>NC_085140.1:437644317-437995150 GCF_024139115.2 Armigeres subalbatus
ACTAGGCTTCCTGCATCCTTGGGCGGCCCACGCGGCGACGGCGGCGAACTCTTCTCCTCGCGACTTTCTAATTCCTCTCTAGCTTCCTTCTACGGTCACCTACGCGTCGGTAGCCGATTATTCTGCATACTGTGGACCCGGTAGTAACGTCGGGGTGGCTGGGGATACTCCTCGCTTCTCGCTGCGTTCCAAAACGACCAATAAGATATCCGAGCGGCTATCGGCCGAATCAGGCCGACAATGGAACCTGGATACGATGGCGGTTCTCGATGGGCTTTTTAACTATAAAACGGCGGGGTTCCGAGAAAAAGAAAATGCTGGGATCAGTTTCTGTTTCCGGAAGCAGCCACTCCAAGTTACCTGACGTCCTCTACGCCTGGTCTTCTTCTTCCTCTATCCCTGGTCGCCTGGACATCCGTACACTTCGAAATGCGTTAGAATAGTGAACGATTTTAGGCTTGATTCCCACATCTTAGGGTCATCTTTTACAGGTCAGTCCCCTCGCATCATTGCATCAACCCGATTACGCCACCCTTTCATGGCTGCTTGACGGTGGTGCTTCTGGCCCTCTGGTGTTAGGTTGGAGGACTATGGTGTGTGGTTGGCTACGGTCTTAAAGCTTGTGGAGGCTAATCACGCTCTACTGCAGTCGCTACTGTACTGGGAAAACATACACATAAATACGAGTTTTACCTGCCATTCACAAACAATTCATGCATAACACTACAATTCCGCGAATTTCTCGGCAACACTCATCACATAACAAAACCAACACTTACAAGGGTATCGGCGGCCATAATGGCTTTGACGGCATCCCTCCTGTGGAGTGAAGTAGCTCCAAGTTGATCAGCTGACATCGGCTTTCGCAACTCGGTAGGCGAAACGGATCCTGCCAAGGTAGCCTACGAAGCGCGAATCAAAGGAAACGGCGTTGAACAGATTCGATTCTCTCCGCACCGTTGTTGTGAGACAGACTCCAGACAACAGAACAGTACTCTAGAGTCGAGCGCACAAGAGAGCGTTAGAGAGCTTTTAAACAGTATATGTCGGTGACATTCTTTGCAACTCCGGATGCTTTGTCAATGATGAATTAGATATGTTGCTTGAATACTAGTTGTGAGTCTAGGATTACGCCGAGGTCCTTCACATGGCTCTGCCAAGAAGGCTGTAATTGCAAACGATGGGCTGTTTTTTTTGTTGTGAAGACGTAATGGCAGAACCCTTGGCGTAAGTACATCGTTGAAATAGATCAGGAAGATCAGTGGTCCTAGATGTCTCCCTTGCGGTATACCGGATGGTGCATGAAAAATTTTAGAGGTGCATTCCCCAATAGCGGTCAGATGACGGTCAGAAAAATACGAATGAAATCAGTTCAGTAGACTGCCGCTGATTCCGAATCGGTCCGGTTTTGCAATGGCTAATGAGTGATTAATCTTATCGAATGCTGCAGAGAAGTCAGTATAAAACATCCGTTCGAGCCTGTTCTTTGAGACTGTTTGTGACGTAGGACGTGAGGCACAGTTAATTGGTGGAAGTCGAGCGACCGACAGTAAGTCCGTACTAAGAAGTTGTTTACAGCAATGGTTCCATAATGACAAGTTCGAATAGCTTCGAGACGGTACACAATGACGTAATCCCTTTTTGTGGACTGGAAACATTAATGCAAACTTCCAGCAGGAGGGAGAAAATTCCATTGATGGTCGAAGATCTGAACAAGAAAAGAAATGGGACGAGAAAGCTGTCAATATGCCTTTTGATGAAGACGGCTGGTACGCCGCGGGTTCGGGATTATGTGACGATTTTAGCTGATTTGCGGCTCTCAGGATCATGTCATCATCGATGTTGATTGCACCCAAAGACTGGTTGTTTAGGGAAACGTTCCTTGCTGCGTTAGAGACTTGGCTGTCACTCATCCTTTCGTCACTGAAAACGCTCGCAAATTTTTTGGCAAATAGGCGGCATACTTCCTGAGTAACTGAGGAGTAACTTTCACCATTCAAATTCATTGTCGATGGAAGCCCGGATTCCTTGCGCTGTTCGTTGAAGTAAAAATGGGACAGATATGCGATTCATGGCAGTTAACTCGTCTTAGACGGCTCAAGATCTCGTTGGTACCGTGCAAAGCTTTGCCGACAGGCTCGTTGGTATTCATGATTAAGCCTCACATAATGGTTTCTCAGAGGTAGCGTTCAATTTTTTTAGTGGACATCATTTTTTGTAGTTCTGTCGAAAACTGATGCTAGCAGAGTCATATTTGCCTCAGAGTGGTGTTTAGCGGATCCCTACATCAGACTCAAACCCAGGGCTAGAACGACTCTGGAGACAAGAAGCATTGCGGTGAAATCCGGAGGGACTGGGTTGAACGGTTCGGGGTCCTCCTGGAGGCGGCAAGCGATACGTTCTGCTAATGGCGACCGGTTATCAGGAGGCTTGGGTAAGGATCCATTGACGAAAGGCAGCATAAGTGCCTCAACGACACAGGTTCTGCTTGGGCGTCTCAGTGTCCAGTTGGTATCAATTGCGGAGGGACTGGAAACAGCAAACGATGTGCGAAATAACTTGATACTTTTGTTGGGGCCTATGTTGATCAACCCGTTGAAGCAAGGTTTTGTGATATAGCAATAAATAGCGATACTCAATATAGCTTGAGAGTGTTTGATAATGGGCAGGTAAATTATTATTGATGATAATTATGACTCAAATTCCTATTGATAGAGGAATGGATGCAACATGATGAACCTTCCGGTGTATAGTTGACGAAACGGGTTATGTTTTGTTTTCTTCGATAGTTTTGTCTAGAAGTTACGTTTAACAATACAAGAGAAATTCGGTACTAAATTGTGTGCACTTGCAAATTGTACGTTTTCGGTACTATTTTGAAGGATAAAGAAATTGTACGCGTGCAACGAATACTATCGGATTACGTAAACAATGGGAGTAATCACTTCTGGGCCTAGAATTCTAAAATCAACTGGCTATATAGTGGCACGTTTCCCATCCAAAATGAACACCAATCATACTGGGTCTTGCTGGATAGTGCGCGCCGTAATACGTCTTAAAGTACTGTTTTTTGGTAGATTCTTTGCTTCTGGGATCTGATTAAGTATTTGCATGATAACTGGTTTTACGAGTGTTAAGAGGGAATAAAAACTATAAAGCCAAGTTCGTTTTACATCTTTCGCTAGATTTTATCAGTCTACTTTTCAGCACTGCGCTGTGCTAGAGCTAAACACAGCACACATTAGAATCGATCTTCCCATTTCGGTAGCCGATTCAAACTGCTCCTCGTCAGAAATGGGCGCACTCGATCTATCATTGAGATTAGACTAATGAATTGATGATACTCTTAGTACTCTTAAATATAATATTTAATAGATCGGATAATTATTGTGTTGAGTATTATTTTGCTCTGCCTTCCTTTCTTTGTACGAGCAAAAACGATCATTTTAAAAGTTACTACTTACAGGCTAAGGGGCTGTTGGACTTAAGTTATTCAATGTAATAATTTGCCTTAACAATTATCTTTGCTTCACAATCAATCGTAATCGCGGGAGCAGGAAAAACATGAAACAGGAAACTCAACTGTTTTTCATTGATTTTATGTTCTTGTTACCTTCAACAGATGTTTCAATTCGAAGGCGAGAATTCTCGTCTCGGACCGTATATCGGTACGAATGTAAGGAGAAAACTTTTAAAACGGTTTAAAATACATACTTCTATGACCTATGTATACCGGATACTAATGATGGTAATAATAATAATCATAATATAATGATGCTCATACTCTTAGTCATTCACTCCGCCAGGTCACCATGTGTGCCATGTGTGAGGCTTTCTTATTGTCCCAGGCAGAACATCTTCCAGTTGACTAGACAATTCCGCCGGTTGATATGCTCACCTCGCTGCCACTCGGTTTCGGTGCATCCACGGGAAATCAGACAGGTCTAAGAAGTGTAAACGAAAGGATTAATATTGATACCGAATGAAACCCTTTCTTAATGTTACCTGTTTCAGTAGTGAGATTAGAATGAACAGTGACATCAGCAGCGCGTAGATGGCACCGGTGAAACAGAGAGCAATGCTGGAAAAGAGATGAGAACTTATTCACACATGTATTCATTTATGTAAGATTGATCAGCAGCACATGGATTTCTGGAAAATAGGTTACAGGAGGTCTTCCAAGTTTAAATAAGACGTTGGGACTCCACATGAATCCCAAAGCGATAGGAAAATAAAATTTTCCTGGTTATACAGGTTGAACAGGTTTACAACAATTTCCCTAGCGGAAGAAATCGGGATTTCATTAAATTGGATTTGATTTAGATTTAAATTAGAATCGAATTGAATTTAGATTGCATTTGGATTGTATTTGGTTTGAATTTGGATTGGATTTGTAATGGATTTGGATTGTATTTTGATTGGATTTCGATTGTATTTAAATTGGAGTTGGTTTGTATTTGGATTGGATTTAAACTGAATTTGGATTGGATTGTTTGAATTTAGATTGGATTTAAATTTGATTTGATTTTGATTGAAATGGATTTGCATTTGTATTGAATTTGAATTTAATTGTAATAAAATTTGATTTCTATTGGATTGGATTTGAATTTTATTTGGATTGGATTTGAATTTAATTTGGATTAGTTTTGGATTTGTTCTAGATTCAATTTAGATATTTGAATTGGGTTTGGATTTGATTTGTATTTGATTTGGATTGGATTTAAATTCGATTTGATTTGGATTTGGATTGGGTTTGTTTTGGATTAAAATTTGATGAGATTTGCATTTGGATTGGATTTGAGTTAAATTGGGATTGGATATGTATTGGATTTGAACTGTATTTGCATAGGAAATGGTTAGAATTTGGATTGTATTTGGATTGGACTTGGTTTAGATTTTCTTGTAATTAACAATACACAGTGGTTGAAACAGGAACAAAAGTTTATTGATCAATGGTAGCTTTGACTCCGATTATATGTATCACACCCCCTCTTAATCGGCCAGTCCAAGGGATTTGCAGTTCTAGAAAGTGACTATTATCGAGTGCTTTAGTGAAAACATCTGCCAATTGCTTGTTGGATGGAACAGATTCAATCTTGATATTTCCTTTGACGACATGGTCTCGCAAAAAGTGGTGCTTGACATCAATGTGTTTCGCCCTCTTGCATTCAAAATTCTTTGCCATTGAGATACATCCGTGATTATCTTCATAGATAGTAAACGATTCATTCATCGACATTATCTTCAAATCTGTAAGGATTCCCTTCAACCATATGCCTTCAGAAACAGCCAGACTTAAAGCACCATATTCCGCTTCACTTGAAGATAAGGCCACTGTTTGTTGTTTTCTACTGGCCCAAGATACCGAACTTACAAATACTTGAAAAACGTATCCACTTACTGACTTTCTGTCTGTACTGTCAGAGGCCCAGTCCGCGTCGGCATATCCAATTAAAACTGCTGAGGACTTGTTACTCGTATATTGAAGTTTGAGATTTTTCGTGCCTTTCAAGTAACGAGCTACCCGCTTGAGGGCTTGGAAATGTGAATCCCCAGGGGTTTGTTGATATCTCCCGAGGTATCCGACAGAATAACTGATGTCCGGTCTGACACACAACATTGTGTACATAATACTTCCCAGTAGCTCTCTGTATGGCTTAGTTGTCGAATTATTTTCTTGCACGTTTAACTAACACCCTTTTTCCATTGGAGTTTTCGCAGGGTTACAATCTTGCAGTCCGAACTTAACTAGAATGCGGTTGATACCAGTTTCATGCGAAAGATACAGTTTTCCTGCGACTTTATCATATTGGATCTTCATTCCCAAAAAGCAGTTCACATCACCACAGCAGTCATTTGAAATTTCTTGAACAGTATCTTTTTAGCTTCCTGTACAGAATTGATTTCGTCTTCAAAAATTAAAACGTCATCGACATATATTATCAATTAGTAAATATTGCCTTAATTGTTTGACTTGGTTTAAAGACAGTAATCATGTTTTGAGCGTGTAAATCCATTCGACAACAGGGTTTCGTTGAGCTTGTTATTCCAGCAACTAGGGCTTTGCTTCAATCCGCAAAGTGATTTTCTGAGCTTGCACACCAAGTTTGACGCTGCTCTCACGCCATCCGGAACAGCCAAATAAACTGTTTCTTCAAGATCACCGTACAGAAAAGCGGTCTTGACATCTAATTGTTGAATATGCATCTTCCGTTGAACAGCTACTGACAGGACGGTCCGAATCGTTGCCATTCTCGCTACTGGTGCATAGGTTTCACCATAATCCATTCCAGCCTTTTGTTGAAATCCCTTAGCTACAAGACGGGCTTTATAGCGGACAGGGTTTCCATCTTCGTTTTCCTTGATGCGAAACACCCATTTCGTATTGATCGGTTTGATTCCTCTAGGACATTCTTCAAGGCACCACACATTGTTTTGCTTAAGGGATTCCAATTCTTCCTTCACAGCTTGGAGCCACAATGCTTCATCAGGACGCCCGAAGATTTCCTCATACGACTCAGGAACATCGATAGAGCAGGTGGATATTGTTTCAAATTCTGTAGATGAATATTGTACGGCAGAAAATATTCGTCCAGTCAAGAAATCTTTAAACTTACCAAGGAGTCTGCGCTCCCGTTCGCTGTGCCTCGTGGTTACCGTATCAAGGTTTGAACCAAGTTCTTGTTGCGATGGGAGTGCTTCTGGTATTGAAGTGTCTGTATTGGATTCGTCATCTGTCATGAGCACTTGACTCGACTGTCATGGGCACTTGACTCGACCAGCATCAAACGCACCTTTTCTATTATCGTCCGATTCAATCTCTCGGCTACTCCATTCTGCTGAGGTGTATATGCGACTGTTGTTTCAACTTGAATGCCTTTTTCTTCATAGTATTGCTTTTGATCATGGAACAATATTCGCGGCCTTGATCAACTGTGAGTTTGGATATGACATGACCTATTGCTGCAGTTGCCATTGCCTCAACAACGAAACTTCTTGAAAACCTCGGACTTAGCCTTGATTAAGTAAACGGCTGCAAAATGCGTAAAATCATCTACAAATGAGACGAAATACCGCGAGCCATCCCAGGCTACAGGAGTGATAGGACCGCAAACATCAGAATGGATTCTTTCCAAAGGACGAAGAGTGCGGGCTCTGGTGCCGATGAATGGTTCACGGCATTGTTTCCCAAAAACACAAGCATCGCACATTTCCAGCTTACCATTCCAGTTCCAAACTGTTTCATACCTGTGACCATATCGAATCTCAAGAGCGATTGATTTCTTGCACAGCACACGAGTTTGCAAATCCATCAACAGAGTAGAAAACATCGAGCTCGTAGAAATCGCCTCTTAGCGGGCACTTTGCAATCACCGAGTTATCGTGCTTTATTTCTCCAAATTTTGGTCCAAAACTCACCATCACACCAGCCTTGGTCATACGCTTCACCGATAGCAAGTTTGCACGTAGATTCGGCACAAACAGCACGTCGTAAATGGTCATAGCTACACCTTGATGGTTGACACCGCAAATAGTACCTTTATACCATGCGGTCATTGACTGGTCATTCTTCGCCACACCAATAACGACAGGTTGCTCCAGTTTCTCTAATGACTTGAATACTTTCTTCTCATTAGCTAGATGGTGACTCGCCCCGGAATCTAGCTTGAATGTTATTATACTACGGGTATCCTTTGTTGTTTTACCTACTTCCAACCATGAATGCAACGGCTTTGTTATCCGTGGCAACGTTGGCTTCTCCATCTGCATTGGATTTAGATTGAATTTGAATTGGATATGAATTGAATTAGGTTTGGATTGGACTCGAGGTTTGGATTCGAATTGTATTAGATTAAAATTTGTTTGAATGTGGATTGAATTGAATTTGCATTTGGATTGGATCGGATTTGAATTAGATTGGGATTGTATTTGAATTAGATATGGAATGGATTTGTTTTGTTTTGGAATTGGATTTGATATTATATTTGTTTTGTTTTGGAATTGGATTTGATCTGAATTGGATTCGAATTTGCTTGGATTGGATTAGGACTGGATTTAAATTTGATATAGATTGAAATTCATTTAGATTTGGATTAGATTTTGTTTTAGAATTGATTTGAATTTTAATTGGATTGGATTTGGTTTTGATTCGGATTGGATTTGTATTGTGTTTGGACTGGATTTGAACTGGATTTGGACTGTATTTGAATTAGATTTGGTTTGAATCTGATTTGGGCTGAATTTGGAATAGACTTGGATTTGTTATTGATTGAGACTGGATTAGAATTGGATCTAAATTAGATTTTGATTTGAATTGGATTTTTTTAGACTGTGTTTTGATTGAATTTAGATTATGATTGGATTTGGATTAGATTTGGATCGATTTGGGATTGTATTTGGATTGAATTTGCATTAGACTTACATTGGATTTAGACTGTATTTGCATTGGAAATAGTTTGAATTTGGATTGGAACTAGGTTTGGATTTGCATTTTATTTGGTTTGAATTTGGATTGGATATGAATTGAATTAGATTTGGATTGGATTTGAATTGAATTAGATTGGGATTGTATTTGGATTGGATTTGAATTGGATTTGGTTTGGATTTGGATTTGATTTGGATTGGTTCGGATGTGTATTGTATTATGTTGGGATTTGGATATGAATTGTATTGGATTTGGATTGGATCAATTTGGATTTGAATTAGATTTGGATTGAATTTGAATTGTATTGGATTTGATTAGATTAAAATTTGTTTGTATTTGGATGGAATTGGATTTGCATTTTGATTGGATTTGAATTAGATTGGGATGGTATTTGAATTGGATATGGATTGGATTTGTTTTGGATTTGGATTTGATCTGAACTGGATTGGTTTTGGATTTGAATTGTATTTAAATTTGCTTGAATTTGGATTGGATTTGAATTTTATATAGATTGGATGATTTGGTTTTAGATTTAATTTAAATTTGATTTGGTTTTGATTCGGATTGGATTAGGACTGGATTTGGACTGTATTTGAAAAGGATTTGGTTTGAATATGGAGTATATTTTGTATGAATTTGGACAGGACCGTGTTTGGATTGGGATTGGATTTGGACTGGACTTTGTTTGGATGTGGATTGGTTATGGACTGGACTTGGTTTGGATTTGGATTGGATTTGGTTTGAATTTGATTTGGTCTCGATTTGGGTTGAATTTGGAATAGATTTGGATTTGTTTTTGATTGAATTTAGACTGGATTTGAATTGGATCTAAATTTGATTTGGATTTGAATTGGATTTTTTTAGACTGCGTTTCGATTGAATTTAGATTGTATTGGATTTAAATTGAATTGGACATGCTTTTGGAATAGAATTGCATTAGATCTGATTCGGATTTGAATTGGATTTAAATTTTATCGGATTTGGACTGTATTATTTGAGTGGGATTTGGATTGAATATTGTTTGGATTGGGATCGGATTTGAATTGGACTGTACTGGATCCATGAAGTAAGTTCAATTCAAAAATATATGGCCAGGATCCTATTTTTCGCTTTATCATACAGGCGACAAGATCAGAAACTTTGATTGCACACCGATGTTTTGGGAATACTGAAAAATGTATAGTATCTTGTTATTTTGTCCCAAGGAGCTGTTCTTTGACACGGTATCTTTGCGAGAAGTGGCTTTTTTTATCAGTAACTCTAAAACACCCACTAAACGAAAGTATAGGCTTTCCTTTTTCATGTAGGTGCCTTTTTAAAATGTTCTATCGGGAGTCATTTTTTCATACATTATTGGGGGTTAAACCGGCTATCATTTGAGATTTCTATGAAGTTTGCACCAAAAATAGTGAAAAAAATAAAAATTGTTCTGGATCCCTCGACAGAACATTCTAGTTTCTAGTTAGGAGATCTTCTTCTTTCTCGTGGTGGGTGTTTCAGAGGTTCTGATTTTTGAAAAATATTATTTCCAAATAGAGACACCGTGTTGAATTACTCTGTTGGCCATGTACATCATCAAAATCAAAAGTCAATTGAAGTTTGGATCACTTTTTGAACAGGTTTAACCAGAAATCATTTTGAAATATGGTTAATAAACGCATTCTATTGGTTAATGGACGGTCCCTAAAACAACTGACGACATTTAATTTAATTCCACCCATTTTACCATTTGATTGTAACATTGCAGAAGTGTACTTCGTATAGCCGTCTTGCTAACAATGCTAAGGTTAAATATGTCGTTTGCCAAATGTGTACATCATCATAACACTATTAGTCTCCTGGACCTCCTATCAAAAGTTCGTTTTTGGAGTGATGCTGTAATAGCGTATAATGCACTTTGTTAGAAAGAAAGCGAAAAAATATCACTGAATTATAATTTCAGGCCGTTTTACTTTTTTCGGTCGCTATCTGTTTTCTTTTCGGCAGAATTGGAAAAATATGCAGATCAGACCCAATTTTAAGAACAAACTTGATTCAAGCAATGTTTACTCCCGCATATAACGAAAAAGTCACGTAGACAGATAGATAGATAGGCAAACACCCCTTGCCATGGGATGGGAGAGATACATTAACAACATGCTGGGCTCTGATTAGCATTTTAAACCCATTCTGAAAATCCACACCCACCATAGCTTCATGTCGGTACTCACTCGTACTGGAAGTAGATATCGGCGCAGTCGTCTGGCAGCATGACGGTCACTCCAAACAGGGTGAAGATTGGTGTCGGATGGCACACGGATGTCAGCGAGAGATTGGCAAACAGCCACAGCGCCAACAGAGACGAAACACACCCAAACAGGAAGTACCGATGATTCGATCGCCCAATGCAGCAGTTCAGCCAAACACTGTGCTGGTCCTGTTTGATTACACACGTGGCACAAACCTTGCAGTGATAGGTTCGGGGAGGAACATACTTCCGACAGGTTTGACATGCCAATCGACCATCACTCTCGTCCGAGTCCTCGCGGTCTGATATCAAAATCGCCGTCTGTGAGTCTCCATTGCCCAACGGGTCGTCCTTGTACTGGGGTTGATTGATGTGATTCAACGATGCACGAACGTTAGTTTTGTAGAAGCAGAAGAACGACAGAGACATCAATGCCACGAAAGCAATATTCTCCTCTGGTAGCAATTCCAACAGTGGTACGGTTGACTCAAATAACACCACCAAGTAGATGCCACTCCAAAACAGCCATAGTGAGAAAAATTTAGTCCTAGAACGAGCAATTCTTGATAGATCTTTATATTTTTAATCAATTGACGGTATTATATACTTACTTTGGTAGCACTCGTCCCAGAAATCGTTTGAGAAATGCCATCAGCAGCGGAATCAGTGGAAATACTACCAGACTGCAGTAGAAGTCCAGCGCGGCCAGTAGTTGCAAACTAACGAGCAACACAACCGGCAGAACATTGTCCACGGTGACCTGTTTGGCACCGCCCCGCCACGGTATACGGAGGCGGTCCTGGAAGGTCAGCAGCATGCCACGCTGCTTGTCCACCGGGATCGGCCGACACGAGATGAATCTGCGGTGCGTTGCCCGAACCGACGACAAGACGCACCAACCAGCCAGTCGTCACGATAGCCGACGACAGAACCAAACGATAGTCAAACACACAGCAGCGACCAGAGAGAGGGAAAAAACGGGAAAAATCAATAACAAATGCGGTCAACTTTCCACCAACCAGCCAGAAGCCTACGCTCCTATGCGGCAAACGAAGGGGTGTTCATTTTCGCACTTATGAAGGGTGGGAATGATGTTTATGTGCAGATGAAGGGAGGAAGCATGTTTATGAAAATGAAGATAGAATGTATGTACTGGCCCTGGAGTTGCATGTATGTAATAGTTAAATATTAGAACTACCAAGACCTGTAACATATTCTTCTGAATACGTTCTAAAGTGTAGGGACCAATATTTCTAGTTTGATAGAAGAAACCATTAACAAAAATTATCATTCACTACATTCTTTTATGAATGAACTGACGTTTTTCACGATCGAAAAATCATTTTGGTATTGAAACCAGCATTGTGAATAATAAGTTATTTTGACAAGGAAGAAAAAGATAAAAGAAGATAGCAGAAAGATAAAAAGGAAGAAAACGGAGGAATAAAGAAGGAAGAAAGAAAAAGTAGGAAAAAAGATGGAAGAAAAAATAAGTAAGAAAGAAAAAAGACAAATGAACAGAGTAGAAAGAAGGAAAAAGGAAGAAAAAAGTTGGAAGAAGAAATAAAGAAGAAGGACGACGGAACAGGGAAGAAGGAAGGAATAACGAGGAAGATAGTTGGAAGACAGAAGAAGGAAGAAGAAAAATAGAAGAGTGAAGTAGGAAGCAAGGTAGAAGAAAAAAGAAATATTAAGAAAATAGTAGGAAGAAAAAATAAAGAAGATAGAAAAAGGAAGAAGGAAGCAGAAAGAAAAAACAGTTTGAAAGAAAATAATGTAGAAGGAACAAGAAACAAGGAAGTAGGGAAAAGAAAAATGAAAGAAGGAATAAAGAAGAAAAAAGATGAAAGTAGAAGAAGAAGAAATAAAGGCGAGAAAAGAAAGAAAGAAAAAAGAAGAAAGAGGAAAGAACAAGGAAAGAAGAAGGTAGAAGGAAGGAAAAAATAAATAAGGTGAAAAGAAAGAAGGAAAAGGAAGAATGATGAAGGAAGAAAAAAGAATAAAGAAGAAGAAGGAAGAACGAAGAAGAAATAAGGAACAAGGAATATGGTAAAAGATAGATAGAAGACAAAAGGTAGAAGAAAGAAAGAAGGACGACAAAAGAAGGAAGATGGAGAAAGGAACACGGAAGAAAGAAGATGGAAGAAAGAAGGAAAAAGAAAGAAGAAAGAAGGAAGGAGGAACAAAAAAGAAGGAAGAAGAAAAGCGGAAAATAGCAGAAAGAGAAACAAACGAAGAAGGGAGAGAAAATTAAATAACAAAGAAGAAGGAACTACGAAGAAAGAAGAAGCAGGAAGAAAGAAAATAGGAGGAAGAAGGATGAGCAAATAACAAAGAAGGAAGAAGAGAGTAGGAAGAATAAAAAATATAAAAGTAATCTTGGCAAGAATCAAAAATCAAATGCGAGAATCAAGAACAATTAAGTTTGTCTGTGAATTAAGTATTGTTTATTTCTTAGACTACCTCCAAATTGCTTGTGCTGTACCACAGATAACAGATATTGATGCTAGTATCCGGGACGTGTGTAAACATCCACAACCGTTGCAACACTGGACGGTGCACTGCAACAACCTTTATTTAATATGTCCACTATAATACGAAAGGATCTTCATATAGTTTTCTAAGTTATCTATTGATTTGTTCTACTATATCGGCCGGCCTTATTTTATTATTCTAGTGATTTGCTAAAATTAGCACAATTCACAAAATTCTCTCGAACTTTTATTGATGTTTTTGTGCATTAAAAGGATTTCAATGTATAGGGGGTATTAGACAGAATGAGACACTGGACAATGCACACTAAAAGAGATAAAACCTCTCTTTAATAAGTCCACTAAGTAAACAAGGATGCTAATATAATTTTTAGAGTTATTATCTATCTTATTTTAAAATTTCATTTAACTATAGGGGATATTTGGCAAAATCAGATACTATTCAACCCCCTAGGAAAAGTCGCATGTCATTGACGGCGACCTATCGATTTTCACATAATTTCCACGAGCTTTCAATTTGTGTGTTCTGAATCTGATAAATTGAATAAAAACGGTTCAACGTATAAGAGATATTGGACAAAATGAGACACTGAAGGGACACTGCAAAAAAAGGAGTATTGATATGCCTACAATAGTCTTCAAGGATCTCAGTACATTTCCTAAAATGAAAATTGATTTGATGTTATACTTTTGAAGATAATTTTAAATTATAGGGGGCATCAGACAAAAACGGACACTTAACATATTCCCAGTGAATTGTCCAAGGATATCACTATTTCATTGTCCTGAATTCCATAACTGACAGTAACTCATTTGATGATCTTCTCGAATCTTAAATTTGTATCATCTGAAGCATTTTATAGGGGATATTAGACAAAATGAGACACTTATTGTGTTCAACAATATATGGGAGCCCCATTATGATATTTCCCCAACACAAGTCAAGGTTTTCCCTGTCTTTACGATCGATGTGAACATATGCATTAGCAGAATCCTCTATTTGTAGGGGAAATTGGACAAAATAGGACACTTCCAGTATTCTAACGGCAAAGGGGGCACAATCAGATTCTTTAGATTTTTGTGATTTTTTAAGGTAATCTCCGGATATGTACATACCGTGGTTGAATTGCGTCCGTTTTTGGCTCGAATTTGCACACTGTGGCGTTCATTCAAATGTATCGAACAGCAGAAACGCAATTGGCATTCGTTTGGAGATGGCGCGACGATCATGTTAGTGTAAAACTCAGACAAAATGCGACTGTCAAACGTATTGACTGCGTTCGATGGTTGCTAATCAGTTGCGTCCGTACATACGGACGTTGTCAGTTGAGTAGATGGCATAGTAGTGATCGACGTATATCAATTTATAAGTTTACACAACATTTTCAATAAAATTTGTTCTAGCTTAAATAT
This sequence comes from Armigeres subalbatus, assembly GCF_024139115.2. Lineage (NCBI taxonomy): Eukaryota > Metazoa > Arthropoda > Insecta > Diptera > Culicidae > Armigeres > Armigeres subalbatus. The sequence continues at coordinate 437,658,875 of NC_085140.1, forward strand.
CTGTTAGCTGTGGCTGTACAGACAAAAAAAAAGAAAATCGTGTATCAAAATCGATGGACAACAAGTAGTTGCAAGAGGAGTTCTGTTAATTTCTGTTTGAGCCTCCATTCACGTTAAATGTGATTTTTTCCATTAAAATCTCAGAAAAAATATTTTAGGCTCTTTTTAGTGGAATGTATTCAACCGTCTAAGACGAGTTTAGTACTCTCCATTTAATTACACCAAATATTTTGATATCTTTGCAGATACTTATTTCGACCACAACTGTGTGATCGTCTTCAGTGTCTCGTACTTAGAGTCAAGTACGAGACACTGAAGACGACCACACAGCTGTGGTCGAAATATGTATCTGCAAAGATATCAAAATAATTGGTGGAATTAAATGGAGAGTACTAAACTCGTCTTAGACGGTTCATTAAAATCTGTTACTCGCGATTTTTCAGCCTTCCGTTATTTCAACCTCATGTAAGATTCTTACTTTTTGACTTTCGTTTTCACCCATGAGTTTTTAGCCTGATGTGATTCAGCCTTAAGGGTGCGGAAGGCAAAATGATCGGCCGGTCGCCGTAATTTTGCTCTGTTTTGCGCGGGTGAGTAAATAAATCAGAAAGTGAAAGTTCGTTTCTTGTCCCATCGTGTTTCTCCAGTAAGCGGATCGGCCGGTCGTCGAAGTTTAGTTTTGCTTTGTGCAGAACGCAAAATGATCGGCCGATCACCGTAATTTTGCACTGTTTTGCGCGGGTGAGTAAATAAATCAGAAAGTGAAAGTTCGTTTCTTGTCCAATCATGTTTCTCCAGTAAGCAGATCGGCCGGTCGTCGAAGTTTAGTTTTGCTTTGTGCGGAAGGCAAAATGATCGGCCGGTCGCCGTAATTTTGCTCTGTTTTGCGCGGGTGAGTGAATAAATCAGAAAGTGAAAGTTTCAGACAGCGAGAGTGTTATTTCCCATCCCATAGATCGCATCACTTACCGGAGTGAATCCAGATAAATTATCCTTTGTAACTAAAACGATATCCTATCCCAAGACAATCGTGGAGATGCAGAGGTGTTCTCGGTCTCTAGTAGCAACGAGAGTCGGACTAACAATCCTTCCCTTTTTATATGACCGTAAGGACGTGGCCGGCGCCGTTATTGACTTTAGATATTTGAGCTCCCGAAACGTGTACATTGGGAATGGGTAGCTAGTCCCAAGCCCCATTTATTGTGTTCTCTGTACAATTTCGCAAGTTCTAGTCAATCACGGAGTAGCAACTACGAATTGTGCGGTCATAATGCTCATGCTCATGATGTGATTCAGCCTTATGTGGAAATCACCTCACGACTCAAATTTCGGGCAATCGGAAATAAAATGTTCCACTCAGGGCTGGTAGCGACCAATGCCACTCAAAATAGTGACTTTAGTGACCAACGCTGACGAAAAAAGGGACCAAATAGTGACTTTCAGTTGCAGAAAAAGTGACCAAATAGTGACTTTTAGTTTCAGTTGCAAGTTTGATGAGACGAATTCAAGTGTTTTTGGGTCGAAGGAGAATGTTTTTACGTAATTTCTGGCGGAGAACATCTTTCACTCACCACTTTCTCATAACGAATCCAGAAGAGAAACGAAATCGTGCGAGCTAACTTTTATCTACTCAGTTACTAAGTAAAATTATATTGGCCGCTCTTTTTTTAACCCAAGGGAACTTCACTAAATATCAGTCAAAAGCAGGTTTACTCAAAATTATGAGTAGTCCTACTAGCAAATCAAATGTTTGCGCCACTGGAAGTGAACGAAACAAGGTTATCACTTATAAGACCTGTGTTTCTTTCCCGAAAAATAATTTCTACTTAAGAAAGATGCAGATTTGTCAAATGTGCCAGGGAAATTTTTGGAATTGTTAGTGCGAAAGAAACAACAGTACGGATCGTTTTGGTAGAAAACGAAACAACGAGCCTGGGATTAAACACTCGACCTCCTGCTTATAATGCAGGACCATCGGGCTCGACTTCAGATTCAAAAGTTATCAAAAGCTAACAAATCTAACAAAATCTAAAAAAAAATCTTACGTTTGGTCGGGGACGCACCAAGCGGCTTTTTGACTGACTTGTGATATTTTGTTCGTAGGTACAAGGACAACGGAAATCGTTTCATAACAATTCAAGCGTACATTTGCAATAAGATATCCTTATTTATTGGATTGAGGGATATCCGATACAATTTGCGATCAATTAAATCTGGTAAACGAAAGTTTGGGCAGAAAAATGGGTAATTTTTCGTTGGCGCTTGGTGCGTTTTAGCTGAACCCCTACCATTTATGCCATTTAAAATGTATAAATTATCATCATAATATATTTTGGAGAATTCTAAAATATTGATCGAAGTGGATGTTGGGAGGAAAAACGGCTTTTATTTTCTCATGTTCTTGCAGCAAAATTACTTTGGGGATCCCTTACATATTTAATGTACCTCCCCTCAATTCGATTGCAGATAGATGCAAATATCATTATTTCGATATAAAAATAAATATCTTTATTTTACCAAAATACCACGCGCTGAGAATCATTTGGGTATTAATCGTTTTCTCTTAATCGATTTGTTTCGTTAATAACTCAACTGTTTCCAAAGTTACAACCGTGATTGTTGCGTCTGGTGCAAGATACAATAATCCTTTATCGCACCAAACCATACAATCTTCGGCAAACTACCGCAATTAACAAAGTAACAGTAACATGAATAGGGTACTGTTGAAATTATCGGGGTCCACCTTGTCCAAAATGCATATCGGGATTCTAACGTGTATCTGAAAATAATGAATTAATGCAGTTACGGCCCCATGATTCTAAGCACGAGGTTTTCTCCATGAAATGTATAATTTAACTTCACGGATGTATGGTAGTCTGTAACTGTTGTTGTTATTGATACATAATTGATTTTTTGGAGTGCTGTCATCATGAAAAATATTCGAAGGGTATTGTTCCTTCTCCAAGAACTTGCTTTAATGAACTCTGAACTTTTAAATATTTAAATAATATAAAAACGCAGATTTTTCGACTTGCTGTGCGTATTCATCAATGATTTTTGCTATGGAACTCGACAGCGCATGCCATCTTCGAAATTGGATAGTCTTGGGGAGACATAGATGTAATGAAGGGGATTATTTAAACGATATCTACTCAATAAATATTTTTTTCGAGCAAACCCTTCATTACATCTATATCTACAAAAAAATTATCTGCTTTAGCACAATTTATATTTTCTTGAATTTTCTCGCCAATTTTATGTGTGACTAATGAGAGATCAAGTCCCCTCATATTGGGGCAACAATTAAAAATTCAAATATCTTTAAATCGTAATGTAATGCAGGAATTTTTATCAGTGCAGACAATTTAGCATACTTATGGCTTTGTGCTGTAAAAAATGATAGCATTTGGTCATTGTTGGGAGGAGATGTTCAAATTCTTTGTGGCCACTAAAAAAATCTTCAGGAGGGACAAAACACAGTAAGTAATGGAGTAAACAAGGTTGTCAATCCAAAAAACAACTCGCCTTATAACGATCATTTGTCTAGACTCTAGAGGATTTATTAGAAAATACCGCCAAGTCTCCCAAGGGGTCAAGTCTCTCAAGGAATCAAGTCTCCAAACCTTCCCTTACTGTGGAAAGCCTGATAGTTAAAAAAAATCCAAATAGGCAGGTCTCCTGCTTGCATGACCATATACCAATTTATAAATTCTGACGTAAAACACCTTCAATTAGCTACTGGTGAAATGCCAATAAGAGCGAGTAAAATTGCTGGCGAAGTTTCAGAGCAATCATTTTCCCAAGATCCGTAATTTCATTTCCGCCACGAACAAAGCATCATCCGATGGATACATAAAGCTTCATTCAAAAATATTAGTCAATAGTTTCAAAATAGTTGAAAATAGTGACTTTTTGCGAGAAAAAGTGACTTTAGTGACTTGAAGTCGAAAAAAGAGACTTTTTAGTGACTTGCTCGAAAAAAGTGACCAAGTCACTAAAAAGTGACCCGCTACCAGGCCTGTTCCACTGAATTCATTGTGTCGCATGTCTCACATTTCACCCGGAAGTCCCCACTGCTGGTGAAGTTATGAGTAACCTTGTGTGTCCTACCCGCAGGCTTGATAGGACTTGCTGGTCCTTCATCAACTTCATGTCCGTTAACTTCTCCTTTGATTTTCCTGACAAATGACCCGCTATTTAAACCATTTTTTTTTGGCATTCTGACCTGGTACTTCTTTAGTGAGAAAACGCCTGTTGAACCCAAGAGACGCCATTTTGTCAGCTGCGTAATTTCCAGGTATGTATATATGTTACTGTGTCCAGGCACCTAGGTAAGGAGGATATTTGTTGTTTCGTTTAGATGCTGTTTGTTTTTTTTTGTAATCCATGATCTAGATCAATTGTAATCAATAATCTAGAAGTTTGTGAAGTCAATGCTAAAAGTGCGCTTCATGAGTCAGTCACAATAAGAATTCTGCTGGTTTGTACACCGCCAACCAAATTTCCACGGCTTCCGCGGGAAATACAGAGTATGAATTCGATAACCGAAAGGATTCTCGTATCTCTCGGCCATGTACGTCAACGCCGACCTGAATCCTTAATTCACCGAGTAGTGATCAGGGATGGAAAAAATCAAATTTTTCAAAAATCGAGGATGATCAAACTCACCCGCGATCTTACTTTTAAAATATCAAGTTATAAAAACTCGCCAGCGATTAAGAATCGTTTCAAAAACGTATATTGATTTGAAGCATTTACCGTTACATTTTAAACTCTTTTACTAACTTTTACCAACATAAAACCATAACGCCAAATTGGAGATATAACGGGACTGTTGACAATTAGCTGATATTAGTAAAGATTAATGTTTGAATGAAAATTCTGTTAATTTACAATGTTGTGAAAACTTATATGTGAATATGTACGTTATGTGGAAGATATTGATTTGGAAAATGTATTGGAGGTAACCACTTTCCCTTCGATGGGACTCGAACCCATGACCCTACAGTACGCTAGACTGGTGCTTTAACCAACTAAGCTACGAAGGACCTCCGTAGTCCTTCGCAACCTAGCGGCTACTGAACGAGCTCAAGATTCCCAAATTGGACGCATAGTCAAATCACTCGCAATCCATTTCTCAAGCCAACACTTCCACAAGGGGGTCCGATGGTTTTCCTCGTTATATCGCTTATAACGGTGATGTAGGAACCGCAATCCAGTTGTAACTTTGCCACAGTCTTGTTGAAAATGACGGATATGTACTTCCTGCGGCAAGTGACCTGCCGCACGGTTTGGATGACCTTTGTAGAGAAAGATTTCTTCTTCTCGTTTCCAACGGACTTCGAGCTTGATTGTGTTGCGAAGCAACCCCAATAGTTGTCTTTGTGGCCTATTTTTCCGCACTGCTTGCAAGAGTGCTTAGAAAACTGGCAGTCCTTAACGAAATGCATCGCGCCGCACTGCCTGTACGGCGATGGTGGTGACTTACCGTCTGGTTGTTCGGCTGCTTTGTGTGCCGAACTGCTTGCACCGTGGAAGATGTAAGTTTCTTGGCACTCATTGGCAGTCATTGGCACTCGGTTACCAGTTCATCCAGGTTGATGGTGACAGCTTGGTCTGATTCAAGTTTTGCTAGGAGCCGTGTCCTAACTTCGGCGTCTTTCGCTAATTTGAGCTAATTTCACTCTTCTCCAGCTTGAGACAGTCGTAGCGCTTGCTGAACAGGGATTTTTGTTGACTGAAAATTTGCTTCAGCTGGACAACGTCGTCAAAATCGGAATCACGTGGGTGGGATGGCAGGATATTTAAAAAAAAAATCATGCATGGCACACTAAGGCTACGCAGCAGTAGTTTCGTAATATGTTCCAAAAGGATCAGCAGCTGGCTGTTTTGCTGGGCCATTTGCCGCATCATATCCGATAGCAAGATTTCTCCTCCAGTTACTGCTTCGGACTCGTTCGAATGGTTCATTTTCTGAGGTACTTCGGGCTTGATACTCGTCGCCAAATTGTTACCTTCCGGGTTTCTTGATGAAGAATAAACAGAAGTACTTGTGTCTATTTGCGTAATTGCGTCTATTTAATTCAAAAGGTAACTCATAACTGATGAAAATTTTACTCATGTACAAAGTAGTGAAAATCATGATTTGTACTATGATTTGTTATTTGAATATCCATGACAATGCTTCTACGGTAGCAATATCGATTACAAGCGAGACTACTAAAAGGTGAACAAAAGCGTCTTTTTGTCACAATACCAAACTGTCGACTGTATCATCACTCCACCTTAAACTAGTTTGTGGGCATCACCAGTTTTTGTGGTGATCAAAAAGGGCAACATTATTAGATTAGAAATTAACTGCAAAGTTTTTATCATGATACTGATTCCTAAACTTTATCAGCTGCCCGGCTATAGCAACCCTATAACCAGAGACCGGCGGAGTGAAAAACTGTCGGAATGGCAACGTATGAAAATGCATGATATCGTGAAAATAAGACTGGCAGCTCTTGAAGTTTTTGCTTGCTTCTTTTGGATGCAAAAAGTAAACAAGTCGAAATGGAACCGCTTTTGACGGTTCGATTGGAAACAAGATGGCGTCTTCGCCGATCTCTTATTGTAGTATTTCTACCCGGCTAAACAAAGATAAAAACACTAGTTCAATTAGGTTCAATTCAACGAACATCCCTATCGCCAATAAGGATATCACTAATTCTGGTTAGGCAAATTATATTGTTTCACACACATACACACGACACTTTGAAAGGACGAAAAGGTAAAGGTAATAATAAGAATAAAAATACAAAAATGTTTACCCTTTCGATTTGAATGATATTGCAATTAATATGAGTGATGGCTATCTACGACACCGATGGCCCCATTTAATTTTTGGTCTTCTTGGTCTGTTCAATCTGTACCAATTACGATATATTCTTCAAAAAACACACAGCCGGTTGTTGTGCCTCCACATGGAGGGTTACTACTAAATGAACTAAAGAATCGCAAAAAATAAGGAGTGAACCTAAGACTATATAAACATTTTCCTTGAGGAAGCATCAACATATAGGAAGAAGCACAAACGGAAGTAGCCCAGATTGCAGCTGTCGAAACATTTCCATCTATTTACAAATCAATTTTCATCACTACGTCAGACATAGGCATATTCACACGCCTGATGCACTCACTCCGGTGTCCAATATGCTGTATATGGGGTGCATTATGATATGATTTCTAGGAGGTTCCCAATCAAGTTTGAATTCAATATGTTATGCACCCAAGATGCTTTCATAAAGAGAAGAAACAAAAAAATAATTTTCCCTAGGTATGCATATACGAATAATTTAGCAGCGTATGATTAAAACGCTAGAATGTTGAAATTATTACAAGCTCAGAACCTGAACCCGAGGCTGAATATTCAATAGACGACTCTCAAATAACCTTGATTTACGTGTTCATGCAATCATATTTTAGTGATACAATGAAATCGGGTTTCTAATTATTCTAGACTAAACACTCAATAAAGAACGCAATGCTAACAAATTCAAACTGCTTGGGAACCTCTGCTCTACTAAACGACTACCCCGAAATATGAAACACAAAAATAACACTTCCGAATCAAATGTCCGACCAGGTCCGTTCGATCAAGAGAAGTAAGCAAATCACCATAAGTCTTTAGCAGTCCATGGATCGATGAATGGCCTTAGAAGCTCTTCTTTGAAATTGCACAAACCTGTCAAATGAATCGTCAAAGTCCACGCAATTACAGCAGCAAGCTAGAATGTGATTACGTTCATCGGTCCGATCGAAATATTCACAACAGCACAGCGGATCCGTGTCCACTTCACCCAACGAACAGTGCGAGGAATAGTAGTCCCGCGGATAGTCGGAATTCATAGCGCCGCCATGATTTTCACTGGGGCACTAACTTATGGACTCGGTATTCAACACTGGCACTGTTATTTCCAGAGAATAATTATTTTCAATGTTTACCTTGATTTTATAGGACTAATAGCACAACAAATTTAACACAGTCTGGATAATGGCCATTAATGCAGATTTACACAATTTTTTTCGGAATTGGAATGTTTGATGATCCTAATTTTATTGTAAACAAACCGGGTTGATAACTCCACCCACTATATGTAACTCAACCTGCCGAAAGTGGGTTGATGAGGTTGATGTTTATGTGCATGTCAAAGCGTTCAGAGTAGCCAGAAACTAAGATTTTATTTCTACATATAAAATTTAGTGGTCTTAATTTTATGCGTTTTTTTGTAAGTTATATTAAATTATCGATATAAAATTAAGTTTAGTGTTATTGATCAATAGAAATTAATATAGGAAGAACCTCCCATTTATCCATTAGAGAAATGTTCCATAAAAACGAGCCTGAATTAACTTATTATATAGTTTGTTCCGTTGTATAAAGTTGAAAAATTGACATCACTGCAAAGCAGTACTAGATTGGACAGCAACATAATTATGTATATGTTCAATGTTGACAGTTTCGCGCTATGGGCCACAACGAAAAAATACCAACAATAATTATTAAAATAAATACAGTGAGTAATGAATTTCAATATCTGTTAGGCACCACACAAGCGAATAAGACCTATGAACGCTGGAATGGCATTTTGCGCTTCTCACTCTATGTATTAACGATAAGTTCTATAGCGTTTCTTGATGCACAATGTGGCCCATGAACATGATATTGGAAGGTTACAATGAAACGATTAAATTGAACGTGTAACCCATAGTGTTGCAGTGAGAAGTGAGTTGAGTCCCATATAGGGTGCATTAATCATTTTTAACACTTTACTTGACCCATGCGCGACTATTTAACGCATTGTACCGTGCAAATTGTTTATTCGCCATAGAACTGAAGCTAAAATATTTATTATAAGGTTTATAAGCAAGTGATATAACCAACTTGTTAATTCGTGAATACATTCCAGGCCGAGGCGCCGAAAATTCAATCAAATGGACAGATATTGTCGTACTTGCTATCGCACGAACGCAGTCCGAAAGTTCGATATCAATACCGTATCACAGGTGACGAATGAGCGAATTGGAGATATGGTTATCTACTGCCTGCAGATAGAGGTTTGATATGATGTTTGATTAGCTTAATATCACCGGAATACACTAACTTATTCATCTATACCAGATCAACCCGTACGATCTGCTTCCGCAGACAATTTGCGAAGCTTGCCTAAATTCCTTGAATGCAATGTTTTTGTTCCGAAAGCGTTGCTACAACTCGGATACAGAATTGAAAAAAATACTGAAGTATGCACCACCTGAACATGTCACAACAGTCGTACCCAACATGGAACACGAGCTGGATCTCATAGATGCCATGATTCCAATTTCAACAGAAAGCCAGTCCATTGAAAACATAGATTCTTGTTCTAAAGAACAAAATTCTTCCAGTAAAACCGACCAGCCTGCACCGCACATCGACACTCTAGAAACAACTTCAGAAACATCCCACGTTGATAATCTTTCGGAGAATCCCGTCGTAGTGGAGAGGTACACCCAGAAACTATTTGAATGTGAACAATGCGACTACAGATCATCCTTCAAGTGCAATGTAATTCGTCATCAGCAGTGTAGGGATCACATCGGCATTAGGATTACGATTCCCAGCGGCAAGACTCCCTTGAAAGCCGTCAAGAAATTACAATGCTGCGATGAATGTGGTTTTCAAACCTTTATCCGATCCAACCTGTTAAGCCATCAGCGGGTCTGGAAGCACACTATGTGCAGCACAAGAGACGTCGAAGTGAAACGGATCCTCGAGAAGTGTCCCACCTGTCCGCACTGTGGAGTACAACGGGCCAACCTACAGGCCCACATGGCTCAATGGTGTAAAGTGTTACGCGGGAGGAAGAAACAGCATCCTCCTGTCATCGTCAATCAACCGTCTGAAAATACATCAACCGACGAAGTCCCTGCAATTGAAATGAAGTTTGAAATCGACGATACTAATGGAATGGTTAGTTGAATATGAACGAGTTCTTAATTAGTTCATGGTCTTGAGATGCGTGACGATTGTCGTTTCATACAAAATCTTTTTAAAAATATATACAAAAAGCGCGACATTTAAATTAGTTTTTTCATGTGATTCATGCATTTTATACAACTTAAGTATTGTATGAATATAGTCTTTTAAACATTACACCAAAAGATTTTTTTTTCTAAAATTAGTGCAGTCTAAACGGTCAAAATTTCGTTGCGACATACGGGATTAAATTAGAAATGTTTCCAAAAAATGTTAAACAAATATTGTTTGTTCACCAACGTGTTTAAATTTACCATCGTAGATCGTGTCCTTTTTTGTTTAAAAATTGTTCTTAGGTCACAAAAAAACATTTTTAAAATAACTTCCTATAATGCTTCGTTTAGACCTACAACTCATCATCACTCATATGCCAAACGTTTTCCAGATGTCGCTTCGGAGTTTTTACTTTGCGAATATTTTTGTTTGGGAGTCAGATTACCGGTCATTGTTTATAATGGCTTTTCAAATACTAACAATTCCACCAGTTTTGTGATGTTTTTTAAGTCGTTCAGCTCGTGTCCGCGCCGATTTCACGCAATGCATACTACACTAAAAGTAATTTTCAATATTGTGTACCGTGAAGTACTCTAATTTCGCGCACTTAAGATCTGACAAAGTTAAAACGTTCATTAAAAAACATGTAGTGGCCATTTGGAAACATTTGCTACTGCATCACGTAGTAGAAGGATTCTAGGTTCTCAAAAAAATGTTACTTGCAAATTTTGCTGCTATTTAAAAAAAATTGGAGTATGAATCCGAGACCGTTGTATGCTCCTTATTTCGCGCAAGAAAATAGGATAGTTCCTAATTTCGCGCAAAAGTGTTCCTAACTTCGCTCATGTTTGGAATTGAATATCGTTATTGGTTTGATGAAATATAATCAATTAACCAATAGAAGCATGCATCCATTGTTCAAAATATGCAGATAACGGTATCAGACAGCCGTCAGTGACCCATTCTTTAATCGAAATGGTATGTGCCTATATTTCGACCCTGGAGCTTTGCTTAGATTTTACTTCATGCATTTTAGTTGACACAAGTCATAACTCCTAAAATATCGTTTGCTTATGAAATATGTACCATATTTTAAGAAAAAAGGCATTGTGTAACAATGTTCAGCTGGTGTATGAAAAAAGTTTAAATTTTCGAGACGTCATGAAAGAACTTCTTAAATTCCGCTATCTCTTACATAGGACATCTTCAAATATGTGTTTTATTCAAGACATTTTCAATATTATATACATTATCGAAAAAGCTGCTGTAATTTTATCTTAAGTTTAGCATCATTTTACACATCGCACATTTTAGCATAATTTCACACATCGGATTAGATAGCTATTGCAGGCACTGATCTATAAGATTTTTCAAGTCAACATGTCGGTGGTTATCCGCCTGAAAATTAGATAAAAAGCGTATGGGAATGAACTTTTCGGGTTCTATTCAGTGTGAAACTGTCCTGTGTATTATATTGCTTTTGTTTAATTAGAATGTTGCAAATGAAACTACGCAACAACAATAAACGAAATTAGGCACCATAATTACTCTCATATACCTAATTTCGTTCACAAAGCGAAAGTCTAAATAAACACAAAATACATAAAATTTTACACTTTTCAATAGTAATGACGAATAAACATATCTAACAGAGCATAATGGATACAAATATTTCCAAAAAGTAGCCAGTTTTGTACAATAAAATCATTTGCTTACTTGGGTCATGTTCTTCGTCGCTGTGCTAAGCACAAGCAAATATGGCGGTCGATGGGAGGATCAAATTGAAATAATTTTATTTGGTGTACTAAACCAAGTTTGTTTTTCAATTTTTTTCGTGAAAAACATTCAACAACAATGATATTTTGTAATCCTCCAGATTTTTCAATTTTGACTGGTACCTAAAAATTGAAAACAATAAATGATTTTATAATGCGCGAAGTTAGGGCGCGCGCGAAATTAGGGCACATCACGGTACATCATTATGCTTTTAACATTTTGGTGTGGATGGTACTACGTTGGATTTAAGTTACTCTTAGATAATACATGGTATGTTGAACTAAACCAATAAACACGTTATTGGAATTAATTTAAGGTTATTATTCTATTGCTTTCAGCATTTTTAAATAAAAACATAATAATGCTTACACAGATTTGTTACACAACTAGACAATAAAACAAGTTGATCTGTACTTTCTTTCGGTCAAAAAGTAAATTTGAAAAGCAAAACAAATATCCGTTTTTCAATGATACGTTAGATGACATATCACATAAACCACTCGACACGCAAAACAGCAACGATCAGCGATACTTTTCTATAGGACGATTGAATGGATACTCGCATGGAAAGTCGTAGCAATAAAACATTACGTTGAGATAAGAAAAAAACAAACATTTATCTGCAGTTGGGAAAGTGTATAAAGGAAATCATATAGTTCAGGTTCAATGGGAATAATCTGTCTGATCTGTGAGCAAACTAAATTGTTGAAAAATGTCTAGGACTAATTATAAAACCACAAAAAAAATCCGCCTAAATTTTCACTTGACTTACTTGTAGACAATGGTGAAGTCAAACTTGGGCATGATAGGGCACGTCATAAACATCTCTCGCGTGCTATTGCTAACAAAGTAGTAGTAAAGAGAAAGTTGAAATTTTTTCGGTTAGTTCATTTCAATCAATGTTAATTGCCTATATTCCGGGGATTAAACCACCCGACTTGGACATTAATTTACAATGTTGTGAAAACTCATATGTGAATATGTACATTATGTGGAAGATATTGATTTGAACAATTTATTGCAGGTAACCACTTTCTCTTCGATGGGACAACTGAGAGTGGTAAGTTCGAGTCCCATGAGTTTTCACAACACTCCATTCATTGTTTAATTTTAACTGATTTGAAGCATAGGGTAAAATGCCCAATAGTGGACCCCCTAGTAGCGAAATTTTGCTCTTCCTGGCATAACGAGTGGAAATTTTCAAAATATTAATTTTGCGTGATATCTAATATCAAGCTCTGCATCTAGTCTCCACGATACATACATAAAACATATAAATATTCGACGTTATTCGTTGAAATTAACATTTTAAAGGCCGACTGAATTGGCCCTATAGTAGACCCCCTGGGGGTCCATAATAGGAAATTGCTTCCCTATAGTCGACACTTCATTTGATTTTTATGTTCCGTTTCGGGACGTTCTTCTTCCCTATTATGGACCCTCCAAAATATTCCTATAATGGACACTCTCGTGTTTATTTTTAATAAAATTGTAAAAAATCATCTAATTTTACTTTCTATAGCATTTCCAATGCATGTAATCAAATCATAGGACTGTTAGGTAGGTTCTCCCGATGGAATTTCATAGCAAAATATTTAGATTGTGCTGTAATAATGCAAAAATAGCTGAAGGGTCCACTATTGGTTGGGGGTCCACTATTGGGCACTTTTCTTTTATAAATGGGGAAACTCATGTAGGGTAAATGTGCCATTTTTGGCCATGTTTTCAATTTGATCAACTTTTCGCATAACTCCGAATATAAAGCAGTTTTCAAGGGTTTTATTAGCTCTAACAGGAAATATATCCCTTATGCTTCTTTGCTGTTGATAGTTCGATAGTTTTCGAAAAATATGCATTTTTCATGGTTGGCCAAACTAGGCACTAAGGTTGCCAAAACAGGCATTCACCCTATTTGTTCAATTACCAAGAATAAAGATTCAGCAGAAGTTCACAAAGGCAAAAGCCAGCGTGATCGACGTCAATTGCCTTCCTTGTGCTAATCCTCGTTGGGAAACCTTCAAGAAATAAAGTTACGGAACGGCGAAGTAAGTGCGCCAACAATAACGAAGCAATGAGCAGCGTGCTTGATTGACACGTGATTGACGTGATATTGCCAATTGCCACCTCGCGTTCTGGCCGACTCAAATGTTGAAACCAAAGTAGGCGTCGACTTGTTAAAATCGATCGTCCCTGATCGTCCTTTCGAATTTGAAATCACAGTAGGCGACGATTTTTATTGAACGGCTGAAACACTTGTTGAGAAAAACAAAATCTTTAAGGTCACTCCTGACAGAATCCAGGTTTCAAAGTGCTCGCGTTTTCGGGGGCACACCACTCGATACGGAAGCAACGCACAGCTAAAGCTAAATCAACAAAAATGACAGTTGTCCGCCGCCTCCGTATCGAGTGGTGTGCCCCCGAAAACGCGAGCACTTTGAAACTTGGATTCTGTCAGGAGTGACCTTAATATTAAGCAATAGCTGGACGTGAACGGTAACAAACCATTGAAGTTTGGTTTAACTCCGTGTCCATTTTGACGTAAACTACGACTAAGGGGAACGCTCGAATACAGGGTGTAAATAATGAAAATTTTAAAATTGGGAACCGTCACGAAATTATTTAAGATTTGTAAGAACATTAATTGGCCCTTATTTTTCAATGGATTTTAAAGATTTATATATCAATCGATTCGCAAACTCTCCACCAATTTGCCAGTAGTATTGAAACTTTTGATCATCAACGCTAAACTATTGAAAATTTTAGATTGTTCATGCATCATGCATCTCCTATGCAGCGTGTTCTAATCCTTGGTAATTGCCTACTTTTACTTAGCTGCTAGACAGTGGAGTCCCTACTCCCTCACAGAGTGGGAGGGGCTGCTAAAGCTGGGTAGTTGTGTCGGTGGGATGGTTCCTTCTGTTCTATATAGGGCGGAAAGATTGGTTCAGTGTATTTTGTTTTACGTAGTTTACGTCGAGCGGTCGTGTCTTGTATACTGCCGTAATACGCATATTTATCCCATGTTTGCTAGGATACGTATGTACATGGGACAGTTATGCGTATAACGGCAGTATACTGCCGTTATACACATAACTGACCCATGTATATAGGGAATCACAGGAAACATGAGACAAATATGCCCCAAGATTTTTTGAGTTCCGGCTGAAAAAAAATCTTTCAAATGTCAATCCAAAGGCGATTAACAAATCTGAAAAACATTCTTTGTGGTTTCTTTAACTGAACAAAGATAAAAAAACTGCTTTTCATTATTGTCTTTCGCTTTTGGTGTTATGTGCCCCTGAAAGTGTGATGTAGTTTAGAAATTGAATTCAAACGCGATTCACCTAAGTGATCCTCGATCGAGAATTGTGCTTCTGTCATTATTGAGGAACACTCAGTTATCTAATTGATGCTATATCTGCATGCAAATTGAAATTGAGGCTTTCGAATACTGAATTGAGGGCAATATAAATAGTTTTAAATATATTTAATTTACACAATTTTACAAATAAATTATCGACCCAGTAGATTCCATAAGTTTTAGTGTTTACAAATTGAATAAATTAACTACAACAGAAAACAGATTTCTCCTTCTATAAAAAAAAAACAATTTGAATTTCTCACGAACAAATTATATAGGCAAAATTTCCCTGCCTGCACGTTTTACTCGCTCCCAAACCGGGAAAATACCGAAAGCTTTCAATGAAATATTTAAATATATTTGCAAATGATACCCAACGACTATGAAACATGTTTTTCACTAATGCTCAAGCAGTTTTTTGGCTTAATCGATTTTTCATATCCCCCACAACCTGCGTAAGCCATTTTATTACCTTTTTGTATTTAACATATCACAATTCAGCCAAAACAGCGTTGCACGGGGTAGCCCAAACCCAACCATGCTATTCCGACTTATTCGAGTTTGCTGTCAAGTTCCTTCAAGGTGCTTTTTTATCGAAAGGCAAAATGAACTCGAATGTAATTGCAATCTACTTTGTTGAGCTCTCATTGAATAAAGCCAATCATATGTAGATGGGCTCTCTTGCTTTCGTTAATTTAGGTATAAAATCTACCAGGCCCATGATGTATCCATAAATGTTCAACAAAGTGCTGTTCTGATTAATCGACCGTGAAAATTAGGGATCTTCAGTCATAGTTTGCTCACTCGTATATTCATCATCAACATTCGGGAGCTCGATCTTCACCTCTACCGGTTCCTCCTGTGTAACGGTTTCTGCTGCAGGTGCAGCTTTACGTTTCCTCCGTTTTCTCGCGTTGCTGCCTTCCATCAACTTCCAGAGGGCAAGAACGTCATCGACACTCGAAAAGGAGGTAGTGTGAGTGGTGGTAGTGCTAGATGCACCTTCATTAATCCTGCTCAGGCATGATTCTCTACGATGGGCTTTCAGTTCATTATTGCTGAGGAATTCAATGCCACAGTCCCGACACTCCAGCATACTTCTCCATACGGTGCTAGAAAGAGGAGAGTCTTGGAAAGTGCTAGTCTTCGTGTGCTTCCAAGTCCCCTGATGGCGTCGGAAATTAAAGCTGTTATAGTTTTGGTAGCCACAGTCATCACACCTATAGAGGGTTCTGGTAGATTTGTATTGTTTCCGAGGTCGCACGGCTCGGGGAGCTTTACTTTTATCATTTTTCCGCTGCCTAGGAATTTTTGGCGGAGGCTTCGTTATTGACGGTTCAATATATTGTTTTAACACATGTTTAACCACATTTAACGGGCGCCTGGTTATAAGTCTGCTGAAAGAAAAGTGTTTTTGTGTTTGCTGGTGACGCTTGAAGTTGAAACAGCTCTGTGAAATGTAGCCGCAATCCTTGCAGGCATAGGTCGTCGGTCCCCAACCTCGCTTCTTGCGCGGCATAACTACACCCTCCGGCGGATTTTCAATCGGTTCCAGTGCCTCTTCAAACATTAAAGGAATAGCTGTACCGATCTGCGGATCTTCCAAATGTAGCTCCTCCTCTTTTATTCCCACGTCAGGAAGAATTGATTCGTTCGTTTCAAGTGGCATTTGAATTTCGGGTACGGTATCGCTCTGTAGAAGGTCGTCATCAACAGGATCCTGAGATTGATGATGGATTTGGACACTCATGGCGTTATCGATTATCTGACGAAACCCATTCTCCGAGTGTTGGGTCAATTTGCGAAACAGAAACGCGGAGTTTAGTGCTGTGAAACATTCTGCACATACCTGCTGCGGTAGACTATCACCGACGGAAACCTAAAGTATCGTGAGAATTACAGAATAATTATAATTTAGATCGTGTAAAAATGATTCTTTGGTGAAATTTAGCATGGCAAAAACCTATAGTGTTATATTTCAATCAAATCAGCTCAACGAACTAAGCAAATAATGTCTGTCCGTCCGTGTAAATGACAATTATATATTATATATTATTATTATCGTCAAATATATATCTTCAATTGTAGTACTAGATCCAATATTTTTTTTAATTTTTTATTAAAGAGGCTTGCTTTTATTAAAGAGGCTAGGCTGGCTCACCTCTGGATCATCCAATATAAATTTTATTTTATAAAGTTTAGAACAATATTTTTTTTGTCTTATTTTTGCCTTTCTCGTACAAAGTTTCATTAGTAAGATGATCATATTTTTTACATTATCTCAACCTGCTGCTGGGCTATCTATTACCTGCTGCTGGGTGCAATCGACGAGCATATCATCGATGCGAACATTACTGATCTGGGAGATGGTCGAGAGTTCGAACCTTTGGAACTCTCCAGTGCGAGAGCAACTGCGGCAGAAGTCCTCCATCCCGCCAAATATGCACGTTTAGTTTTGTGCGTTTCACAAAGATACACTTTGGTGTGGAAATTGAATGGTATTTTAAACTCTTGAAACTATTTTCTATAAAAATTTTACAGCAGCAACGGCAGCAACAGCTCAAAGGTAAATAAACTGGAAACGTCACTGTTTGCGGTGTATCTAGAGATGTCGCAAAATAATCGATTATTTAGATTAATCGATTCATCGATGTGATAATCGATTAATTTTGAATCGATTATGTACTGCGCTGCCTAACGGCTTATAGGCCTTTGACGAGACGTTTAAAATCATCCGATTTTATCGTCAATTGACAGTTCTTCTATGAAAGTGACAGCTTCGGGATTGCAGGCCTGTTCAGCGGTTGTGAACAATGGGCCTTTTCACGAGACGTTTAAAAACAGCTGATTTCATCGTCAATTGACAGTTCTTCTATGAAACTGACAGCTTTGGACTTGCAGGCCTGTTCAGCGGTTGTAAACAAGTGCAGCCTCGGCAGTGTCACATGAAAAGGCCTATATCCAGCTTTCCACGCTCGGTAATGGCGGCTTGTCGGTGTGTAAAAATCAATCGGCCTCACTGGCGAAAAGGCCTTTTTTCCCTTCCCCTCACCCAGGAACGCCAGTGGGCTTTCCTCCAGCTAGTGTCAAACAGTACAGTGGCCGATTGATGTTTACATACCGACAAGCCGCCATTACCGAGCGTGGAAAGCTGGATACTCAGGGTCTGTCTCATTTGGAGAATTAAACCGAAATTAAACTTAAAAGTGACATTTCGGGACTAATTTGCGATTTGGGCGTAATTTATTTTGTAAACAAACATTGGAAGGCGAATTCCAGCTACAGCAAGCATTTTCCGAGAAAATCGTGCTATGTATCCGATAGAATAGGCTTTCCTCTAGCAGGCAAGGGAATTAGTTTTGGAGAAAAACGCTTCCATTCTACGGAATCCACAAAACAATGTTTGTTTACAAAATAAGTTACGCCCAAATCGCAAATTGGTCCCGATTTCAATAATTATCAAATAACCCTGCTCAAAGAGCAAGCTTACTTTTGACAGATATCGAATTACTTCCCATCGATGTCCTATTGGGTAGCACCCAGCCATTCTTATGACCGTGTGATTGTTTTTATTTTTGAACTGTCACTTTTAAGTTTAACTATCCAAATGAGACAGACCCTTAAGTGCAGTCTCGGCAGTGTCACATGAAAAGGCATTGCGCGCGGCAAACCTAACCTCACTATTTTGACAGGTACTGGTCCTGTTGCTTCCCAAGCAACCAGAAGTTCGGATAAGAAGGGCTATTTTGGCGTAATCAGCTCTCATTTTAAGTAATTTTCTGTATGGTAGGAGCGTAAAAGTGAACTTTAAAGTTTCGTTAAGGATGCTTGGAACTTGATGTGAACCGTAGTGAACCAATTGGGTCCTAAAGCCCTACCTCGTTTATGGTTGCAAACGATAGTGCATCGGTCAAGAATACTTGAACCCATGTTATAAAAAATCTGGTAAAAGCAAGGGTAAAAGTCTAAATCAGTAGAAAAAATAGTATTTTTATGTTTAATACATTTTGAGGCAAATATTGGCCTGTGCAACATTTCAGAACGAATCAACCATCAGCCCAAAACGTCAGGCCCATATATTAACTGTCAAAGGTTGAGTCAAGTACCCTGCGGTGTTTTGCTAGTGCGTTTGAATCCTTACGTCAAACAAGATCGAAAATGTCGAGGAAGCATTTTTCATATATTTTCAAATTTCAAATTAAACAATGTTCAAAAGGAGTCAAAAGAAAAACTGACGCGTTCAGGATGATTAACTTTATCGTTCCCTGAAAGAAACTCCAATATCGATTCTACATTTTAGGACCCAATTAGTTCGGTTAAGAGTAAATTTAAGTAAAATCTGAACTTCTGGTTGCTTGGGTTACGTTTCGGACTTTTTTTTGATCCAAATTAAATCTGCATATTTTTTTGATTCTTTTTCAATGCTAAAGGTTGGTATCGTGTTCAAAAGAAATTCCTTTTTCTATACCAATCACATGTTAAATTCCGTTTACTGAATCGGAAAAGTAAAAAATTGAAATGAAATTTCTTCAACAGTATCCACCTGAAAATGACAAAAATCAAAAAGGGAATTTGTAAGGTTCCCACGCAAACTAATGGGAGCTGTCACTTTACTTTTGGAAAAATAGTCTGCTCGATTATTCCGCAAGTAAAAGTGACATTTTGCTCCATGCAGATCAGTTGTCAAAATTCTGCTTGGTAATATAGACGAATCCAAGTAAAAATAAGAAGAAGACACACGACGGTGTTAACTTTGACAGATCCTACAGCGCAGCATAGGGAGATCATTTTAAAATGCTTATAATAAATTCTAGACAAATTGTAATTAAAATCTGATTGATGTACGGTACGGAAAAAGTTCTGAATAACATATCTGGAAGCTTAGGGTTCATTCACAAATTACATAACGCATAAAGGGGTGGGTGGGTACACAACATTGCGTTACAAAATGTTACGGTTTGGCTAGGGGGTGGGTGGGTTTGTTTAGTTCTGTTACGGGTAACAATAATAATAAAATAATTTAAAAAAAAACAAATTTCTAATTAAATTCGAATTTGACAATATTATTATGTACTATGAAGGAAGTTAAGGAAGAGTTCAATAAAAATACCAATTTATCATTTTTATGAAATTTTAGTAAGACGTTATGCGTCACAGATGGGGGTGGGTGGGTATGAAGGAAATGTTACAAACAAGTCACGGAGGGGTGGGTAGGGGTTCAAATCTGTGTTTTTTTGCGTTATGTAATTTGTGAATGAGCCCTTATCTCAATTTTTTTAATATTTCTCGGGTACTTATTCAAAAGGACGTATGTGATTTTGTAAACAAAGATTCAAACGTCGATTTGTCCGATCTGATGAAACTCCCACGCAAAACAACACCACCAACAGGTAGCCAAAGCCTCTCCCTATCTGTATATGGTGATGGTTTGCGTGGGAGGGCAATCAGATCGGACAAATCGACGTCTGAATCTTTGTTTACAAAATCACATACGTCCTTTTGAATAAGTACCCGAGATTTTCCAAAAATGTATCTATCATGGTCCAATGCACCGAGTTCATCATTGACGTTTGAGCGGTGCGCTGTTTACTAAGAATGAATACTTTTTCATTCATCGAGTTCATGCAAGTGTTCATTTTTAGTAAACAGCGCCCGCCTCAAACGTCATTGTGTTCATTCGGTGCATTGGACCATACAGTTTTTACCAAGATGAATACAGTAGTAGGTGCTCCAACCTGTCAAGTTTGTAGAAGAGAAGACGGCGGGGGTGAAAAATTCATTTTCAGTGCAAAACGAAAACAAACCGGCTGGCTCTCCCATACTAAAATCCAAGATGGCTGAATCGTGAATTTGGCAGATTGGAACACCTAGTGGTGTATTCATCTTGGTTTTTACATTCCATACCCCCTCGTAGCTACACCGCGCACGGCCATATCGGCGGTGTATTACACTCGGCGTTTGCTGTCAAAGTTCGCAAACGGCAGCAGCCACGTTTAGAACGGGAACGACAGGAGTCGCACAACACAATTTTTCCGAAAGTTTTCTCACATTTTCACGGTGATTCAGTTTGTCCGCAAAAGGTTCGATTTCATCATACAGATTCATCGCGAGTAATTCGTGTGGATTTACTACTCAGTGTGCGTGTTCGAAAAACCAATCACCGAAATGGTTCTGGATCTGGATTTGTTTCGCAGCGATAAAGGCCATGACCCGGCCAAAGTGCGGGCGAACCAAGAGCTTCGCTTCAAGGATGTAGGCCTGGTGGAGACCGTCATCGAGCAAGACGTCGAGTGGCGTAAGTGCCGCTTCAATGCGGATAACTTCAACAAGCTGAAAAACCTTTGCAGCAAGGAAATCGGCGAAAAGATGAAAAAGAAAGAACCACAGGGAGCGGAGGATGAACTGGTGCCAGAGGAGCTTGCGAGCAATTTGCTCGAGTTGAAAAGCGAAGATCTGAAAAAGCTGACGGTGAATCAGATTAAGAAGGTAAGAGGGTTAATTGACTCCGCGGTGGTCGAAAACGAGAAAAACTTGAACGAGGCAGAAGGAAAAAGGAATTCGGCTCTACGGGAAGTAGGAAACCACCTGCATGAGAGCGTTCCCGTCAGCAACGACGAAGACGAAAATAAGGTGGAGCGTACCTTCGGAGATTGTGAAAAGAGACTTAAGTATTCTCACGTCGATTTGATTGTAATGATTGACGGTATGAACGGTGAGAAAGGAGCCGTTGTTTCAGGTGGTCGCGGGTATTTTTTGACCGGTCCGGCTGTGTTTCTCGAACAAGCTCTGATTCAGCATTCTTTGCACATTCTTTACGCCAAGGGGTACACCCCACTTTATACGCCGTTTTTTATGCGGAAGGAAGTTATGCAAGAAGTGGCTCAGCTGTCCCAGTTCGATGAAGAACTGTACAAAGTAGTTGGAAAGGGAAGTGAGAAGACGGAGGATGGTGGAAGCGACGAGAAGTACTTGATTGCGACTTCTGAACAACCAATCGCAGCTTATCACCGAGACGAATGGATTCCGGAAGCATCTCTACCGATTAAGTATGCAGGATTGTCCACCTGTTTCCGACAGGAGGTTGGTTCGCACGGGCGCGATACCCGTGGTATTTTCCGAGTTCATCAATTTGAGAAGATCGAACAGTTTGTTCTGACTTCTCCACATGATAACAAATCGTGGGAAATGATGGACGAGATGATTGGCAATGCAGAACAGTTCTGTCAGTCACTGGGAATTCCCTATCGTGTTGTCAATATCGTTTCTGGAGCTCTCAATCACGCAGCCTCGAAGAAGCTTGACCTGGAAGCTTGGTTTGCTGGTTCCGGGGCATTCCGAGAACTGGTTTCCTGCAGCAATTGTTTGGATTACCAAGCGCGCCGGTTATTGGTGAGATACGGTCAAACTAAAAAGATGAACGCTGCCGTAGATTTTGTCCATATGTTAAATGCAACCATGTGTGCTACGACGCGAGTCATTTGCGCCATTCTGGAAACGCATCAAACGGAAACAGGAGTTAAGGTTAGATTAGTTAATTCCTAGGGATGGCGAAATAAAACTAACATGTTTTTTTGTACTTTTTACGTAGGTACCGGAACCACTAAAAAAATACATGCCTGAGCAATACCGCGACGAAATTCCATTTGTAAAACCCGCTCCGATCGAACTAGAAGCGGCTGCCGCTGCTGCTAAGAAGGACAAAAAAGGAGGCAAGAAGGAAGGAGCTGGCGCATAATCAACGAACACCATGACCAGTAAGATATATCTAAGAGGAAAGCATTTACCGTTTGCAAATTGCATCAAATTTGTCGCTGTTAGAACGAAGGGGAAGTTAATTAATTTATCTCAATTTATCGCTGATTAAGAATTACTTTTAAAATCCGTTAATAAATCTTACGCATAAGCTTTGGGTTGCTTTCTGAGGCAATGTTTTCTATGGAAATTCACGATACGATGACATTCTTTGCCTTTTCGAAAAGTCCAAAAGTATTGGCTAGTGTTGAGATGATTGGCTCATATATCATAGAACTCAGTCATAGAGTTCTTTAAGCAGTTGAGAACTGTCTTACAAAGTTGGGAAACATATAAAGAATTATTTAAAACCTTCACGGATCCATGACAAATTTATTATGTAAGTTATAATTTAGATATAGAAGTCTATCTTTCGAAGCAATGAAGTATTTTTTACGTTTGGATAAGTTTAATGCCATTTACTATCATATCTGATTGAACCCTTGGACACATTCATTCCCCCTCAGAATCTGACGAACCAAAATAAGTGGACTCTTTGCGAGGAACTATCGAAGTACAGGTTTTCAGATGACGATTCATGTTGCCGCGTTTATTGGTCCCATAGCCACAATCTTGGCAGCTAAACAGCGATCCTATCCTTTCAACTTGTTTTCGAATAGGCGGTATTTCGCGGTTGATGTTCTTGCGGCATGTTCTGATATGTCGGTTTAAATTGCCCCGTACTTTGGTGGAGTAACCACAAAATCGACAAACAAGCGGTAATTTTTTGGTTTTAGCTCCATTGATTGTTTCCACTGGTATGATGATGGGTTGTGATGATGGTGTTTCGGAGCACTCCTGGTTTGGATCGTTCGAAGCTTTACAGATCATATCTAATGGATCATACTCTTCAATTTTGATTTCTGTTGCAAGTGATTCCAGTTCATCGTGTTCCTTGCTCAGCAGTTGCTCATCGGTGTCCATTCTGTTCGGTTCCGTATTATCCGATTCGATTCGTTTTCTAGTTCTCATTAAAGAAGCCAAAGTACATTTGCTCCGATGTCGCTTCCGATTTGCTGTTGTTGACAGTATTCTACCACAGAATTCACATGGGAAATTTCTTACGGCCACAAGCCGTGTTATGATCGATCGACGCACCCCTTGATGATTTTGGTTCGACTGATGTTCCCTCATGTTCCTGTTTCTGTAACATTGGTAATTGCAAGCCTCGCATTTCAAACTTTTCATCTGACGTATCACCAATGGGCAAAAACCAATAGCAAATGAATACCCTTGGGAACAAGTTCCGCTCTTGAAGTGATATTCCATTTCCCCAACACTCGCAGCTTGAAATATGCACGATTTACAGGCATAATACAGTTTAATTTGTTTTTTAGAATACTTGAGCTCTTTTTGGTGTAATCGATCAACGAATGTTCTATTTTTCACAATTTTATACTCTTCTTGGCTGATGCGCAAGAGATCGTCCGTGCCTTTTGCTTCGACTATACGTCGAATTAATTCATTCTCTAAAGCAGATTCTTTGTTTGTTTCATTAAATTCCTCTCCCGTATCTGGCCTGCACCCCGATGGACCGTCATGCAATGCTAATTTTTCTTCCGAATCAAACGTCTCACCACATCTGATACAGTCGTGAAGTTCGTGTCGTATTTTAATGCGTCTTTGGTGAATCTTCCATAGAGATCGATTGGAGAATCCTCCCAGGCAGATGTTACATATTAAGCGGTGATCCTTTTGTCTTCTCATCGCATTGCCATGCCTTCGTGCTTTGTGACATTTTGTCGCGTGTTCCTTCAGCTTATCGTATTCCTTTGTCCTCTCGTTACACCGCTTAAAGCAGCACATGAAAAACAGCGGCTTCTTCTCCGGTTGATCAGACTTCTCGTCGTCAGACTGTTGTTCAATCCGATCGGTATTAATCGCTGAGTTTGGAATGTTGAATAGAGTATAATTAATGATTAATCACCGTTATTAAACATCTGATGACCAATTTCAAATATAAATAGAGTGTGCAAAAATAATCTACTATCAACTTTAAATAGAATGATTCTACCTTATAATTTTCTGGGGTAATGAATACTTGTGAAACACTTACCTTGAAGTTGTTCCATGAACGAAACATCGACTTGCTCAATACCGATGTTTGGTTTCGATTCTCCCGGAGCGACGCGGTGCGGGATCTCACTGGATTCCATCCTCCGTAACAGATCATGAAATATTGCGTTTGACTGACGGCATTGTTTACGAAATTGAAAAGCGGATGATAAGTTCTTAAGACATGCATTGCAAATCTTTTGAGGTAGCTTATCGCCGGATGAAACCTATAAATAAAAAAAATATATTAATGAAACGTAACCTCGGTGGATTGACCTTCTGCTAGGAACTGTTTTTATTGTTGCAGCATCACCTCTAGTTGGGTGCAGTACGTAAACATATCCATGATCGTTTCTTTGAAAGATTCCGACCAAGAATTCAACCAAACCGGATCGAAACTTTCTGTTCTACAACAGATGCGGCAATTATTTTCCATGGATGCCATTTTTCATAGAAATATGTGCAGAACCACAAAAATTACAAAGTTTTGTAAATCGAGAAGCTGAAATGTAGACTTTTTTCTGGAATATGATTAAAATATATTCGCAGCACTTTTTTTTATGAAAATTTATTATGCGAACAATAACACTTCGCGTATCATCCATCAGAAACATCATCAGAAAACGTTAACAAACATTCTGGCGGAATAGGCCTTTTTATGACAGCTCCGTCGACTAGAGATGGGCGCTCCGCTCAGGAGCTGTTCCAAAGATTCGCTTCCTTACATTGAGCTGATGAGCCATGGATCTTTTTTAAAGAAACCCAGCTCAGCAGCTCACTTTAAATTGATGAAATCATTGTCAAACACGCGCCTAGAGAAACTCCCTCGAGCGTACGCACTCGAGTACGCGCGCTGTTGTATTTTGTACAGCACAAACGAAAATACTACGCTCGCGGTACACAACACAAGTGAGCTTGTATGAGCATTCCAGTCCAGTACCGCGCACGTGCTGATCGTTTATTATTTGTACCTCAAGCACCATCAAGTCAAGCGACAGCACCATCTAGCCAAGCAACAGAAATCATTTCTGCTGCAGAGAGGAATAAGAAATACACAAGCAAAAATAATCTAGCTTGCCGTCTATTTCTTAACCCATACCCACATACTCGGCACGGACACACAAAAGATACCTAGTAGTGCGGTAGCGAACGAACCGTACTAAGCAAAAGATCCGAAGATCCGAACAACTCTCAGTTTCGCATGTCGCCGTCCAGCTCGAAATTGCTGTGACATGGAAGCGAGAGCTGCGCCTCCAGCTCAGATCCGTGCGACACGGATCTCGATCCGGATCAGTCGCGACCGATTCTAGCGAGCGAACCGTGTGGTTCAAACGAACCGAACTGGGAGCTGTGTCTTGCAAGGAGCGGATCTTTTACTTGCGACGGGTTTTCCCGCCAGCATACTGCTACATGTGCACTCGGTTTGTTTGTAGCACCGTGCTCTGTATTTTTTTTTACTCTCTTGTTTTTATTCCTCTCGCATTTCGGGAACCCAATATACAGTAGACGTTCGATAACTGCAAGTCTTTTAACTGCAATGCTTTTTAACTGCAATTCGATAGTTGCAACAGTTTTGCAGTTATCGGACCGCTAAACTTCAAATCGGTGTCAAACTCAATGACAGCTGCATTGCGCTGCACATTTAGATGCACTTTTATTGCATCTGACGTCGATTGACAACCGTTTGACGTCCAGAATGCGTTGCAGTTATCGAACGGCATTCGTTAACTGAAAAGTAAACATTTTGCAGTTATCGAACGGCTACTGTAGATGAATGGGCTCACTTGTATGAAAATGTTAACTACGCATGGTTAGAAGGGTTAGAAGCGCGCGCAAACAAGGCATTGATTTACCTACTGCACCCAGTATGAAGAGAAAACTTTTGACACGTGATATGGTTCATATACATATCAGAGACTAGGGACTGAATTATTCAAATTAATGATTTGAGAAACGTTATCAACAAAATGTAACTTAGAATTATGAATAGAAAATAATGTTGAGTTAGTTTTTGTATAGAAATAAATGTGATGGTTCTAAATGAACTCCTAGACTTTAAAACTAGACGGTCAGAAAAAGCGTAATAAATGTTAGTAGTTTAAAATTGTCGGTTTTTCAATAGAAATTATTACCTCACTGTAGCTTAGCATTTTAAAAATTTCAAAGTGAGGTAAATAGAGATGAATGAATGAATAAATTAATGAATGACATAAATTTTTCAAATTTTTGAACAATAATTAACCCTTATCCTCCCTTGATACTTTTTAGGCACTAAAAAATGACTTCAAAAAATCATAACTCCGTTGATTCTCAACCGATTTTGATGATTCACCTACCAAACGAACCGGTTAGGTCTCTAGTTTTCAAACCTGAGAAGAGAATCGGCATTGGCCTCATGGTTCCGGAATAATTCCGGGGTCGAGTGGGGTACCTTTTTTTTCTCAAATCAAATGACCATGCTAAAACTCTGAAAACTAATTTTTTGATGTGTCCCACTTCATGAAATCACGAGACATGTTCATTAGTGCCTGTTCCAAGGTTCCCTGGTGGGTTTGGACAGGTTCTGCGGCATTCCGGGGACCTGGTTCCCCCGGGACATGGCCACTTTTCGATTTTATCCGAAACCCATCTTGCGATGTCTCAAACTTCATGATTTTGCAAAACAAGCTCAATAGAGTCTAATTTGAGGTACCTAGTTCCCCCGGGGAAGTGGCCACTTTTTGATTTGATCCAAAACCCTACTTGCGACGTCTCAAACTTCGCGAAACGAGCTCAATAGAGTCTAATTTGAGGTAGCTGAGTGGTACTGGTCAGGTTCCGTGGCATTCTGGGGACCTGCTTCCCCCGGGGAAGTGGCCACTTTTTGATTTGATCTGAAACCCTTCTTGCGACGTCTCAAACTTCATGATTTCGAGTAACAAGCTCTAAAGAGTTAATTTGAGGTAACTGAGTGGTTCTGGTCAGGTTCCGTGGCATTCCGGGGACCTGGTTCCCCCGGGGAAGTGACCACCTTTCGATTTGATCCAAAACCCATCTTGCGACGTCTCAAACTTTATGATTTCGCGAAACGAGCTCAATAGAGTCTAATTTGAGGTACCTGAGTGGTTCTGGTCAGGTTCCGTGGCATTCCGGGGACCTGTTTCCCTCGGGGAAGAGGCTGATTTTTGGATTTGATCTGAAACCCATCTTGCGACGTTTCAAACTTCATGATTTTGCGAAACGAGCTCAACAGAGTCTAATTTGAGGTACCTACACTCAAATTAATGTAATGATTATTTTTATATGCGAAACTCGCATAGAAGTTGAAAATTGATCTTGTTTCCCATTTTAAGTGCAACTTATACGAATTATATGTAATCGTATTGGATAACAAAACCGTCTGCAAGCATTTTATATGCAACGTTCTGATAGTTATTACATGCTACATATAGAGTTGCTTCTATAGACAACACAAATTGAAAAAAAAACAAAGCAACGAAACGGAAGTTTGGAAACGATACCAAAGGAAAACCATCTGAAATGTTGATATCGATTCAAAGGTAAGTTAAATTACGTTCATGATACCGCCTAAACAATCATTCCGAATGATTCATGATTATTTGATTCTTGCAGTTTACAGCTTATTGCCACAGCAGAAAAAAACTTTGTGAAGAAAATTATGCAGCACACACCAAATAGACGCTGACGCTCGATCATCCCCCGCCATCGGATACCTAGAACACGTTTTGGCGAGAAGACCGCGGATGTGGGTACGGAATTTGGTGCGGCTGAATTCGATCTCGAAATCAGAAGGGATTTGGAGCTGTAATCTGCATTTTTACATAACAACTTTGACCATCCGATATCAATTCTTAACCCTTGGACGCAATGTAACGAATCGATGATGAAAACAAATGTCGATCCAGCCGTTTCCGTCCATACCGCTGCATTGCGTAGGATGCTTAACAATATAATCCTCCGAATCCTGTTTTTTCCGTTATCGTTTTATTGCATTACGTTATAAATAAATGTGAATCCATGTGAATAATGACAAAATTACTCTAAAAATATAAACAAAATTGAAAAAAAATGTGCGTTGTTAATATATTTCGACCAGTAGGTTCAATATTGAAAATTATATGCAATACTAATCATGACTAACCTTAATTCGTAATGCGTTTTATGTGCGAAATAATGAAAATATACTCGCGACGCACATATAATATATAATGATTAAATCGACAAAAATCTAACAGCTCTGCACATACTTTTTAAGATCGAAACTCACTGGTCAAATTTTAAGTGCAAAACTAATGCAAATAATAAGTATATTATTCTGAGTGTAAGTGCTTCTGGTCAGATTCCGTGGCATTCCGGGGGCCTGGTTCTCCCGGGGAAGTGACCACTTTTCGTTCTGATTCGAAACCCATCTTGCGACGTCTCAAACTTCATAATTTCGCGAAACGATCTCAATAGTGTCTAATTTGAGGTACCTGAGTGGTTCTGGTCAGGTTCCGTGGTATTTCGGGGACCTGGTTCCCTCGGGGAAGTCGCTGATTTTTGGATTTGATCCGAAACCCATCTTGCGACGTTTCAAACTTCATGATTTTGCGAAACGAGCTCAACAGTCTAATTTGAGGTACCTGAGTGGTGCGGGTTAGGTAACGTGGCATTGTGGGTCCATCAAGGAAGTGGTCCTTTTTGATGTGATCTAAAATCCATTTAGCGACGACTCAAACTTCATGATTTCACGGAACGAGCTCAATTTAAAGGTACTTGAGTGGTGCTAGTCAGGTTCTGTTGCATCCCAGGATCCTAGTTCCCCGAGAAATGGCAACTTTTTGCGGTTACGACTTCTTGCGACGTCTCAAACTTCATGACTTCGCGAGACCTGGTTCTCCCGGGGATGTGGTCATTTTTTAATGTGAACTGAACTGAACAATATTTTGACGTCTCAAACTTCATGATCTCGCGGAACAAGAAGACGTTTCTCATTATGTCAGTAACCTGGTGTCCTCGGGGATGATTAAACTGCTCTATGTATTCTGAATCCTGAATCATGTAATCTGTAACATGAACAACGAAACATGAAATTCTAAAATGTTGTACATGCTCTTGAGTATACGATACGATGAGTGATACGATTCAGGAAGGGTTTAAAAATGCATCAAGAACCTGCCTGGTAAACCAGATTCCCTGAACGCCACGGAACATAACATGCACCACTCGAGTACCTTGAAAAAATCTCTATTGAAAATGTCTCGTGAAACCATGAAGTTTGTCTAGAGATGGGTTTCCGATCACTACAAAAAAGCCCACATCTCCAAGAGAACCAGGTTCTCGGAATGTCACGAAACCTGATGAACACCATTCAGATACCACGAAATAGAATCTATTGAGTTCGTTTCGTGAAATCTTGAAATTTGAGACGACGGAAATGGGTTTCAGATCACATCAAAAAGGGACCACTTCCCTGGTAGAACCAGGTTCCAAGGATGTAACATAACCTGACCAGCACTGCTCAGATACCTCAAATTAGACTCTATTGACTGCGTTTCGCGAAATCATGAAGTTTGAGGCATCGCAAGATGGGTTTTGAATCAAATCGAAAAGTAGCCGCTTCCCCAAGGGAACCAGGTTTCCAGAATGCCACTGAATCTTATCAGCACCACTCCAGTACCTCAAATTAGACTTTATTGAGCTCGTTACACAAACTCATGAAGTTTGAGAGGTCACAAGATGGATTTCGGATCATATCAAAAAGTGACCACTTCCCCGGGGGAACCAGGTCCCTGGAATGCAAAGGAACCTGACCAAAACCATTCAGGTACCTTAAATTAGACTCTATTGACCTCGTTTCGCAAAATCATGAAATTTGAGACGTCGCAAGATGGGTTTCGGATCGAATCAAAAAGTGACCACTTCCCCGGGGGAACAAGGTCCCCGAAATGCCACGGAACCTGACCAGAACCACTTAGGTACCTCAAATTAGACTCTATTGAGCTTGTTTCGCGAACTCATTAAGTTTGAGACGTCGCAAGAAGGGTTTCAGATCAAATCAAAAAGTGGCCACTTCTCCGGGGGAACCAGGTCCCCGGAATGCCACGGAACCTGACCAGAACCACTCAGGTACTTCAAATTAGACTCTATTGAGCTCGTTTCGCTAAATCATGAAGTTTGAGACGTCGCAAGAAGGGTTTCGGATCAAATCAAAAAGTGGCCACTTCCCCGGGGAAACCAGGTCCCCGGAATGCCACGGAACCTGACCAGAACCACTCAGGTACCTCAAATTAGACTCTATTGAGCTCGTTTCGCGAAATCATGAAGTTTGAGACGTCGCAAGAAGGGTTTTGGATCAAATCGAAAAGTGGCCAGTTCCCCGGGGAAACCAGGTCCCCGGAATGGCACGGAACCTGACCAGAACCACTCAGGTACCTCAAATTAGACCCTATTGAGCTCGTTTCGCTAAATCATGAAGTTTGAGATGTCGCAAGAAGGGTTTCGGATCAAATCAAAAAGTGGCCATTTCCCCGGGGGAACCAGGTCCCCGGAATGCCACGGAACCTGACCAGAACCACTCAGGTACCTCAAATTAGACTCTATTGAGCTCTTTTCGCGAAATCATGAAGTTTGAAGCGTCGCAAAATGGGTTTCGGATCAAATCGAAAAGTGGCCACTTGCCCGGAGGAACCAGGTCCCCGGAATGCCACGGAATCTGCCCAGAACCACTTAGGTACCTCAAATTAGACTCTATTGAGCTCGTTTCGCGAAATCATGAAGTTTGAGACGTCGCAAAATGGGTTTCGGATCAAATCAAAAAGTGGCCATTTCCCCGGGGGAACCAGGTTCCCGGAATGCCACGGAACCTGACCAGAACCACTCAGGTACCTCAAATTAGACTCTTTTGAGCTCATTTTGCGAAAGAGGCGTCACAAAATGGGTTTCGGATCAAATCGAAAAGTGGCCACTTGCCCGGAGGAACCAGGTCCCCGGAATGCCACGGAATCTGCCCAGAACCACTCAGATACCTCAAATTAGACTCTATTAAGCTTGTTTCGCGAAATCATGAAGTTTGAGACGTCGCAAGGTGGGTTTCGGATCAAATCGAAATGTGGCCACTTCCCCGAGGAAACCAGGTCCCCGGAATGCCACGGAACCTGACCAGAAACTCAGGTACCTCAAATTAGACTCTATTGAGCTCGTTTCGCGAAATCATGAAGTTTGAGGCGTCGCACAATGGGTTTCGAATCAAATCAAAAAGTGGCCATTTCCCCGGGGGAACCAGGTCCCCGGAATGCCACGGAACCTGACCAGAACCACTCAGGTACCTCAAATTAGACTCTATTGAGCTCGTTTCGCGAAATCATGAAGTTTGAGGCGTCGCACAACGGGTTTCGGATCAAATCGAAAAGTGGCCACTTGCCCGGAGGAACCAGGTCCTCGGAATGCCACGGAATCTGCCCAGAACCACTCAGGTACCTCAAATTAGACTCTGTTGAGCTCGTTTTGCGAAATCATGAAGTTTGAGACGTCGCAAAAAGGGTTCCGGATCAAATCAAAAAGTGGCCATTTCCCCGGGGGAACCAGGTCCCCGGAATGCCACGGAACCTGACCAGAATCACTCAGGTACCTCAAATTAGACTCTATTGAGCCTGTTTCGCGAAATCATGAAGTTTGAGGCGTCGCAAAATGGGTTTCGGATAAAATCGAAAAGTGGCCACTTGCCCGGAGGAAGCAGGTCCCCGGAATGCCACGGAATCTGCCCAGAACTACTCAGGTACCTCAAATTAGACTCTATTGAGCTCGTTTCGCGAAATCATGAAGTTTGAGACGTCGCAAGAAGGGTTTCGGATCAAATCAAAAAGTGGCCACTTCCCCGGAATGCCACGGAACCTGACCAGAACCACTCAGGTACCTCAAATTAGACTCTATTGAGCTTGTTTCGCGAACTCTTTAAGTTTGAGACGTCGCAAGAAGGGTTTCGGATCAAATCGAAAAGTGGCCACTTCCCAGGGAACCAGGTCCCCGAAATGCCACGGAACCTGACCCGAACCACTCAGCTACCTCAAATTAGATTCTATCGAACTCGTTTCGAGAAATCATGAAGTTTGAGACGTCGCAAGCAGGGTTTCGGATCAAATCAAAAGTGGCCACTTCCCAGGGAACCAGGTCCCCGGAATGCCACGGAACCTGACCAGAACCACTTAGGTACCTCAAATTAGACTCTATTGAGCTTGTTGCGCAAAATCATGAAGTTTGAGACATCGCAAGAGGGTTTCGAATCAAATCGAAAAGTGGCCACGTCCCGGGGGAACCAGGTCCCCGGAATGCCGCAGAACCTGTCCAAACCCACCAGGGAACCTTGGAACAAGCACTATTGAACATGTCTCGTGATTTCATGAAGTGGGACACATCAAAAAATTAGATTTAAGAGTTTTAGCATGGTCATTTGATTTGAGAAAAAAAAAAGGTACCCCACTCGACCCCGGAATTATTCCGGAACCAGGTGGCCAATGCCGATTCTCTTCTCAGGTTTGAAAACTAGAGACCTAACCGGTTTGTTTGGTAGGTGAATCGTCAAAATCGGTTGAGAATCAACGGAGTTATGATTTTTTTAGGTCATTTTTTAATGCCTAAAAAGTATCAAGGGAGGATAAGGGTTAACCCTTATAATAATATTATTAATAATTATATTAATTAATAATTATTAAAAAATAATTATTAATATAATAATTAATAATTAATTAATTAATAATAATATTAACAATTATGTTTTAATATATGTTGCATTAAAGAACTGAAGAGCTGATCCAAGGAGCTGACTCTTTTCAATGAGCTGAACGGATCAGATCCGTTCATTGCAATGAGCTGTTTTGCCCATCTCTACCGTCGACCGTCAGTAAATGTTGAAGAGCAACATAATGTACATCGTAGCAATACATAGCAACATTGCCGTAGAGCGGTGTAACATAGTTACCTTGTTGTGTTAAATAAATAAAATTTTCATTCTCTGTTCTCAACTCACTGAAACAAGACGTGTTTCATTTCCGTCCACCTGCATAACTCTATCAGGTTATGGGCCCAGAGTAGTGAGGCGGATACTGGAGTATTATAGAAAGCGAGAATCTTTAAAAGCGAAGCAGTTGTTATATTGTGATGGAGTGGGGAATAATTCCAAAACTCAACAGTTCCAACTACCAGTCGTGGTCGTTTGCGGTTCAAGCGCTGCTGAGACGGGAACAATTATGGAAATATGTCGACCCAGGGACAGCACCGGCTGAAGTAACCGAAACGTGGACTAATGGCGATGAAAAGGCACTGGCAACAATTCATTTAACTTTGGAAGAAAGTCAGTACAGCATTATCCAACATAAAACGACGGCAAAATCGACATGGACTACGTTGAAGGAACACCACAATAGAGCATCGCTGGGACAGAAGGTAACTCTCTTGAAGCAAATTACGAATCAGAACTATCGAGTTGGAGAAAGCATGGAAATGTATTTAGAAGATATTCTGAAGAATTACGCTCGATTGGAGAGCTCTGGATTCAAAATGCAAGAATGTCTCAAGGTCGCCTTAATTCTCCGAGGACTTCCAGATTCATTCAATCCTCTGACGACAGCTTTAGAAGCTCGCAACGAAGACGAACTCAAACTAGAAATGGTGAAAATTAAACCAATTGATGAAGCCGAAAAGCAGTCGAAACAGAGAGGAGGAATAGAAGAACAAGCCTTGAAGATCGCGGGCAGAGGTAAGCAGCTAAAATCAATATCCTGCTACTTCTGTGGAATGCAAGGTCACCGGAAGAAAGAATGCAAAGCGTTTCTTGCGGAGCAACATTCAAATGAAAAACATAAGAAGAAGTATCAGAAAGAAAAAGCAAAAACAGTTCGAGAAAACGATCGCAGCAAAGCCTTTACTTTTATGGTCCGGAACTGTGGTAATCCAACGAAATCCTGGATAGTGGACTCGGGTGCGACTTCCCACTTGGCAAGCGATGAAGAACTATTTCAGCGATTGGATAGATCAGCACGACCTGTGATTTCTTCTGCCGATGGAAAACTGATTCGTACCGCCGGAATCGGTGATTGTTTGATTCAATGCATGAATAACAGAGGTGAAGTAATTAAAGTCACGTTGACAGAAGTTATCTACGCACCGGAACTTGAAGGAAATCTTATTTCTGTGACCAAACTGGCGAAAAAAGGTGTACGTGCAGTATTTGATGCTGAAAAGTGCAGTATGTTTTTTTTAAAGATGAAGAAATCGCGACAGCAGATCGAATCATTAGTTTGTACCGGTTAAACACGGTGGATGAAGCGCGATCCATGTTGATAGGAAATCGTCAGCATAATAAGGATTGTCAACATTTGTGGCACCGGCGACTTGGACACAGAGACCCGGATGTTCTTGCAGAAATCGATCGAAAAACTTGGTATCTGGTATGAAAGTGAGAAATCGCGGAATACGAATGCCATGTGAATCATGTATCGAAGGGAAGATGGCAAGGCCGGCGTTTCCATCGGTTGCTGTGAAGACTACAAAGGATGTTTTGGATATCGTACATACTGATGTGAGTGGCCCAATGACGAAAACTTCAGGTGGATGCAGATACTATCTAACCATGATCGACGACCACAGCCGCTACACAATTGTATATTTTCTGAAAGAAAAGTCTGAAGTTGAAAGCAGAATTCGTGAATACGTACGATATGTTGAGAATCAGTTCCATAAAAAACCGAAGATCATCCGATCGGATAGAGGTGGCGAGTATATAAGCCAGAAACTTAGGCAATTCTACGCTGAAGAAGGCATTAAGGCAGAATATACGGCTGGATATGCTCCTCAACAAAATGGTGTGGCAGAACGAAAAAATAGAAGCTTGAACGAAATGGGACTTTGCATGCTTTTAGACGCTGGGCTGCCGAGAAGGTTTTGGGCGGAAGCTGTGAATACGGCTGCTTATTTGCAAAATAGGCTGCCTACGAAAGCAATTGACGTTACACCCTTTGAAACCTGGTTTGGCAGGAAACCCGATTTCAGTCATCTCAAAGTTTTTGGATGTCAGGCATACATGTGGAAGCCTCAACAAAAGCGCAAGAAGTTCGAACCCAAAGCCATCAAGTTGACGTTTGTTGGATATGCAAATGAAAGCAAGGCGTATAGATTACTCAACACTACTTCAGGAGAAATTTCAATTAGCCGGGATGTGAAGTTCCTTGAAAATAATGATGAAGCGATAAAGGAACCTACTGAATTCACTGACGAATCGATCAATACTGATGGAGAAGTTCAAGTACGATTGCTAGATGAAGTAGATGTCGAACTAGGTAATGAGATACGTGATGAATTGGATGATTCAGTGCAATTTTACGAGGCCGAAGGCGGAGAAGTAACAAATGAACCTAACGAAATGAGCAATGTGGATCATCATGCAAATGAAGAACAATGTATTGAATCTGTTACAGTACGCCGATCCACTCGAATGAATATTGGAGTACCACCTGGATGATATACGGAGTCAATTAGCATAGCAGTTCATCAGGCAGAACCTAAAACTTTTACAAAAGCAGTATCCTGTTCTGAACAAGAAGAGTGGAAAGCTGCAATGAAAGAAGAGATGATATCACACCAAGAGAACGGAACGTGGGAGATCACCAAACTACCTCCAGGACGCAAAGCCATAGGTTGCAAATGGGTATATAAACGAAAGCTAGACGAGACTGGTCAAATAGCAAGATATAAAGCCAGGCTGGTAGCTCAAGGTTTTTCTCAAAAATTTGGCACGGACTATGATCTTGTATTCGCTCCTGTAATAAAGCAAGCAACTTTTCGGGCTGTTTTAACACTGGCTAGTAGGGATCGGAAGCTGGTGCGTCATGTAGACATCAAAAGGGCATACCTGTATGGAGAGTTGCAGGAGGAGATCTACATGAAACAACCTCCAGGTTTCAAGATTGATGATACAAGTAAGGTGTGCAAACTACGACGTAGCATATATGGACTCAAACAAGCGGCAAGAGTATGGAACCACAAGATTGATGGATTTTTCAAAAAATTGGGATTTCATAGCTCAACTGTGGATCCCTGCCTATACGTTAGACGAACGAAGACTACCAAGATGTACCTTCTCCTATACGTAGATGACATTGTAATTGTGGTTCAAAGCGAAGCTGAGTATCAAGCCTTGGTAGCAG
Organism: Armigeres subalbatus; assembly: GCF_024139115.2. Lineage (NCBI taxonomy): Eukaryota > Metazoa > Arthropoda > Insecta > Diptera > Culicidae > Armigeres > Armigeres subalbatus. The sequence continues at coordinate 437,696,091 of NC_085140.1, forward strand.
CATTTCAAGAAGAATTTAAAGTAACAGCGCTTGGAGATTTACGTTTTCCTTGGAATACAGGTTAAAAAGAGAGAAGGAAGATACACATTGAATCAAAAGGGCTATATTTCAAAAATTATGTCCCGTTTCCGAATGGAGAATTGCAAGCCCTCGAAAGTTCCTATGACAACCGGCATTCTACAACAAAAGGAGGAGAATATACTTGAAAATCAAGAAGAGTACCAGAACGTGATTGGGTGTTTGTTGTATATCGCTGTCAATACTAGGCCTGACGTAGCAATCGCAACATCTATTCTTGGAAGACGAGTATCTAAACCAACCACAGCCGATTGGAATGAAGCAAAAAGAATACTTCGATATCTCAAGGGCACTGCAGAACACGAACTGTATTTAGGCGGAGGGCCATCATATAAAATGGAGTGTTACGTAGACGCAGATTGGGCCGGAGAAGTCGGAGACCGTAAATCAAACACTGGATACATATTTAAGCTCGGAGGTGGACTTGTTCATTGGCGATGTAGCAAACAGACAAGTGTTTCATTGTCAAGTACTGAGGCGGAATACATCGCACTTGCAGAATGTCTTCAGGAATTGCAATGGATGCGACAGCTGATGGAAGATCTAGGCGAACCGTTGAAGTTACCCGTGCGTGTAAATGAAGATAACCAAAGCTGCATAGCTCTTACTATTGCAGACAGAATTACACGAAAATCAAAACATATTGATACAAAATACTGCTTTGTCAAGGACCTTGTGAAGAAGGAAATAGTTAATATCCAATATTGCCCAACGGACAAAATGGAGGCAGATCTTCTAACAAAACCTTTAGGAGCAGTCAAACTAAAGCAACTAAGAGAAGCAATTGGTGTACGATTAGTCAATGTTGAGGAGGAGTGTTGAAGAGCAACATAATGTACATCGTAGCAACATAGCAACATTGCCGTAGAGCGGTGTAACATAGTTACCTTGTTGTGTTAAATAAATAAAATTTTCATTCTCTGTTCTCAACTCACTGAAACAAGACGTGTTTCATTTCCGTCCACCTGCATAACTCTATCAGTAAAAACAACGTTTTTCGCGTTACGTAAATAATATTTGAACAGAGGCTTTTAATTTTTTTTGTGATAATATATGTGGTAATTTACCTAGATTATATAAACCTTGCCATTATAGCGTTATATAGCGTTAGCTGAGCGTTAGTATCCTTAAATCAAAATGTCATATTTGTTAAACGTCAAACCACCGCGTCAGAGTCGTGTCTTGATGGTGCAAAAGCTTAAAAAATTGACGCGAGTTTTTCTTTAATTTAGGAGAGAATTTCTGTGTCAAAAGTGGAATTTTGTAGTGCACGTAATGTCCGTTCCACCGGTTGCCGGAATGCAACATTTTCCAGCGCTGGTGCCATTTAGTGTCCCACCACCCGGTTTCGGCGCACCTGCTGCCGCCGGAGATGGAGCCGCCACCGCCGCGGCAATATCGATGATCCCCATTGGAGGGATGATGAGTGAATGGACAGAACATAAAGCACCGGACGGACGCGTTTACTACTACAACAGTGTGACCAAGCAAAGTTTGTGGGAAAAACCGGATGAACTTAAGTCCCCAGTAGAGAAGCTTCTATCACAGTGTCCTTGGAAAGAGTATCGATCGGACCAGGGAAAGGTCTACTACCACAACATTAACACCAAGGAATCACAATGGGTGGCTCCTCCTGAGTATTTGGAACTGAAGGAAAAAGTAGACGCGGAAAAAGCGGCAGCCGATGCAGCAAAGGCCGCTGCTTTGAAGACAGTTGCAGCCGCAGCTACCGGCATTCCAATGATGATTCCACCGGTGGTAATGCCCGTTATGTCTCCTGCATTGGCCGCCAGTGATTCGCTTACATCGCTGGCCGGAGTTACACCCGGATCTGCGGAAAACTCGTCATCTGCATTGGATCAGGCCATGGCAGCAACACTGGCTGCGATAGAAGTCCCTGAGGACCCGGAACCGAAGAAAGAGGAAGGCGAGGAAGAGAAACCACCGGTTGAGGAAGAACCCGTTGTGGAGTTTAAAGACAAGAAAGAGGCGATTGAAGCGTTTAAAGAGTTTCTGAAGGAGAAGAACATCCCGTCGAGTGCAAATTGGGAACAGTGCGTGAAAATTGTGCAGAAAGATCCAATGTTCAACGTGTTCAAAAAGCTACAAGAAAAGAAGCAAGCATTTAACGCTTATAAGACGCAAAAGCAGAAAGACGAGAAGGAAGAGCAACGCCTAAAAGTAAAAAAGTCTAAGGAGGAATTGGAGAAGTTCCTCATGTCGTCGGATAAGATGAATTCCACCTTGAAGTACTACCGATGTGATGAGATGTTTGCCAGTCTGGATGTGTGGAAAACAGTACCCGAACAGGACCGTAGGGACATTTATGAAGATTGTATGTTCAATCTGTCCAAACGAGAAAAAGAAGATGCCAGAATTCTCAAAAAGCAAAACATGCGGGTCCTTGGAGAACTGCTGGAAGCAATGACCTCGGTAACGTATCAAACAACATGGTCAGAAGCGCAGGTGATGCTCTTAGAAAATTCATCCTTCAAGAATAATGTTAATTTGCTTGGCATGGACAAGGAGGACGCCCTGATAGTTTTTGAGGAGCACATACGCACTTTGGAACGCGAGGAGGACGAAGAGAAGGAACGTGAAAAAAAGCGTCTTAAACGGCAGCAGCGTAAGAACAGAGATCAATTCCTCGCGCTACTCGATACCCTTCACGAGGAGGGTAAGTTGACGTCGATGTCACTTTGGGTAGAACTGTACCCAATCATTTCGGCCGATTTACGTTTTTCTGCTATGCTCGGTCAAATTGGTTCCACTCCACTGGATCTCTTCAAATTCTACGTGGAGAATTTGAAGGCTCGATTCCACGACGAAAAGAAGATAATCAAAGAGATCCTCAAGGAAAAAGAGTTTATTGTTCTGTCGATTACGACTTTTGAAGACTTTGCCACTATCGTCTGCGAAGACAAGCGATCTGCCACACTGGACGCAGGAAACGTCAAGCTTACCTACAACTCACTCCTAGAGAAAGCAGAGGCCGCCGAAAAAGAACGATTGAAAGAAGAAACCCGTCGCATCCGAAAAATGGAGAACGAACTCAAAGGAATTTGGATCGAATCCGGCCTTTCAGCGGTTGACAGTTGGGAGGTGGCGCAAAAGTTGGTTATGGACCTGGAGGTTTACGATGCGTACGAGAAAGAAGACAAGGTGGAACGACTTTGGGAGGAGTTCATCAAGGAAGCAGAGGACTCCTGCAGTCATCACCACTCGCGGTCCAAAAAATCCAAGAAGAACCGCAAGCACAAAAAGAAGTCTCGTTCGTCGTCTAAATCGGTAATTATATTGAATTATTGCAGTAGTTTTACATTCAATGTGATCTGCATCATCTATCGGAATGTTTTACTTCAATATTGTTTTCTGACATGGCCACTCAGTTGCTTTTTCAATGCGCAATAATATGCAAAATTCGCTCTCAATTGTTAATGATAGACAATAACATAGACTGAGGAATTATTATCCCAAAAACTCCCTATTATGCACTTATCAGTTTCCTTTGAATAATAAAATTTCACACATTTTCGTTAAGGAATCGGAGGCATCAGAACCGGAATATGAGAAACCATCAAAAAAGAAACGCAAGTCTCGATCACGATCGCGCAGCAAGTCCTCCGAATCGGTAAGTGACGAACAAGGTGAACGTGATCGGAAACGTAAGAAGAAGAAGAAGCACCGAAAACATTCGCGCACGCCATCATACGATGATAGTGCCGCACTCGAAGCCAAGAACGGTGGTGGTTCAGTTTCACGATCACCCTCACCTGAGGTTGAACGTAAGAAGGTAAATATGCTTGAACAAACTACAAGATTGTCACAATTCTCATTTCGTTTTTTAATATTCAAGAAAAAGAAAGACAAAAAGAAGAAAGAGAAGCGGCGCTCCCGCTCTGTGAGCAGCACCCGGCACCGGTCACCGCAGAACGGCTCGGGCGGTCGTAATGGAGATGGATCTACCCCCAAGATTGGCGATGACGCTGCCCTGTCCGAGACAGAGTTGGAGTCGCAACGAGCCGCCCTGTTGGCCCAGCTGAACGAACAGATGGATGAGTGATCCTTGTACGAGCCGATCGGTTTACACCGGACCGGATCTGGCAAAAGGATACGCAAGTAACGACGATGGTAGCACGTGTTCTGATGGATAATTATTAAGAAGAAAACCGCTGCGAGAAATGAGTTTGTCTATTTGATCCTACTATGAGAGTAAGGAATTGCGATTAAAAATATGAATATGCACTCATATTGACGTTTAAATTTTTCCTTAAACCTTCCGAACGCCAAGTGTACAGCAATCAACTATATTCTTCGCATAAGGAAAAAACGACATTCATTAGATAAGGCAAGATGGGTTCTGAGCTAACACATACATTTTATTGTAAAGATTTAAGAAAAATTAAGATCAATTATTGTAATATAGAGATTGTTCCAGACAGGGAAACCAAATTTTCTGAACAGCTGATTTGTTTTTAACAACACCGAACTGCAATTTGTTTTGTTTTGTAAATTTCAATAATTATTTGCTTATATAATTTACTTCACAAATAAACTGGTTTCCTTCTACAACTGCTTTTTGATACTTTTTTGTTTGAGTGTTGAAGTAAGGCTCAACAACCTTACCTCGTGATTGGCGGACTTGATCGTCACACTGTTATTCAAATATAATTTGGCAATTATGAATCAATATTCCTGCACTTTCTGGGTTCTACTTACGATCTACACATAAGGGACAGGGGATCAACCTAATTTGCCGTTTGTAGTTACTCCGATTAGATGCTAGGAGCTTCACTGTATCTGCAGGTAAGTATTTACAAATTGTTTATTTGTTATTGACTATTTTATCTGTCTTTTCAGATTTTACTCCTACCTGGATACCTGGTTGGCTACAGCGTCGTTACACCTATGCCTGGCGTATTAGAGCTCCATAATCATCGGTCTTCGGCGATGTTCCTCCGGTTTCCCTAAACGTTCAGGGTAACCAGGTCCGATTCCACCGCGTGCAGCCAGCTTGTTCGTGGGCTTCCACGAAGTCGCCGGCCCCTATCTGGTTCTCTGTTGAATATTGTTTTCGCTATTCTTTCTTCCGACATTCGCACTAAGTGACCAGCCCACTGAAGTCTGCCGTATTTTATACGATTCACAATATTTTCTTCTTTGATGCAGCTGATGATTCATGCGCCTGCGCCACACACCTTTTTTTTAGTTTCCTTCCGAGTATTGTACGCAGCACTTTTTAGTCACTGGTATTCAAATATCATCTGTCCGACACTTTTTCCTAGTGATCGTAATTCATTCGAATCCAATTCTATCAAAAATTACTAGGGTTACTGCTCCTGGACTTCATCTCATAGCTCCGATATTGGTCCTACGAAAAACAAAGCAACGAAAAGGTATTTGATTTGTTTATTATTTTTGTGATTTTTTTCAGCAGTGAGCATGCATGTTAGCAAAAAGAAGGAACGAAATTGGTGCCGTATTTCTTTGTTTCGCGATGAGATGAATATATGTACAGTGAGATTGAAAACGGAACAGTTCCCCTATCTTGATTTTTAATTATTCGATAAAACTTTGCAATAAACTGCGATGGCTAAGTTTGTTCATTTTTGGCTCATCTCTTTATCTCCTACACTATCTACCACCATGTAGCCCACTATGACAAGTAGCCCATTATTCTGCAACGCTGCTAATGCGACGTCGTAACACCCTAGCCCGTAACTATAGGGTAGGGTGTTATCCCACCACGTCTCTGAACCTTGCCGTCCGCCATTCGGATCCGTCTGTCCGAACCCTTCATCACCGCCACCACAATGCCTCGAATACCAGGTCGCCTTCGTCGATCGGCTTTTGTTCGTCAAACCATTTCGACCGTTGGTTGATCGTCGTAAGATACTCCCTGCACCACCTTTTCCACATTTTGTCTACCAGAAGCCGGGACCGCTTGTACACGTTCCTCAAAGCTTCGGCAGAACCAGTCGCAAACTTCTCCACTTCCAAGTCAGCACCCGACACCATTTCCCGTAGGAAATGCTTCGGCGTCAGTGCTTCTGCTTCGCCAGAGTCTTGCGGCAAGTAGGTCAACGGACGCGTGTTGATCATATCCGCCGCTTTCGCCAGAGTTGTCGCCAAGATCTCATCGTTTAGCTTTCTCCCGTCATCGAGCACCCGCATCGCTTCTTTGGCTTGGCTTGTCAAGTTTGCTGCGGAAACGAGCGAAGGCCATCCGACACGACTCGATTGTGAGACTGTGCACAACCTAACAGCCAACAGGTGAAAACTGCCACTCAACGTTTTTCCTTTCGCCGAACTAACCCTACAGAGCTGAAAAGCCGAAGGTGAGAAGTGACCCGTTCAACTGGTAGCTCGGTGTTCGTGGACGACACTTGTTGACATTACACCATATGCACTTGCTCACCACCTGCTGTATCGCCGGACGTATTTTCGGGATCTGAAATCGCTGCCTCATTCCGTTGAATACAGTCTCCGGATGACTCTGTCCGAACTGTACGTGGTAGTGCTGCATCAAAAATTCTGCGTTATCGCGTGTGAACGCGACAGAATTATCTGGTACACCTTCGTCGTCTAATGCCGGTGATAATGTAGATTTTTTCGCCCAGCCGGATACTGGTTCGACCTCGGGTTCGACCTTGATCACTCCGTGGAATAGGACAAAACCTCGAGCTTCTTCGTAGGTCTCTTCGAACCCTACTTCACGCGTTGGCCACAGTTTTTGCGGCCGATATACGGACGGTCCGCAAAACCATTCTCCCTCACTTTGTAACGGCGGATCTAGACCCCACTTCGTCAGCATGTCTGCGATGCTCAGCTTGGTCGGGATCAAGGATTTTTCTCTAGTTTGACGTTTGCTAACTACCGCCATCTGGTTCGTGATTTGCCTAACTAACTGAAATCAACAGATGTCGTTAGTGTTTAAACGACGACGAATTCAAGCTCTATCTGGTAAATCTCTTAGTCGACTTCCTTCTTTTTTAAATAAAAGTGACAAGCAGAGGATTTCTTCGCGGTTTATCACCACAGAATGCAAGACAGAATGCAAGTTTTCATTCTTTTCTTTCGTTCTGAGAGGAGAAACCGCAAAGAAATTCTGCTTGTCACTTTAATTTAAAAGAGGGGAAGTTGGGGAAGAGAATTCTCTAGAGCTTGAACTTGATGAGTGATCAAGTTCGACCACAGGGCACCGGTATGACCCATGAAGCTGACTCCGAACCCTTGGACCACCACTTATTTGCGCCTGAAATAGCCATCCTTGAGTCCACCTTCTGTGTAGCTCCGAGACGATTTGGACGATAGCCGATAAAACGGCGTTCCAGCCAACTTCATCTTTACACATCCTCCGAACTAGGTTGTCCGGGGTAGTGTCCAGACCACTTGTGGCAAGCATGTGGTCACGCATTGCGCGAAAACGTGGGCACACGAACAACACGTATTCCGCCGTTTCCTCTAAGCCTGCGCACACCGGACACTCGGGCGAGTCCACAATTGCGATCGAGTGCAGTTGCAGTCAACTCCACCTCTTCGATCGGTTCGCCGTAGACCTCCAGTGTAATATCGTCAGCGAAGCCGACGATTACCACGCCCACCGGGAACTTCAACCTCAAGACACCCGTACATGACGTTCCACCGGACCCGGTATGGAACCTTGCGGAACCCCTGAGGTTATGTCAACGCACTTCCGGCCCGCCTCCGTGTCGTATACCAGTACTCGATTCTGGAAGTAGCTTCCGAGAATCTTGTACAGGTACTCGGGAATTCCAAGACGCAGGAGCGCATCTGCAATAACTGCCCAACTGGCACTATTGAATGCATTTTTCACGTCGACAGTCACTACTGCACAATAGCGAACTCCCCTGCTCTTACGCTGGATAGCTATCTCCGCGGATTTGGTAACCGACAAGAAAGCGTCTACGGTCGACTTACCCTTTCGGAAGCCAAACTGGTTACTCGATAGACCATTCGCACCCTCCAACCTGCATCAACAACCTGTTGGGGATGATCTTCTCGAGCACCTTCCCCTCCGTATCAAGCAGGCATATTGGTCTATATGCCGACGGATCCCCCGGTGGGTTTCCCGCCTTTGACAATAGGAACAAGCTCTGCCTTTTCCATGATTTAGGGAAGACTCCCTCGTCCAGGCATCTCTGCATGACAGATCTGAACATCTCGGGAGCCTATATCGACTCGGCCCCGTTACAGCTGTAGGTACTTTTGGTACCGACATTGGCCAAGTCCACATCCAACATGGCCAGTGATTGCCCCCGTTGATTTCTTGGAACGGCTTCCCCATTCCACGGCCTAAGCGTTGAAGTCCCCATCTATCACCACCGGCCTACGCCCCATCAAGTAAGCCGTCAAACAATCCAGTATACGACCGAACTGCTCGATCGGGTTCGGGTCGGGTTCGGGTTTAGAAAATTAGAACAATGTCGGGTTCGGGTCGGGTACGGGTTTGTAAGATGATAAAATGTCGGGTCTGGGTCGGGTACGAGTTTAGGAAATGAAGTATTGAATGTTTTTTTATTCGCTTCTGGTAATTTTAAGGCTTGTTCGTTGTTTGGGCTTATACCCTTTTGAGTGTAAAGAGAAATATGAAAAATCCAGTTTGAGTTTTCCGCCAAAAAAATGTTCCGGGTCCAGCTCGGGTTTAAGACTGCAAAAATTGTCGGGTACGGGTCGGGATCGGGTTTGATAACAATTTTCATTCCGGGTTCGGGTCGGGTCCGGGTTTGAAAGGAATTTCTAAATCGGGTTCGGGTCGGGTTCGGGTTTACAAAATGTGAAACCCGACCATCTCTACTGGACGCCTGCTGACCAGCCAGCATCCTACCGAACGTTCCAAGCTCCTGATGAATGCCATCCGGCGCTACCCAAGACTTACGTGGCTGATCCACGATCCCACTGCGCCACGCGACTTATGCGGCCGATCCATGATCCCACTGCGATAACGTCGACGGCCATAACATCGCACTAAGATGGAGAACGGGAATCGTTCCTGGGCCCATAACCTGTTGGCCGGAGAAGGGAACCCCCTCACGAAGAACAAAAATTAGAGTTCCCTTTCACTCCACGGCAGGCTACTGACTGATACTTCTGCCAGCAGCTGCAGTTCTCTTTATTCAACAATAGGTGTATACAATACATCCATAACAATAACAATAGGTGTATACAATACATCTTAATCTATACCAAAGAGCAACTACAACTAACCGGCGCCCGCTTCTTATCCATATTCGATCTACAGCGAAGCGTCGCACACTACCTGATATTCCAACAGATTCTTCTTCTTTTCGCTCGAAAAAAAGACATCCGCTGCGGGCCGATGAACATTTGAGTGAATTCGGAGCTTTTAGTTCACCGGATGTTCACGTTGATGTTCATTTTTTGTAAACTTGACCCTCAGATGAGGTTTTCTTCTTACTGAAAATCGACGCGTACGTTGGTGTTGGTGTTGGCTACGCTAAACATGAACTCTTAGGGTCTCGCCGACATTTCTCACCAACACGAACGCACGGTTAATGGTTGCAAACAATCCCATTTGATTTTGCCGTGACAGCTGCTCGTGGTTGCAAACAAACTGAGTAAAAGTGTGAGTGAAAAGTGCGTGTGCGTACCACGGGACTGACACTTGTATACCTCTACCACAGTTCATTTCGTAGCCAACATAGAAAATTCCGCACTGACAGCCATAAGAAGAATCATGGGAAAGAAAGAAATAGGTGCGTTCCACACTGACAGTTCCATAAACGACAAGCAGAAGAAAGGAGACTGATCTACACTACGAAAACACAACCAAAACATCAGACCCCCGGTGCGTACACGCTCGCAGAAAGCCTAATTAGCATAGGCCTGGAAACTACTCAACCGTATCTCCGCTCGTCTATCGAATAAATTATGTTATAATGTATAAGATGAAGTACCAGATATAAACAATACAATCTAGTACCTCAAGAATGAAGTGAAATATCTCCTGAGAAAATAAATATTTAACAGTGCTGCCTCGATTTATAATAATTTTTGTTTTGATATTGTGATTCAGGGATTTGCTATAGATTTGTATACAGAATCTTTGATGTTCGTTTATAATATTATACCTATAATTATAAAAATAATATTGCTCGCACCTACTTTACTAATTTTTTTTTCTCCGTTTCAACGTGGATTAGAGTGCAAACTTGATAGACGCTGTCGACATGGAGGATAGCTGCCGTATTTGCTGTAAATCGGATCCTTTTGAACCAGTTCGACTGAATTCATGGTCCGATATTCTGGAGTCTACCATATCTGATATGTTTATGTACTGCACTCAACTGGAGGTATGTAGGCAACTAATTCGTAGCATATCACGATATAGCTTGAACTACCGAATATCTTTTTTCCAGGTGTCCACTGAAGATCAATTACCACAGCAGATTTGCAGTCAATGCTTAGGGAATCTTACGGTGGCATTTGAATTTCGAAAACTATGCCGCCAATCGGATGCTGCACTCCGGGGGCTAATTCGGAATAAGAAACCTTTGAATCATCCAACTGTTACTATACCATTTACATCAACACAGAAATATGGGCAATCCTCAATACATCTTTTGTCGGATAAGGCATCCACAGAAGAGTTACCGTGTTCTACTATTCCCTTGGAATCGGAGTTAGAACTATCAGGAAATAATTTACCGAACACATCGGAAGCGAACATGCTTGTATACCATTGTTGCATTACCCGATGCAAATGGAAAACCAAGGAATACAACAAGCTGAGAGAGCACGCCGTCAAAATTCACAGGGCCAAAAGAGCCGGGAACGAGCTGGGAAGGCATGCGAATCACCGTTTTACTTGCTCAATCTGCATGTGCGGATTCAGCAGCCGAACGCAGTGGAAAATTCATCAGGGGTTTATCCATGGAAATCAAAGACTGTACAAATGCACTACATGTGGCGAATCATTCGTTTCTGATGAGCAATTGACCACGCATGACGCCGTTGGATGCCAGGTGAGCCAAAAGGGTTTTTTTTTTTTAAATTTCACTCATTAGTCCTCTCATGCAAATGAGGGGGTGTAAGTGTCAAAACTTAGTTTTGAAAAAAAGGTGCAGTTTTTTAATATTTTTTTGTCGTTTAGTAAGAAATTGTATAGAAGTTCAAAAAAATACTAATTTTCTATGATTTTTCACCTTTATTATAAACAACGTAATAACTATATCAACGCTGTATATCAAACTATATTTGTTGCAAAGCGCTAAACCCAAAGCAGTCTCATATGTGAATATGTACATTATGTGGAAGATATTGATTTGAAAAATGTATTGGAGGTAACCATTTCGAGTCCCATCGAAGGGTAAGTGGTTACCTCCAATAAATTTTTCAAATCAATGTCTTCCACATAATGTACATATTCACATATGAATCTTCAGAACGTAGTAAATTAATGTCCAAGTCGGGTGGTTTTTCTCCCCCAGAGACAAATTTTTTTGAAGACATTTTTTATTTCGAAAAAAAATTGTTCGCCCCACTCTACTCTAAGTGCACAAAATTAAGAGTACTTCATGGTAATTCTTCAATCTCTCATAGGTAGACGCTAACAGGCCAAATAAAGCAAACAACGAAAACGTAGACATATCGATTGAAGCTAATCTGATTCGGAGGATACTGGATACCAATGAGTCGGACAGTCTCTTGCGTATCAGCTCGGAAGAGCAAAAAATAGTACAAAATGGAAAATTACTTAGTCGATTGAACAAAAATGAGTTGAGGCACTTATTGAAACAAATCAGATTGTATTTTGTCTGCGAAAATTGCAGCTTCAAAGCGAAAAACATACATCTTATACGAACCCACTTGGCAATTGGAAAGTGTGCGCAAGGGTACTACTCCGCCTTAGGATTTTGCCAAGTGTCTATGCGCAAAATACAGCGCATGGAATGCGAGACATGCGGCTACCAATGTATTAACACCAGCAATGTTCGGCGACACCAAGAAAAGAATAATCATTATGGGATACGGCGATCGGTCATAGCCCGTCCGATAGCGATGAGAAACCTTCCATGTGAATATTGCGGTAAAGTGTTGACAACTGCGGGTAATCGAAAAGCTCATATAAGAAGATGCTCACGCACTATTTTTAAAAAAGAAACTAAAAATCATCCATCGGAAGTCGCTGATACTGTTCCAAAACATACTCACGAACGTGACGACAATCGAGAACGTGGTATTAGCAGGTGCTTGAGGACTACTAGTGAGAATGAGGACCTTAGCCATTCATCTTTATCTACGACGAAAGGCCGAAATAAAAGTTCAACCAATATACTTGAAGGACATTGCTTGTCAAATGAATACGATGATCATCAGACGGAGGAACCAGTCGTATCGGAAATCAAAATTGAAGAATTTGATGCATTGGACATTTTCAATGAATCTACCAATGGAGGAGAATCGGAAATGGAACCAGAGACAACCCATCCCTCTCCTGTCTTGCAGGGGGAACATGTATCGAATGACGAACCGAGATCATGCATGATTTGCGGCTATAGTACCAACAAAGTAAGCAACCTGAAACGACACTTTCCAAGATGCATTAAGAAAGTTCCGGCCGATCAGTCGATTTACTTTCGTTCGATGATAGAACGCGAGTTGGCCAGCAGACGTAAGAAGGCATTACCGCGCTCGTGTGACATTTGCGGATATTCCAGCAAGAAAATCGGAAATTTGAATCGACACGTAAAAAGATGCGTGGAGAAGGTTAGGCTGAAATAAAATGTCGAAAAACGAAGTCGAAGTGTATTGATTTTTTGAAAGAAAAAGGCTTTTCATTAGAAATTTTTTTGCCTTTCTCGTACAACAAAGTTGTACCAAAAGGCTATCATTTCACTCTGAAAACGAACTTTTTACAGGAACATCTGATAGTAAAGTTTCTTATACCATTCGACTCAGTTTGATGAATCGAGATGATGTCTGTGTGTGTGTGTGTATGTTTGTGTGTCTGTATGGTCACTTTTTCAACCTCAAAAACTCACACGATTTTCATGTACTTAGACTTACACGCGCTTTAAAGTTGAGAGCGGACTCGATGTTGATTATTGCCATTATACACTCTAACTTTCACCTACTCAGTGACTGAGTAAAATTATATTGCCGTCTCTCTTCTTCCCACGGAAATTTTACTCAATTTCCGTCAAAAGCAGGATTACTCATAGTTTTGAGTTGTCCTGCTTTTGACGGAAATTGAGTAAAATTTCCATGAGATAGAAAGAGAGAGCAATACAATTTTACTCAGTCAATGAGTAGGTGAAAGTTAGCGCACAGACAAACAGACATAACACTCGACAAATTTCCATCGTTCACTGATTTACTGGTCAATTCAAATAATCATTAATTGGCCAATCGATCACTCGTGGCGCGCGCATCGTTTTTGCTGGAGTTTGACGTTTGCTCACTACCGCCATCTGGTTCGTGATTTGCCCAACTAACTGAAATGTGTTCAATGTGTTATGTCTGTTTGTCTGTGGTTAGCGTGTGGCAACAGAAATTGCACTCGATAACGACACGATTAACTGCTGGTTCGTACGCTCGTGGCCATGATGTTGTTTGCGTTTGTTTTGTGTCATACATTGGAAGGGGAAAAGAGGGGTTTCATTGATGCTTCTACATGCTGTTTGGGTTGGGTGGTGTGGAGTAATGGTGAAGTTTGGGTGATTTCAAGGGCAAATTTGAAGTTTTCGTTTTATACATCTCCTTATTTCCATATTATATTATGTATGCGGTTTTGTTAGTCTTCTATTTATATTAAGGAATCTTGTAATCTTGTAATATCAAGATTACAAGATTCCTAAATAAATATTTATATTTAGGAATCGTTCAAAAATGACATCGTTGCCTTGGCGAAGGGGGTGGGGGTGTCGTTGGTTGAATAATCTTAAATGTATTTAACGTCATATTTAAGTCGGCCTTGAGAATTATTGGCTTAATTTTCAAAATGTTCGAGTACATTTCACTCCGAAATCGAACCTTTTATAGAAGTCTTGGAGACCCATTATGTTATATACCAACCCGACCAGTTAGTCATAACAATTATATCAATATGTGTTACAAATAACAATACTTGAAATAATTTTGTTATAAATTCTTTGTCAAAAATGGATGAAAGAAAATTTAACGATCGTCATAACTTGATTATAACATAATGTATTATGCTTATTTTACAGAAAAACAAAATTGCCAACATTTTTGGTAGATATAAATTGGAAAAAACGAAGTTACCACCTTCAGTATATCTTGATTTAATCGAGAAAGGCATCGTCACCGCTAGGTGGATTAATTTGGGTTTTTCTATATGATCTTCATGATGAATCGCGAACGTTAACCGTTAAAGGAATTTCGGCTGTTTCGATCAGTTGTACACCCGGGGGGTATTTTTAGCTTACCTGTGAGTGCTGTTGTCGGTTGCATATTTATTCGAATTTTCGCAAACGCTTCACTGCGATTGTGGAGCAGGCCTACAAGTTCGTAGAACCATAGCAATATACTCGCCGCGGGCCGCACTGGTTTGTGTCCGGACGAAGCAGTCTCCTCCTAGCGATGACTACTTTCGTCTGGAAACTTCGCAGCAAACCATCGTTTTGCCTCAACGATGAATGTTGATGTGCAACCCCGTGTTCATGATTCTCTTGCACGCCCATGCCGTATAAAGAAACTGACCGGCCCGTGCCACTGATACGAGTTTTATTCGAGTTCAATGCCACGGGACGGCAACCGGCAAATCGAAAGTTAAATCGTGACGTCAAGGTTTGGTTGAGCTGCGGAAATTGCTTCTCGTTTCGATCGGGGAAGAAATCGTGAATCGTCGGCGGGGGCTTCAGATGGCAGGGTTTGGGATGAACGTTGAGCAGTACTTTCGGCGAAATTTTGTAGCATTGCTTGTTCTGGTTGGCTTTCTCGCGCAAACGATGATACTTTTGATATTTGCCTTCAATATGATCTATGTTCGAAAACAATATGTGAAATATTGAATAATTTGAAAAATAATTGTTGAGTCAAAAAAATGGAACTTACGTTCATACTGAAATATGAACGGCATCAAACCGTTTCCGCATATTTCGTAAAGATATTCATAGAGGAAGATATCACTTCTACCACGAAGAAACAATCCAGCATTCTGTAAAACAAAACGACATGTATACTGCCGTGAATCGCATATTTGTCCCATATGAATAGGAAACCCATCAAAGATGGGACAGATATGCGATTCACGGCAGTATAATATGTAGGTATATATTGTAATAACTACGCGATTGGCAACAGAATAAAACTAGTGATTTGGTTTAATTTACGAGGTAGGCAAACAAATGACTCAAAGTCCCATTTTTTTAAATATACTTACATTGAAATGTGGGTACACAAATTCCGGAACGACATCCGGTTCTATTTTTTCCAAATACGGTATCAGCTCACGGAAGGCAAACTCACCGACCGACCACAAACCCCGCAAAATACGTGACAGCCAATGGTAGTCGATCGACTCTGGCTTCCGGTGGCCGCCAAAGTAACGCTGCAAACGTTCCACTAGCAGGAAGGTACATTCTTGTTCCAGGAAGCCCCACTTGCTGGAGCAGAGCCCAATCACTCGGCAAACCTCATCCGCAAAATAGTCCGCACAAATCAGTGTCGTGATGTTCTCGCTTTCCAGCGTGGTTGAATTGGGATTGATCACTTCGCCGTTGGTGCTCTCGGACATCTGAAGACTAACGTTGTCGTCAGGGTCCTCTACTGGACTGGGTTCTTGCTTCAGTTTGGCGGTCATCTCCGGCGGCTTAATATCGTAGTTAATATCTGCCTCAGCAATCATTGGAGCAGGGTGCTGTACCATGAACCCTTGAGTGGAAGCATCAAACTCATTGTTGAATTCGGTTTTGATGTGAAACCCATTGCCTTCGCTTATGTGATGTTCCTGGTCTTCACCGACCTCCTGCTTACCCAGCCCTTGAACCATCGAGAATAAAGCTTCATATTCATCTTTGATGTTGTTGATGTCGATGCCATCTGGACCTTCCTTGATATTTTCAATGCTACGAAGAAATTCTTCCGTTGCATTAGAGTTCGAGTTATTAGAATCCTCCGACGGCCCTGGCATTCCACCTTCCATGATAGTCATAGGAACGGATGAATGACCGAAAGCACCAGCTGACTGACGCGGATCCATTGTGTCTTGTGGTGAAGGTTCAGTGCCGTTATGATTAATTGACAAAGGTTGCTGGACCTGTGTGGTATGTGACTGGGACTGCAACTCGATGTTTAACTGCTGAGTTGGGATATATTTTTCTTGCATAAAGCTGGCAGCTCCCAATAGGAGATTGACAAAAATTTGACTGAGGAGACTTAGTTCCAATGTAAGATCCGAATGAGAAATATGGTAGTTTCGCACTAAGGCTTCCAGAAACTGCAACGAACGTTCCAATGTGCATTCAGTGTACTCAAATCCTAGCATTTCGATGACTTTGGTCAAAAGCAACTTCATCAACGATGGAACATGGGCATTAGTGGACAGAATATTAATAGCCTCCTCGAAGCTTTGTTCATCACCTATATATACGGCATCGCAAATGTTGTTGTACAATTCGATTAGATCCTCTGCTAAAGCCGACTCAGCCATCCAGGAAGTTGTTAATACTGGTATATTGCTCTGTTCCATCGTAACATCTTTTATATATTCCTCCCGTAAATCCAGTACTTCATCGGAGTTGAAAAAGTATACGCCATCGTATTCAATTTTGTCCCATGGTTCATTATTGGCTCCCACAATTGGTGGAACGTCACAATCCTTCAGCACCTCGTTAACCAAATCGTACGTCACCCGGCCGCTAGAGTGTCGGCTGTAGGTTTTAATATTCTACGGGTTTAGAAATAAAGTTCAACCATCCTTCATCGGTTTATTTAAATATGTAATACTTACGTTGGCAAGTTCCCATAGTTTGTAAGTTGTGTCCTCCGCCAGTTTGGTATAAACATCCGGGGCCACCTCTGTCTCCTGCTTATCATGCTGCTCCCAAATCGTACGCACTGATCGAGAACTAAACCCAGCATAGGATTTGTACGAACCCTGAATGGTAAGTAAAAAAATCAATGATTAGGGAATCCTAAAATTCAAAACGGAACAGAGATTGTCGTTTCCCGTGGCATACTTTTTCTTTTCCGATTGAGGACGAATTATTCAAATCGTTTCCCGATGAGTTTGTATCGCTTCCGCCGGTAACCGCAGTGGACCGCAGATGATGTACCACATTACTCCCCACCGGAGTAATGTTGTTTCCAACGTTGTTGTAATTATTGTTCAGAGCGTTTGCCGCCGATGATGAGGATGAAGAGCAAGAACCGATAGATGATTTGCTACGTTGCTTTACTTTAGATGAAGCTGATTTCTTAGGACTGGGCTTCATGATTTCTAAGGGGAAAAATGTGCTTAGTTCAATCTAAATATATTTAAAAGGAAAAAAATACTTTTATCTGATGAAGAGTTTTGTGCTAGTACGATATCATTTCAAATAAAGCAACAGTTTTGAATAAAAATGAATAATAATTAATAATTATACAGAATAATGAACCAGAAAATTCCTATTTAATACCCGAAAATATTTACCAAAACAAAACTGTGTTGTCAAATCAATGATGATTTATTAAGGTGAGGAAATCAACACGGAAGAAATAAACTATAAGGAAAACTATCACTCCTAGATGGTGCAACTCAGCAAAGATTGAGTAAAAATGAGTATATTTCCGTATATTTTTTGACTCTTTTGAAATCATTGTGATGACCCGATCATTTTTGAGGTTATGAGTATAGATAGTGGAATATATAGATGAGCGAAGATAAATCCTCTGTCTCCAAACGAACTGTCAAACGTGTCTCCAAACGAGCATGACGTCACGATTTCAATGGAAACGCTAAGGCCCGCATTGAAAAATGTCTAAAAGCGAACAGGAATCTACCTCATTCAGACACAAACCACCCTAGTCAAGTTTCAAAGTAAGTTTGGACTCAAACCAAATGTATATGGCATTTCGATTTTTGCGAGTGTGTTTGTTTGTTTACCTCTATACATTCGACTATGAACCAGTTGAACCGTTGAACCGGTACAGCTGTCAAGTTAATTTTCCTCGCGCTTTTTATTGTCGCCATCTTTTTTTACTGTTATACATATTTACCATAATCGGAAGCGGTTTCTAATATTTTTAAAACTCCCGGAATGAAAAAGAAAATTGCGGAAATTTGACCAGTGGATTCTGCTGGATTGTTTCGGTGAGGCGGCGGTAGTAGTGGGGGTGATTTCGGCGGGAATCCATCCGAAGTGCTGAACGTCAGACATGTCAACAAAACATGAAGCAGCCAATTCATCTCCTACCGACGAAAAACGTTATCTTCCGACCTTTCGTGCTAATCCAAGTTTAAAATAAAACCATACACTACCTGTCGACGCCACCGTTCTCCTAAGGCCTTTGATTCCGTTCCTCTGGGGATGACAAGGCCTATCGAAGCTCCTGGGCCAACGTTTGTCGCCGAATGATCTCGAGTAGTTACTTGGTTTCCAAAGGAGAACACTTTCGCTACCGGCGACCTTTTGAATTGCTTTCAGCTACTTTTTTCTCCAGTCAAGGAGAGAAGTTTTCACTTAAGCAATGAACTAATTACCTTCTATTAACACTGAACTATTTACCTGCACTTAGTCAGGAGTTGTTCGGATTCATTCACGAGAACCCTGGAGTGAGTTTTGAACTTGATTTATTTGAGGCAATATGTACAATATGGGTCTTAATACTACATGGTGTAACATCGATATGTATATTAAATAATGGTTTTATTTCAGCTGGTATTTTTCCGAATCCCTTTCAATACCAGCTTTTTAGTCTATTTCCCTACTGTAATCTAAAAATAATACTATGGCCTCATAAGGGCTAAATTTTATTATCATTTTCCTATTTGCTTATGGCATTTCCAGATCAGGAGAAGATTGCAACACATTTGTAGAGCTTAACGTATCCTTGCTAAAGGATAAAGAGAGATGGATAATTTATGCACGCGTGTGTATTGCGTGGGCGTGTTTTTCTTATCTCATGCGCTGTCTCAAACTAACATCTGCTTAGCATAGAAAATGTTATGCAAAGGAGAGGGTTCGTTTTTGCCTATACTTTTCATTTCATTTTCTCAAGAATTGTATCTGCATCTAGTCGGACCAGAACTTGCCAGTTCGTTCTGATTTTCATTCGAAATTAATTACCTCGCGTCTACATCCCGGAGCCCGTAAACACCTAGTTTACTCAAACCCTTTCGTCAGTACGCGAGTATAATTGTGGATATAACGGTGCTAAAGGTTCCACTACTTGCGAAAGTTTTCATCCTGATTCGGAGATTGTATATTATTTTCATGTTGCGTTGATCTTTGCATATTATTTCTATGCGAAAGAAAATTAGTTATTGAGTCCCAAAACGACGCTAGTAATTGCCAACCCAAACCATATATATCGTACAAAATGCGTCCATGTATTATTGTGTCGATCGCGAATTTTATAATCCGACCAATCATATAGATACCTATGAATGTTGACGTTATGTTTCCCAAACGCGCCGACCACGACATAAATTTATCCCAGTATTTGTCTATGACGTCTTCGACTAATTTATTGGATACAAGTGCGTCGAAACGGAAGCCTTGAAATTCTGGTTGTTGTCCAATCAAGATTTTATGCAAGACATTGGACGCAACGCGTCTGTCTCCTTGCTCGTATATCATATTCCTCATTTTATGACACTATCTGCGTCGTATACCCCACTTTGCATTAGATTATGTAAATGTGTATATGTCCAGGAAGTTAGTATATCTGTCGAAAGTTTTAATGGTGAAGTGGTTTCCCTGATACGACTATCTGTTGTATACCATCTTCCACCTATTTGGAATTTGCTGGTAACAGAGGTGTACAGTCAATTTGCGTACCTCTTGTCTGTAATATATGAGTTACTGGGGCAATATACACGGATTGATTATTATAGTTAACAGGTATCTCCTGATAACAATTATCATCGGATCTTGGTGTTACATATACAGGTTTACATTCTAGGATGTGTAACACCTCTCCTGCTACTACCGCTGTATATCCTGATCTCTTAATTATGCTGGTCACAAATTCCGTTGGATTGAGACGCGCCAACGTGAGTTTCGTCTCCATTAATGTCTTATCGACTTTGCACATTTCTGTCATAACTGTATTATAGAGCTCTGACATACTTTGGCCGATATAATTTTCTACAAGGGTAATTTTAGAGTTAAAATATGTGAACAAGTCAAAGTTTCTTCCTGTTATGGATTTTCTTCTAAATGGAGAATTGAAACCTATGACTTCGACAATAAGAATTCGAGGATGGTCGGTCGTAAATCCTACATGGCCACAAATTTTGTCGGTTCTCTTGCTCGAATTGAAAACAGATGTGTATTAGAAACTGTGCTATAAACCACATTAGTTTTTCTACCGTTCTCTTTGCTGTTTTCATTTTTGTCTTGTTTACTATACCCTCAAAAATTACTTCATATTCGGTATCTTCGCATTTATTATTCAGGACTATATTCCAAGTTATATACCCATCTTCTGAGTCTAGACATCTCCCTTGAGAATGAACACAAGTCAATCCATTTTTAAATGAATTATATCATTTTCATAGTCTACAGTTGCAATGTAATCTCGAAGTGTTATTTCATATTCGTAGAACACAAGGGCGTCAACCCATGTATATACTGGTGTTCTGTATGTCCCTCCTTTGCAGTTACTTCCCAGACTGATCCTACAATCAAAGTTTCGCCACGGGTGGTTCCATTGCGTTTTAGTTCTCGCAATTGATGATCGTGTGTCAACTTTACTATTCCTAGTTGGTGCGACAGACGACACTCTTCAGATGTAAAGTCTTTTACGATATATTCGTAACTTCTTTCATATTCTGAAGTATGAGAGTGCATCCCACAATGTTGTATACGTCGCTTTATTATTACTTTACATTGAAAGGCTGGTATTTCATTTTTGACACTTCGTTGTAGAACCTGTATTTGGATCTCACTAGTAGAGAGATTATTAGTTGGGGGAATGCATGATGCAACATCCAACAATGAATAACTTGTAAGATTTACTTCAGGGTTTCCGCAATCATATGCAATCAGTCCGGATCCTTCAAATGATAATGCACTTCCAAATATTGCGCATGCTATATACAATATCGCCATCCAGTTAAACCAGTTTACTGGTCTTATCCGTGGTCCTTTCTTTATGGGCTTCGGTCTAGCCAGGGATGCGGCAATTTGCTTTACTTTATCTATGTCAATGCGTTGTCGTTTACCGTATTCGTATATTTGAACATTCCTTCTGTCTTCTTCTCGTACCATTCCCACAAAATTATTTGGTTTTGGTTCAGTGGTATTTTTACCTTGTAGGTTCATCCTTCGTTTTATGGCACCGCTTTGTTTGTTAATGTTAGGCTCATGCTCTTTGCTTTTTTCCTGCTGCTTTATTTGTTTATTTTGGCTTTGGTTTTGGGAATTACCATTCTGTTGACTCAAGGCTTGTTTTATTGTAGGTGGTATTGTTATTTCATCCAAACTATTTGTTTTAAATATGAATTGATCGTTCAGAGTATTCCAATGCATTCCTAGAACCTTATGGTAAGATTCGTCTTCGTCATCAAGACTAACTTCCGATAGCAAAGAGATTCTGTCATTCGGTATTTGTTTCAGTAACGATTTGGAGTTTGAGATAAAGTTTCTCATCCTAAAGTTACCTGCATCATGTATTTGTATGACGTCCGTTGTCACCTTGATTGCTTTATCCAGATCATGAAAACTATCTAGGTAATCATCTACATAATGATTCTTGATAATTGCTTCTACTGCATCTGGGCTATCATTTCTGTATTTCTCTGCATGTGAGTTTTTCACAAACTGTGCGCAGGCTGGTGAGCATGTAGCTCCAAATGACATGACCTGCATTTCATATATATCTACTCGAATATTGGGTTGTTTCCTGTAGACGATTCTTTGCGCGAACCTGTCTTCCTCTTTAATGGCTACCCGGTGAAACATTTCCTGGATGTCTCCGGTTACTGCTATTGGGCCTTCCCGAAATCTAATTTTGATTCCTAATGATGATTCAGTCATATCTGGTCCCGAAAGCAATTGTGAATTCAATGATATTCCGTTTATTTTAGCAGCTGCATCGAACACCATTCTTGGTTTTGCTTATTCTTGTTTATCGTTATGAAGTGTGGCAAGTAGAACGTTTTGAGGTTCTCAACCATATATTCCTCAGGGCTTAGTTTCTTTAAGTATCCTTTTGCTACGTACTCATCGATTTTATCATGATACCATTTTTCAAGTCATTCTGCTTTTCTAGCTTCTTTTCCTGCATCAAAAACCGACTTAATGCGGTTTGAAAGCTGTTAGGGAGTTCCACTTTATCATTTTTCCAAAGCAAACCTATTTCATATCCTTTCTCCTTTGGTTTCCAAGTGTCTTTCATGATTGCTAAAGCACGTTCATCAACCTTTGATATTAATTCGTTCTGAGGTATTTTAACTCCGAATGCTTCTGTGGAGAAGTAATCTGACATAATTTGTCTTATAGATTTCTCCTCGCTAACATCTTCCATTACAACCAGCAACCGTTCTGGTCGTCCGAATGGATTAGGTGGAGCTCGACTATTGCCAAACAATACCCAACCTAGTCGAGTTTTTGAAGCTATTGGTTCATTAAAACCTCTCGACCTCTCTTCTAAGCTTTTGAATAAATATGCATGCGGCAGTCCTAACAATATCGTAGGACTTGCCTCTTCGTAAGACTCCAACTCAATCCCGTCAAGATAAGGATATTGCCTTTTCAATGATTGGTAATCAATTGTTTGGGAAGGTAACGAAAGTTCTTTCATTGTACACAAATCTTTCAACTTAAATGACTTTCCTTCCGTGCTGCATATTTTCACCTCAATTGATTTGCTATTCTCCTCTTGAATGTCTCCATTCGTCCAAGCTAGGGTCAAGGATTTGTTAGTTCCAGATGCATTAAGCTGTTCCGACATATTTTTATCAATCAAACTTACAGATGACCCAGAGTCAAGAAACATGTGTGTTCTTACTCGTCGATTGCCATTGATTAATGTAATGGGTAAGATTTGATAATAAACTTTGTTACAACCTTGCGAATGGTAATTAACGTTACCAGTTATTACCTTCACTTCTGACTTTTTACTTTCCCCAGAATTGGAATGTAATAAGCGATTGTGATGGTTATTACAACCTTCAATATTACAAGGTCTTTTTTCCCGACAAGTTTTCAGCGAATGATTTGGTTTGCAACACGAGAAACAAAGCTGTTTATCGGCAACAAATTGTCTTCGTTTCTCAACAGTCATTTTTCTAAATTCAAAACAAGTCGATAATTTATGGTCTTTACCACACTTCAGACACTTTCTTCGTCTTTCGTTAAGGAAGTTTACTCTGTTTGGTTTATCATATCTTGTTGTTCTTTCGATTGGTTTACCTTTCTCTGCCAACAACATTGTTGCTAATTTTGTTGTGGCTTCAACCAGTCGTAGAAGTCTCCTATTGTTGGTGCTCTAAATGGATTTGCTAAAGAGGAAAGTTCCTTTTGTTCGTGTAAGTTAGTTAGCCAGTTCTGATGCAAACTAGGTGGTAACTTACAAGCAAGATCTTTGAGCAATCTGGGGTCGTTTAAATATTCCTCATGGTCGAGGCATCTCATATTTATGACCAAGTTTTCAATCCCAGAAATAAAATCTATCATAGTTTGAGGAAAATCAAACTTTGGGTTTTTAAAGCTAGAACATCTTGTAAAAGACCCGCGTATATTAACTCAATGTTACCAAATTGGTCTTCTAGTCTTTCCATAATTGAATGCACGTTACAAGAATCTATAAGGAGTACATTCACTGAACGCAATGCTTCTCCTTTAAGACTCTTCTGTAGTCTGTTCAAATTTTCTAAATCTGAGAAATTTCCTTGCTTAGTTGTTTCGAGAAAAATCTGTTTGAATCTAGACCACACTCTGTAATTTCCGTCAAAGTAAGGCAAGTCCATTAAAGACTGTCTTACCATGTGTCTTTCCACAGTGACGTTCCCTGTTTTATCTATACTATTAACTTTGTTCACAATAGCATCTAGAGCCTTTATTTGCGAAGTTTGAGGGTCGTCGTTTGATTTAGTACTTAATAATGCGACCTTTTGTGTAAGTGCCTGATAGTCGGCTTTAATTTTACCACATTTGAAACATGTCCATGGCTCTTCTGCTGTTGGACGATGTTTTAGATTAACACAGGGTAGGTGAAACCAGCGATCACAATCATCGCAGGCCACCATACAACTCTTGTCATCTTTGTCCTGGCAAAGACGACAATGCCCATTTTGTTGATGGTAAATTTAAAATCCATCTTCTCTAAGGATACACAAACTCTAAACCAAATGTAATTTTGTTATTCCTGATCTGGATTGAACGTGTTTGGAAACCCTATCAATTAACTTTCTTTGTGAAAAGGAAAATTTGACTATTATTCACTAGTGCTTCTCTCAAATTTTGAATATTCACAAAATATGCATAAATATATATTTTTGGAATTTTTGTTACGACTTACTTTTGTTGCATCGGCTTACGATCTCCCGGAAATGTTAACCGTGTCTGCAGCAGCGGATATTCCTCCAGATGATAGTCACCAGTTCCAGAATTTTCTCCACTTCGTCGGTGCTCGTTCCTCTGACCTCTGTGGACGCTGGTTATTTTAGCGAACTATGCGCAATCACTTTTCTTCTTCCTTTTTGTTTTTGTGAGTTGATTTTTTTTTTTTTCACAAGACTTCTTCTTCGTGAACTATTTTCGCGATTATTCCACGAAACAAAATCCTTCGCAAAGTTCACGCGATTTTCACTATTTGGTTTGAAGCTACACTAGAACAGTCAGATTTCAACTGACTCTGAGATCGCAATTGTTCACGCGGCTTTCACTAACTTCTTGAAGCCACACTAGAACAGTCAGATTTCTACTGACTCGAAGTTCGCAATTGTTCACGCGGCTTTCACTAACTTCTTGAAGCCACACTAGAACAGTCAGATTTCTACTGACTCGAAGTTCGCGATTGTTCACGCGATTTTCACTGACAGCTTAAGCCACACTAGAACAGTCAGATTTCTACTGACTCGAAGATCGCAATTGTTCACGCGATTTTCACTAACAGCTTAAGCCACACTAGAACAGTCAGATTTCTACTGACTCGAAGTTCGCGATTGTTCACGCGGCTTTCACTAACTTCTTGAAGCCACACTAGAACAGTCAGATTTCTACTGACTCGAAGTTCGCGATTGTTCACGCGATTTTCACTGACAGCTTAAGCCACACTAGAACAGTCAGATTTCTACTGACTCGAAGATCGCAATTGTTCACGCGATTTTCACTAACAGCTTAAGCCACACTAGAACAGTCAGATTTCTACTGACTCGAAGATCGCAATTGTTCACGCGATTTTCACTAACAGCTTAAGCCACACTAGAACAGTCAGATTTCTACTGACTCGAAGTTCGCGATTGTTCACGCGATTTTCACTGACAGCTTAAGCCACACTAGAACAGTCAGATTTCTACTGACTCGAAGTTCGCGATTGTTCACGCGATTTACTAACAGCTTAAGCCACACTATAACAGTCAGATTTCAACTGACTGGAAGTTCGCAACTCCTAGACGGACCTCTCCTTTCGTTAATGACCGTCCTCCAAAGGTTCCTCTGCTGGAGCCACCAAAATGTCGACGCCACCGTTCTCCTAAGGCCTTTGATTCCGTTCCTCTGGGGATGACAAGGCCTATCGAAGCTCCTGGGCCAACGTTTGTCGCCGAATGATCTCGAGTAGTTACTTGGTTTCCAAAGGAGAACACTTTCGCTACCGGCGACCTTTTGAATTGCTTTCAGCTACTTTTCTCCAGTCAAGGAGAGAAGTTTTCACTTAAGCAATGAACTAATTACCTTCTATTAACACTGAACTATTTACCTGCACTTAGTCAGGAGTTGTTCGGATTCATTCACGAGAACCCTGGAGTGAGTTTTGAACTTGATTTATTTGAGGCAATATGTACAATATGGGTCTTAATACTACATGGTGTAACATCGATATGTATATTAAATAATGGTTTTATTTCAGCTGGTATTTTTCCGAATCCCTTTCAATACCAGCTTTTTAGTCTATTTCTACTGTAATCTAAAAATAATACTATGGCCTCATAAGGGCTAAATTTTATTATCATTTTCCTATTTGCTTATGGCATTTCCAGATCAGGAGAAGATTGCAACACATTTGTAGAGCTTAACGTATCCTTGCTAAAGGATAAAGAGAGATGGATAATTTATGCACGCGTGTGTATTGCGTGGGCGTGTTTTTCTTATCTCATGCGCTGTCTCAAACTAACATCTGCTTAGCATAGAAAATGTTATGCAAAGGAGAGGGTTCGTTTTTTCTCTACTTTTCATTTCATTTTCTTAAGAATTGTATCTGCATCTAGTCCGGACCAGAACTTGCCAGTTCGTTCTGATTTTCATTCGAAATTAATTACCTCGCGTCTACACTACCCAGGTGGATGGTGCGACGCCATGTTGTGGCAGTCAACATCTAAGTGTAAAATTAATGATAGTATGTGTTTTGTTTACAAACATCACATTTGATTCTCATTAGGATACAGAACTGTCAGTGGGATACGGTCGCGCAATGTTGGCTGCAAAACAAACCTATTGTGTGAGATAGGGATGCCACCGGGCTGACACTACCATGAATCCCAATGATCAGGTCCAGTTTTCTGCCAGTTCGATTTGTGACGATCGTCGGATGTCTGGGCATCAGCGAGGAAGGTGCGATTCCCCTCGAAGAGGAAGTCCATGGAAGTGCATTACTGAGTTGCGATGGGATGAGTTCTGCCAAAGCAAGAATAATGTTTCAGCTCGGATGCCAGGTATGAACAATTCTTACTTGTTTTATTGTTTGTTTATCATTAGTGTTCAACAGGAATCAGCTAATTATAATCATTTTTCACTCCAGAAGCTGCAAAAGCAACAGGATCAGTTCTTCGAACTATAGCAGGAACATCAATGGACCAGCTCCAGTTCGTCATCCACCAACGGGAAACAGTCTTCATTGTACTGTGGAGTGTACCATAAGTGTAAGTGTCAAAACATAGTGTTCTTAAAAGATTTTTTTTACGCCAATTACGAAGTTCCTTTTAAAATTCAGAAGGGGTTTCTCCCGGAATCCAGTAGTGATTCCTGCTGGAATACAGTTGAAACTGTAGGTGTAACTGGAGTTCCGGTTTAGGAAGACCTCGGGCTAGTATATTTTGTTAGTCAATGTAGGGCTACGTAAGACATTGCATGTACGCGTAACAGAAAATTTCTTTTCAAAAAGCAAAACAAATTATGGCGATTCGTAGATTTAACTTTTCGTTTTTATTTGTAGATCCAGAAAACCCGGAAGTGGATAAACCCAAAACGGTGGTAAAGCTGCTGAGCCGAGAAACCGAAAAGAACCGACCATTGCGTGCCCGTGCAAATCTATGGCAGAAGAACCTTAAAGCGGACAATTCATAAAATATTTATGTATTATAAATTACGAATATAAACCATAAAAATATGTGTATTTAAATTTCAGAAAGTTATTTTTTAGATTACAATGTAAACAAGCCGAAAATAACAAAAAAAAAAGAATAAGAACAGAGAAAAGAAAAAGAAGAAGCAATATGGTACCCACATCTAGAAGAAGTCTAGAAGCGAGTCTAGAAGACCCGTGGTATTCGAGTCTAGAAGATATCGAGGTAATATCTAAGAGACCACACCTGTCATATCCCTATCGGTTCAAACGGTCTACTCGTCTAAAATTTGAGGTAGACACCGGTTTAAACGGTTGTTGCATTTGAGGCGGATTTGAGGTCTGACAGGTTCTAGAAATCGACCAAAAATATCTAGGAGACTAATTTTTTTGTCTCAGAGATATCACGGGAGATTTCTAGAAGACCTTTCCGAGCGGGGCTGTGACGTCATATGCGCGCGTGCACGGTCAAAAAAATCGACTCAGCCATGCTTTCGCTCATCTATAGATTCTACTATCTATAGTTATAAGCTGGGAGGGAGAAACAGATACGAAAAATGTGTGTGTCAAGCCGAGCCGAAATCAAGCTGTCAGTGTGAGCCGAAAACGAAACTCTCGGCAAGCAAATTTTTGAAGGCAATATAACAACAATAACACGCAAAACAGAATTTAGTCATTTCATGTGGCGCCTACGTTGATTGTTTTTTCTTGTTGAAAATTTACTTGTTGCATGACGACAGTATATACTTAATTTGAAGTGTAGTATCGAGAGCTCCCTCCCAGGTTATAAGCAGAAGGAAAACAAACATGCGATTTTACACATGACGAATTAGGGTCTCGCCGACATTTCTCACCAACACGAACGCAGGTTCGTGGTTGCAAACAATCCCATTTGGTTTTGCCGTGACAGTTGCTCGTGGTTGCAAACAAACCGAGTAAAAGTGTGAGTGAAACGTGCGTGTACGTACACGATCGCTGAAAGCCTAATTGCACATATGCATTATTGAAATGTCACTTAAGTTTAATTTCAGTTTAATGAATCGCCTGCTTTGAGCGTGCTTACAGCGGCACACTATAGGAGTTAACTTTCTGAAATCAGTATGGCGAAAGGCATCTAAGGTTCGATTTCTCAGAATTAAGTACCTTGATCAAAAAAATATTTGGTAGGCGTACTAGCGGACATCATCCTACATAACCGGTACCAAATAGCTTTTCATGAAAAGTTCCTAATTTTGAGAAAACCAGCGTTAGATGTCTTTCGCCATACTAATTTCTGGTATAAATAGTAGAATCTATAGATGAGCGAAAGCATGGCTGAGTCGATTTTTTTGCATGTGCACACGCGCATATGACGTCACAGCCCTTAACGTTTCCATTGAAATCGTGATGAGGTCATGCTCGTTTGGAGACACGTTTGACAGTTCGTTTGGAGACAGAGGATTTATCTTCGCTCATCTATATATTCCACTATCTATAATTTCTGGCGGTTAACTCCTGCTGGCTATTTTGCGCATATACTATAGACGAATCCAAGTAAAAATAAGAAGAAGACACACGACGGTGTTAACTTTGACAGATCCTACAGCTCAGCATAGGGAGATCATTTTAAAATGCTTATAATAAATTCTAGACAAAATGTAATTAAAATCTGATTGATGTATGATACGGAAAAAGTTCCGAACTGTATGATAGATACGTTTTTGGAAAAAATCAAAAAATTGAGATAAGCTTCCAGATATGTAATTCGGAACTTTTTCCGTACCGTACATCAATCAGATTTTAATTACAATTTGTCTAGAATTTATTATAAGCATTTTAAAATGATCTCCCTATGCTGAGCTGTAGGATCTGTCAAAGTCAACACCGTCGTGTGTCTTCTTCTTATTTTTACTTGGATTCGTCTATAGCGCCTGGATGTGGCTGCGGCGGGTAGAAAATCAGCCACTGCCAATAATTCATTCTCCAAATGAGACAGATCCTATATTATAAACGTCTCGTGAAAAGGCCTATTGAATTTAAAAAAACATTGTTTTGTTTACTTTTGTTACATACGTCCCTATGAAAAATTATGCTTGTAATTCGAATTAATTTTACCGTGCAGTGCTCGTTTTATGTTGCATCGCAAAAGAAAACAAAAAACATAACCTCAACATTTTAGCAAGCGCTTATAAGAGACAAGAGGCGGTCAGTATCGGCATTGAAGGTTGTTCCGCAATTTTGTTGTGAATTTATTCCAGATTCCCAACTCTAACCATGTCAAACTTCAACTTGGCTTCGATAACCAGCGCACTTGATGAAGCGCCAACCAAAACGGGCGTCAGTTTCCAGGGAAGAGCACTCAAATGGGAAACCGATGCTTCAGGTAAGCGCGATGCTTTTTCATTTAACACCTGCCGGTGACAGCTGCCTTTTTTCAGCCAAGGAACTAATCGACGCCATCGATGCGTGCGCTGGTCTACATTTCCTTAATCTGGAAGGAAACACGCTAGGCGTTGATGTGGCTAGGAGAATTGGTAAAGCGCTGGAAAAACATCCGGAACTGAAGGAGGCACTATGGAAGGATTTATTTACGGGGAGAATGAAAACGGAAATTCCGCAAGCTCTGAAGGCACTAGGTGAAGGTATGAATATTGCTGGGGCCCAGCTTACGGTGTTGGAATGCTCGGACAATGCCCTGGGTCCGGACGGGATGGTCGGTTTGATAGATTTACTGCAAAGTGCGAGTTGTTTCACACTTCAGGTAAGTTGTCTTTGAATGCAACAGGGCTGGTAGTGCGTTTGAGGAAAAAAAAATACTTGGGTGGGAAATAAAAAATAAATGATAAAATTCTTCAGTTTTCCGCTAGTTTTTTATGAGAGATCAAATTTTTATTATCTTTCGGATAACAATTTGAAGTCCCCCTCAAAAAAATTAAATTGGGCTACGAAATTATGTAAGACAATCTATCATTCATTCGTGTATTACCTTGTTTTGGCAATTTTATCTCTTGTCCAATTTATGAAAATGAATACCATGTTACTCTTTTCAATAATACAGTTGCAGTGTCTGGGAAATGCTCAAACTATACTGCAATTTTGTTGAAATCAATCAGTTTTATAGTTTAAGCTATTAACTCCATAAATAAAACACGCTAGAGTGTTATAAAACGAGTCGGTAAAACCATACACAACTGAAGCGACCATGCAATTCTCACTTCATTTTGAAGAAAGAGAAATCACTATTATTCGTGAAATAAATCCATTTTAATCAATAATCAGGCCTGTGTAAACACGTGAGATGACGTCAGAATCGTGGATCGTTTGATAGATATAAATTGACGATTGACCTACTTCTACAACTTCTCCACATCTTTCTACATCTCGTTCTATTCGTCTAGCGATTCGAAAAAAGAAACCCTAATAAATTTATCATTTCACAGGAATTGAAATTGAACAACTGTGGCCTGGGAATCACCGGCGGAGGAATGTTGGCTAAAGCCTTGCTGGCGTGTCATGCAGCTAGTTCAAAACAAGGAAGGCCTCTGCCATTGAAAGTTTTTATCGCCGGGCGCAACCGGCTCGAAAACGATGGTGCTAAGGCTCTGGCGGAAGTCTTCGGAGCTGTTCAAACACTAGAGCGTGTCGAAATGCCCCAGAATGGAATTTATTACCCGGGCATTACTGCGCTATCGGACGCGTTTAGACAAAACTACAACCTGAAGGTGTTGAATTTAAACGACAACACGATTGGACCAAAAGGGGCGGCTGCCCTTTCGGAAGCCATTTACGATCTTCAGTGCCTGCAGGAAATCAATTTAGGTGATTGTCTGCTGAAGACAAAAGGAGCAATACTTCTCGGTGAAGCACTTCAAGAGGCGCATACCAACATTGAGGTATTGAATTTCGGTTTCAACGAAATCGGTCCGGATGGTGGTTTTGCGATTGTTCATGCCACATACAACAAGAGTAATCTCAAGTCTTTGACACTAGATGGCAATCATTTTGGTTTTGAATGCCGTGAACAATTGAGAGAAATTTTGGTGCAGTACGATAGAATTGACGCTTTTGGTACCTTAGACGAGGATGATTCGGAATGCGAGGAAGAAGAAGATGAGGACGATGAAGACATTGACGAAGAAGAGGATGAAGAAGATCAGAATGAAGAATGCGAAGAAACTGAAGGTGACGAAAGTGAGGTCGGAGAGTCAGATCAAACTGAACCGGAAGAGTTTCAACAAAGTCCCAAAGAAACAGACGAACCTGTTATTCGTAACCTTCTGGTGGAGAACAACAATGCCTCAACGATAGACCTAGATCAGTCACTGCCGAACACAGTGGAGGCTTATTGTCAGACGCATTATCCATCGGAAACTATGTTCA
The DNA here is from genome assembly GCF_024139115.2 of Armigeres subalbatus. Lineage (NCBI taxonomy): Eukaryota > Metazoa > Arthropoda > Insecta > Diptera > Culicidae > Armigeres > Armigeres subalbatus. The sequence goes on from NC_085140.1 coordinate 437,728,188, forward strand.
ATTCGTTAGAGGAAACAAACAAAGCCGAAGCGTTCAAAGAATATCTTAAATCCCTTCCCGACGAAGACTATTTAGTTTATCTTGCATTCACGATCCTCAAATTGTCTGAAATTTCTGAGAAGAGCAAGGAAGCGCTGGAAGTTTCCGAATCTCTGTTCGCCGATGCCTATGAGTATGCAAAAAGCAACAATCGACTCAAGAGCTTGAGGGACTTTCTGCTGATTCAACTAGGCCTGTTGAAATGCGAAGACCGGACCTTCAAGCCCGCTTACAACACACAAGGATGTCGCCATGCGCTGAAGAATGCCATCAAAAAGAACATCGTTCCAGAAGAGGAGCAGAGTTTCTTTAATGTGTTCCTAGAACACCGAGGTTAGAGATGTGATTTTACTACTTCTATTGTGTATGAGCTTCTACCTGTTTTATTATGCTAATAATTTAAAATATCGTCTAATAAAAAGAAAACAAAATTATAACTAAATTGCAGTTTGTTTGTGGCACTATTTCGACTATGTAAGTATTTTGCTCCCTTCCTCTTTAAAATCAGGTCAAAAACATAAAATCGGGGTAGATAAAGCGGGCCATGACAAAATCAAAATCACTAAATCGTCCTATGACTTGGATTATGGCCAGGGGGAGGGGTGGGGGATCAGCAGGGACTATGTCGAAGGGTTTTATGACCCCTCCCCACGGCCTTTGCGAGTTAGGGGGCCTGCCTAGGACGAGGTGGGGTTTGGCAGGTGGCTCTGTTAAACCTCTACAAAACGCTACATGTATCCGCAAGCAGGTCCTATCAAAGCGTACAGGAGCCCAGAGAGTGCCAATTGGCATGAGGAGTGTCCCTACTTTGGTAGGGTAGCGCGTGTGCTGCTTCAGCAGTCGCGTCACCACCAGAACTTGAAATATCCCGCATAATAGAAAACAACATGTTATATGGTCAGAATCATTATTACGATGTAAAATATAGCTTCACAGTTTTCGTTGCGGTTATCGAATACTTTTCGATCGATTCAACCATAACTGCTCGACATCATCACTAAATGTCAACATATAACATGCTGTCTCTAAAATGTTCTTTATTTCCTGCATTATATGTCAACATTTTATCATACTGTTGAGCGAAAATTTTGCACGCGAAAACAGACGATTTTTTATGGTGACATAACTTAACAACCCATTCAACATATTGTTATTTGTCAAATAACCGTACCACAAACTGTTAAAACTTTATATGAGATGGTTCATTTACAGTTGTCAACAGTAAAGGATACTGTTGTCGACCGCACGGGAAAATATCCATGTACAGTTTGTAATTATGCGGGATTTCATGAAGCAACTTCGGTCCGAATTTTGACAAACATCGCATGATTATTCAAAACATAGAATAGAATGACGACTACTCCACAAACTCATTCATTCGACTGTCACTGAGTTTGCTTACTATGTGCAGAAGAAACATAACTAGCATTGTTTATATTGATGTTGACCGTTAAAAGTGCCACGCGGATGAAAATCGGAGTTAGTTCCACGTGATAAATTACATTACTCATTTAAAACGTGTTCAGATTTCAGATAATTTATCAATTAGTAGAATGTGCCTAAATATTCAATGACTAATATTCAACCGAATATTGACAGTCCAGAGCTGACTATGAATGTGTTTAAACAATTTGAAGTGAGCTGACAAGTGAAGAAAGGTATATTTTATTTATTCAGACTAAGGCCGGAGTGGCCTGTGCGGTATATAAGAGTCTTCTCCATTCGGCTCGGTCCATGGCTACACGTCGCCAACTACGCAGTCTACGGAGGGTCCGTAAGTCATCTTCCACCTGATCGATCCACCTTGCCCGCTGCGCACCTCGCTTTCTTGTGCCCGTCGGATTGTTGTCGAGAACAATTTTCACCGGATTACTGTCCGACATTCTGGCTACGTGCCCGGCCCACCGCAGTCGTCATATTTTCGTGGTGTGAACGATGAATGGTTCTCCCAACAGCTGATGCAACTCGTGGTTCATTCGCCTCCTCCACGTACCGTCCGCCATCTGCACCCCACCATAGATGGTACGCAACACTTTCCTTTCGAAAACTCCAAGTGCGCGTTGGTCCTACACGAGCAGTCAGTGTAGTTTGGTACGGCGTGAACTCTATTCGTCTTGCGGAGTCCAAAGTATATACGATTTCCAGCCACTATGCGTCTCCGAATTTTTCTGCTGGTATCATTTTCGGCAGTCACCAGTGAGCCCAAGTACACAAATTCTCCTACCACCTCGATTTCGTCACCACCGATGCAAACTCGCGGTGGTTGGCTCACATTGTCTTCTCTTGAACCTCTTCCTACCATGTACTTCGTCTTCGACGTGTTGATGACTAGTCCGATCCGCTTGGCTTCCCTCTTCAGTCTGATGTAGGCTTCCTCCATCTTCTCAAAGTTACGTGTCATAATATCTATGTCGTCGTCGAAGCCAAATAGCTGGACGGACTTATTGAAAATTGTACCACTCGTGTTAATCCCTGCTCTTCGTATTACCCCTTCCGAAGCGATGTTGAATAGCAGACACGAAAGACTATCACCTTGCCGTAACCCTCTGCGGGTTTCGAAGGGACTTGAGAATGCCCCTGAAACTCGAACTACGCACATCACCCGATCCATCGTCGCTTTGATCAACCGTGTCAGTTTATCCGGAAATCCGTGTTCGTGCATTAGCTGCCATAGCTGGTCCCGATCGATTGTATCATATGCGGCTTTGAAGTCGATGAATAGATGATGTGTGGGCACGTTGTATTCGCGGCATTTCTGCAGTACTTGGCGAATGGCGAACACCTGGTCCGTGGTGGAGCGTTCGCCCATAAAACCCGCCTGGTACTGTCCCACGAACTCCCTTGCAATTGGTGCTAGTCGACGGCATAAAATTTGGGAGAGTACCTTGTAGGCGGCGTTCAGCAATGTGATTGCGCGGTAGTTGCTACAATCCAGCTTATCGTTCTTTTTGTAGATGGGACACACGACACCTTCCATCCACTCCTGCGGCAAAACTTCCTCCTCCCAAATCTTGGTAATGACCCAGTGCAGCGCTCTAGCCAGTGCCTCACTACAGTGTTTAAATAGCTCTCCTGGTAGTTGGTCAACCCCAGGGGCTTTGTTGTTCTTCAGCCGGCCAATCTCCTCCTGGATTTCCTGGAGATCCGGAGCCGGTAGAATTATGTCCTGCGCGCGTTCCCCCAGGTCCATCACCATACCGCCATCTTCGTCTGCCACATCGCCATTCAGGTGCTCTTCGTAGTGCTGCCGCCACCTTTGGATCACCTCACGCTCGTTCGTCAGAAGGTTCCCGTTTATGTCCTTACACATATCAGGATGTGGCACGTGGCCCTTACGTGAACGGTTCAACTTCTCATAGAATTTTCGTGTGTTATTAGCGCGGTAGTTGCTCCATCTCTTTACGGTCTCGATCTTCTTGCTGACGCTTTTTCCTCCGGAAAATCGAGTTTTGTCTGTTCCGCGCCTGTTTGTATCGTGCCTCGTTCGCCCTCGTGCGGTGTTGCAGCAATCTCGCCCATGCTGCATTCTTCTCTTCTCCTAACTGCTCACATTCGCCGTCATACCAGTCGTTTCTCTGATCCGGGGGCACCGTGCCAAGTGCAGCGGTTGCGGTGATACCAATGGCGGATCGAATATCTCTCCAGCCATCTTTAAGAGACGCTGCGCCTAGCTGCTCTTCGGTTGGGAGTGCCACTTCCAGCTGCTGCGCGTATTCTTGGGCTAGTCTACCGTCTTGTAGCCGCCCAATGTTAAGCCGCGGCGGACGGCTTCGACGCGTGTTGTACACCGTTGAGAGTTTTGAGCGCAGGCATACTGCAACGAGGCTGTGGTCAGATTCAATATTCGCACTGCGGTAAGTGCGGACGTTCGTGATGTCGCAGAAGAATTTACCGTCGATTAGAACGTGGTCGATTTGGTTTTCCGTTTCTTGGTTAGGTGATCTCCATGTGGCCTTGTGGATATTTTTGCGGGGAAAGAAGATGCTTCGGACTACCATTTCGCGGGAGGCTGCAAAATGTATGTATCGTTGGCCGTTGTCATTCGATACGGTGTGCAGACTATCCGGTCCGATGACCGGTCTATACATTTCCTTCCTTCCTACCTGTGCGTTCATGTCACCGATGACGATTTTGACGTCCCGAAGTGGGCATCCATCGTATGTCTGCTCCAGCTGTGCGTAGAACGCTTCTTTCTCGTCGTCGGGTCTCCCTTCGTGTGGGCAGTGCAGTTGATGATGCTATAGTTGAAGAAACGGCCTTTAATACTCAGCTTGCACATCCTTGCGTTGATTGGCTGCCACCCAATCACGAGTTGGCTCATCTTTCCCAGCACTATGAAACCGGTTCCCAGCTCGTTGGTGGCGCCACAGCTTTGGTAGGCTTTGGCCGCTCGATGCCCGCCTTTCCACACTTTCTGTCCTGCCCAGCAGACTTCCTGCAGTGCCACGACGTCGAAGTTGCGGGGATGTAATTCATCGTAGATCATCCTGTCGCAACCTGCGAACCTAGCGACTTGCAGTTCCATGTTCCAAGCTTCCAATCGTGATCCTTTATTCGTCGCCTAGATCGTTGCCGATTGTATCGAGTTGTATTATCTTCTATGTCGTTCGTAATGGTTGTTTTTAAGGCGGCTTATTGGGCCTGCGCAAACCTTCTGTCTCGTCGGAGGGCCGTCGTGTCGGGGCTGTTTATAGCGTCCCACCTAACACTAGGACTTGGGCTTGTGCGCTTTGAGCGATACACAGTCGCTATGGCGGAGGCTACTTGCGGATACATGCAGCTTTTTATAGCTGTGCAGCTGTCAAATCCCACCACATCCTAGGCAGGCACCACAACTCGCAGATGGGCTGGGGAGGGATCGTCAAGCCCTTGGACATAGTCCCTGCTGCCCACGATGCGTCAACCAATTTCTCTGCTGGTATCGTTATCTGAGGTCACCAGTGAGCCCAAGTCCACGAGCTTTTCAACCACCTCGATTTCGTCATTTCGTCTTCCTATCATGTACTCGTCTTCGACGCGTTGATGACTAGTCCAATCCGCGGGATGATCTACGATCTAGATTGCTATCAGAAATCAATACATGAATAAATTAATCGTTGATTCCAATCTAGGATAAAATGATATAAGCATGAGAATTTCTTTTGTGGACCACTCAATTCTGGCCACTGAGGATATTAGGAAATGTAGTATTTGTTGTGTCAGAATTGGCCAAGAGCTGGCAATGTGGTCATGGTAGTACTTACTCCGTAACAGATCAAATGAATGTGTTTATCCTGCGTTATGGGAAATTCTACCACCGACGAACCGACGTGTCACTGGCGCTCTCTGATTGTCTCACGCTTTTTAACGGTCATTCGCTTTTGCGGGCGATCGCTCCTGTCAAATGAGCTAAGACACAACTCCGCTGCAATGTTAATACCGTTAATACACGTAGGCTGGTGGCTGAGCTATGAAAACCGATTTTTCATCATGGCGTCGGGGGCAGCAAATTTGAATTATTTTCCATGTAGTGACACGTCGGTTCGTCGGTGATTCGACACCACACTAAACTTCTGATGTGTTTAAAACATTTAAAAAATAGGCCTTATGGAAATTTTTAATGGTTTTCTTTTTATTTCATTACATTTTATTCATATCCTCGTAGTAGCTTTATAATAATTGACATAATATGACATTTATTTCTTTCAAAATCATTTTACAATCTGTTCATTATGGCCAAAGCGCTGTTTTTAACATCCGGACACGTTCAAACTAGCCGTTGAAATATACTTAAAAACACCTCCCGCGTTTGGATCATACTCGTGTCTAATGGTTTCAACATACTTTCGTTGAAAGTCCACGCTGGTTCGATATTTTTGATTGATTTTCCAGAATGCTTTCCGCTGCAACTCGAGCAGACTTTCCTGAAAACAAACCTTGGGGACCTGCCTCTGAGCCAGGTACATACTGGTTACGTACATTGCCTTGCCTGTTGCAGCAGCAGAGAACTCGGAAGCAATGGATTCAATGGTCCTGGGTTCCAGCTGATTGCGACGTCTATTCGAAAACATTACAATTCAATAAAAAAAAAGATAGGAATACATATGTTCAAACCCATTACACTTTGCTTAGAATATGTATATGGAAAATATTTGTTTTATTTATTTATCATTATAATAATGCATGTGGCATGAATGCTTCGCAGCTAATGAAGTCAAACGCTTTTCTCTATATATTTAATGTGACCAGCAAGCGTCCTGCGAAACGCGGGACGCCTATCTGGATTTCGTCACTGGCTTGAAAATGGATCCTCCAAAAGTGCATTTCACATAGATTTTGGCCCACAAAAAAATGGAAAAATATTTGTAAGGCTGTATGAATTGTAATAAATTTGTAAAACGAAGTTGAAAAATGCAAATCTTATATATAATTATATATATATATTGAAGTGCTGAATAGCGTTTCATTAAATAAAAACAATGTACCATTCATCGAGCTTATTAAACGTGATGAAAACGACCTCGCGTAAGGGGTCTGTGATTGAAACGTCTTCGTGGGGTAAGACCTGGTAGAGTTAGATTGTGCACCTTCAACATGTTTCTAATTTCAAGAAAATTTTGTTTAAGTACAATCCCAACCCTGGTTTAAAGTCAACGCAGTCAACGTTATGGAATTGCTGCATAAAAATTCGTTACAGGTAGCATTACAAAACGATTACTTAAAAGAATAAACGAATTTACTTACACCTTTACTTCGTATTGCTCGAACACGTGTAGGCGCAGATCACCATCCGATTTCCCTTCCGAGACCATCTTGTAGATAAAGGCTCCCGTTAGATAGTGTCTCACGTTTGGGTTTATTATCGCTATATTGTTGTTGGTATCACGAGCTTGCTGTGGTGTTGACGAATGACCGGATGTTATCGGACGAGTTACTGACTCTTCTCTTGGAATCTTCGGGCTGCCCATCGATGAGGCATAACTAGCCATATGACGCAATCGTCGACGACGTTGAGTGTAACTGGTTGCCGTCTTGAGTTTCTTACCGCGAGTGGGAGTCATTCTGATTTAGTCTACAGCTAAGTGGAAATACAAAACTTATTAGGTACATATCATTACTATTAGGATCGTTACTATCTTCCTTGACCTAAAATATGGGATAACCTGTAGGCTTCCGTTATGACAATAAATAATTTACAAAATTTTTTTGTCCTGCCGGCACCTGCCAGTCACATCACATGTGCTGCACATGTGTTATCATGCAGGATAAACTAACCGATTATTGTTCCTAACAAAATTATTAACATATTTATTTTGGAATAACGCGTGAAAATAACCTCCAGCTGATAACAGATCCACGTACATTAACTGTTAATAAATTACAATTACAATACATTTAAATGAAAAATTCACCTGATTAAATATTCTGATGTTTTGGAATGTTTGGAATTTCATCACCAAGCGATAACTACACTGAGCCAAAATTCCATCCTTAGAGTAAAATCAGCAGTGATTCAAATCGTTCGAGGCTGCCAGTTTGAATATGAATCTGAAACATTCATTTTCCCAATCACGAGATTCAAATATTTTCCAATTCAAGCATAATTTTCCATAACGACGTATGTAACAATTGGGTTGTTTAGCTCAGAAAAATATCGAATTTTTGGCAGTTTAACATAAAGAGCATGCTTTCCTGATCTCCAACATATTTTTATTTTGTTTGTAAACCTTTTATTTACATTTCTATACAGCAAACAATAAGCCATTTTAATCGATAGAATGACACTAACATTCATAGAATGACAGTTAGCCCATGCAGCATAAGAACAAATTTTTAGTCCCATATAAATTTAAAATGCAAATTAAAAATAGTTCCGGGGCTCCAAAAATTCTGAAAAATTGGGGTTAGGCTCAGTTTTTAATGCAGATTCAGAATATGTAAAAACATATATACCCCTAAACAACCCAATTATGAGGATTCGAGAAATCCTTTGCAGAAAGTTGGCAAAACTTTTTCTAAAACTGTTTTAAAACTAAAGCCCCAAACGCAATATAACGGAACGGCGACGGAAACGGAAAATTTGACAGTTAGCCCATATATTTTCTGTCAAATTTGCCGTTTCCGTCGCCGTTCCGTTGTATTGCGTTTGGGGCTTAAATCATTTTTCAATATTTTTTTTCGCTGACGTGCATCAATACATGACACGTAATAAGCGTGATCGCTTAACTTTTCAAAAGGACCTAAGTAACATTTTTTTCATGAATTAATTTGAATACTGTAATCAATAGCTCTCACGTTGTTCTGTTGATTGCGCTATTCAAATTAATTCATGAAAAAAATGTTACTTAGGTCGTTTTGAAAAGTTAAGCGAGATTTATATCATAGCTCAATTCATTCAAAATTCCTGAGAAAAACGATAAAATTATACATACACCGGTATGCTGTACATACGTCGCTGTACATTGGTCGGTTTTCCATAGTGCACGATTGACGCAACTGCAGTTTTGTTTTGTTTTGCTTTTTTGTTACATAGGTCGTTCTTAGTTCCCAGCGACGTATGTAACAGTGAGACTTCAAAAATAGAAATTTCTACATACGTCGATTCATAAAAGATTGAATTAAAGAATTCTAAGATCTAAAATCAGTATAATCGATGCGTATTATATAAAGTCGCGTGTGACTTTGCAATTACGGCGCCTTTCTTGGTGCCAACATGATGATTTCATCTAATTGAAAATTTGAAAAGCATGAATAGAACACTGCTGAGGAAACCAGCGAGTTTGTTCTATTTGCTCCAGATTCAAACTAGAATAGTGGTCGAAAATTTGGAATGAAACTGAATAACTCCTGATTAATTTCACACTAAGGCTGTGAACCATTCCACCGATTCGTTTAACTTTTAGTTAAAATTTGACAGTTCGATGGTTATTTCGCCGTGGTTAAAAATAACCCTGTTTCGGAGCATGGTTAGATTTGACAGTTCAATAGTTAAACTTTGTTAGCGAGAAAATTGGCGCCAAATCCATTTCGTTCCGAATAACTATCAATCTGTCAAAACTCAAATGGGTCGGCTTCGGAGTAAAATTTTAACCACGACGGGAAAATAATTATCGAAGTGTCAAATTTTAACTAAAAGTTAAACGAATCGGTGGAATGGTTCACAGCCTAAAGGTAGCCTCACACCTCGGGAATCTTGCCCGCGGATTTTTTCCCCATGTGTTTTTGCATATGCGATGTTTTCGGAATTCGAACACGGAAAATCAAAATCCCGGCTCCCTTTAAAATACACGGGGACCAAATTCCGGCGGAAAATTTTCCCGAGGTGTAAGGTAGCCTTAGACTACGTTCAGATTATGAGCTATAATACTTGATATACAGCATCTTGACATCAGTGTTTGTACATCTAGTTTTCACTGGAAATAATGCATATGGCATCTCATGTCAAGATTCGCTATATCAAGTGATATAGCTCATAATCTGAACGTACTATTAAAAGCAGACATGCAAGCAGTTTTTAGCACGCAGCTTGTAAATAACTTCTTTGTCGGATTTGTCACATGGGAAGGCCTTTTGGATGTCGTCTTTTTATTCGCCAGACTACAGTAAAGAGTGACGTCACTATAGTCGACATTCGACGGTTTTTGACAGCTGTTGTTCAATGCGCAAAAAGGATAGCTACATAGTTGTGAAAGATGCGAAGCAATCCATATCCAACAGGCACATGAGTAAATGAAAGCGAAGACAAAACGACGTCGATGACGGATGGCCGAAATTTCACTTCAAAACGACAAACGAAAGGAAATTTACGACGAGTGTGAAGTGGAAATCGCGGAAAATATGTTTGCAGAAATTTCATATTAACTTTGCGCGGAAAATGTGAAAAACTGTGCTATTTAGTTGACATCTCTGCAATCAACTAGACGCGAGTGCTCGTATGCCAGTAAAACTTTCCATCAGCGAAAAATCAGTGAAAAGAAAAGTCCTTTACGTATACTCTCCTGGTGAGAAAATAAAAGAATTTAGGGTAGCAGCAGGTCTGACCCCGTGGCCTTGATCCGAGTGCGCGAATGGGACGACGTTGGTGGTTGAAACAGTATGAGCCATCGAAACAACGATAATGTTCCGTGGAATAATCGGAACCCACGGAATAATAACGACGGAGGTGGTGGTGGTGGAGGGGGTAATTATAAAGCTGGAAATTGGGGAGGAAACACTAGGTACGGAGGACCGGATAACCGATATAACAACAACAACAAGGACCGCCGCAACTATCGCGGAGGGTACGGTGGTGGAGGTGGTGGCGGTCGGAGAAGCTATGAAGACCGACGACCCTATCGGAACAATTCGTGGAACAACAATAACGGCGGACCGGATGGAGGGTATCCCCGCTATCAAAACAGCTGGCACCAGAAAAATGGCGCTGGGACCAAGTATAATATGGGTTCACAACTGCCTCAAGAGTCGGAAGTTATGCAGCAGCAGATTCCCCCCTTGATGATTGATTTTGATGATAGTGCTCCACAAGGGCAGCAAAATCAGGAAAAGGGTGCACAATTAGAAGCAAATGACTCCGTAAATGGTAATGAAATCAGACCCGAAGGAAACATTACTGAAAGGTGTGTATACATTTAAAAGCTTTTATATTTGTTTAATTTAAATTCGTCAATTTCAACAGCAATACTAACAAATCATGGGGACAGGAAGGTTTTGTCAGTCCCGTAGATGGTTTTCAAGGATTCACGGATGATGATTTTATAAAGGCTTCGAACGGAGGCTTGGATTCGAGGGTAAGTAATTTAAATGTATTTTTTGAGGATAGTAATCAAATTGCAATCGTTTTTCTTGACCTTACTAAAAACACTAGAACAATATGTAACTGTAAAACTATCAGTACACTATTTGTCATGATGACAAATATTTGTCAAATTTGTCTGATACCCAGGTCGATATCAAAACATATTGATAGATGTATGAATGAACTTGACAAAATATTTTTCATTATGACAAAAAGTGAACCACGAGCTTAATATATTTGAAAAATAAAATATACTGAACTGCAATTTACACAACGATGGTTACATATTTTCAAGTTTAGGTTAAACAATTATTAAGAATAAACCTAATTAAAAATGTTCAACACACTCATTTAAACCAACGAAGAATATTTTGATTTTTTTCTATTGAAGTGTTATTTTATTTTAAGCGATGTTAAGTCAAAGACTTTAGATTTTTATTTCAAGTGACTTGTTCAATCCACTCAAACCTTTCATTAATGTCTTCTAAGCACCCCTAGCGGTTCGCAGGACAAACGTAAAATATCACCATCCTGGGTGGCTGCTCGCTTCAGTTTTGACGTGGAGATCAGGTGAATCGAAGTCGTTTGATGCTCCATAATAATATGCTACCAGAGCAGCCCAGGCTACGGTTTGGTTTTATCTTCCGGGACGGAATCCTTCCTGCTGCCATCGGAGAGTCGTGTCTATTTTTTTCTATATCCGATTAAGAATAACTTTGCCCAGGACTTTGAGAACAATGCACAGTAGAGTGGGGCGCAGCTGTATGGAAAAAAACGAACTTCATCCAATCAAGAGAGATCAAGGTTTTTCTGAATCATTTTGGGACTGTGCAAAACATGTGCTCGATTGGTTGCATCTTTGTTTTCCGCTTAGTATTGAAATTAGTATGGAAAAACGTATTTTTTTCCTTTTTTTTTGCTCTCAGCGGCTTCAATTTATCGTCAATCACGTGACTCAATACGATAGCATATAGTCTGCAAGATGCCAAAAGAATGCGAAATGTTATTACACTTAAATTGATTGTACAAACCATATGTAAGCACTACCGGACAACCTATGGGTGTCAGAGGGCAAAACCCAACTTCCTTCTCATCGAAATTTTTACTTTGTGAAATGATTCCGAATAACTCCCAGTAGCTCCAAAGTCCTATAAGATCAATAATTTCGAAATAACACTCATTTAAATTATTGGTTCACGTAGTTCGGCAGAATAAACGATTTCTTGCATATGGTTTGAACAACCAATCTTCGGAGCATTATAACTTTTTTCGTAGACGTTCCAGCAACGTACCTTCTTCAGCATTGTTGTTCGGCATCCTTTGGGTTATAGGAGCGCAATATTTAACTTGGTTTACGATCACCTGTGATACCTCTAGATATAAAAATGCAAAAAATACGTTTTCTTATACTAATTTCCATACAAACTTGAAACGCGATGCGAAAAGCAAGGAAGCAACCAATCGGGCTCAATTTCTGCACAGTTGTTTGAGACCCAGAATGGTTTCGAAAAACCGTTGATTCGAAAAAATGACCATGACCTCTCTAATGCACAGTAACATGATGCTCCGCCAATTGTTGCACACAGCAAGATCCCCTTTTTTAAATCTATGTTTTGAGCTAGAGCAATAAGTTATGGTAATTGATGACTTATCTTCCAACAGCAGATTTTGAACGAAGTATAACAACATTAACATTACCTTGAAAGACTCGAATTCCCTCCGTTTGAGGCTAAACTTGATGCAGCGAAAGCAAATCGGAACATTTCGGTGCCCGATGTCCTGGGCTGAATTTCTAGCTAGGAAAAAATACGTACTGACAAGTTACTTTATAACCATCGCGCGAGCATGTTGTATACAAAATGTTTTTTTAAATGCAAGGAATGCGTAATCGGATTTCGCTGCGTTTATTCCGTTCATCAAGAGGCTCCATGTTCGGCTGATGCAGATGTGGTCGATTTCATGTTCAGTTTGTCCATCATGAGAGCCCCACATGACTTCGTGCACTGGACGATGGAGAAAGAGCGATCTTCCAATCGCCATGTCGTTAATACCATTGAATGTTGCAAACAGCTTACCGTTTTCACTCATTAAATGACGGTGATAAATTTTATCCAAGATTATGACGTCCCATGACACGCTCATGTCCGTGTTGTCGGAGCCGATCTTCTTATTAAAGTCGTCGGAATTTTATCCACGACGGCGTACAATTCCCTGTAGAATTCCTTATCCTTAAGAAAATTATGTTGAGCTTTTTAGTGGAATGTCTTCACTTGTCATAAGACGAGTTTTACAATCCTATTTAATTCCACCACTTAATTGTACCTTGACAGAAACGTATTTCGACCTAGGATTCGACGATAGGATTCCCCATCGAATAGAATTTGCTGCGAGTAATTCGTACAATGATCAGTTCCGAAAAGTGTGTCTACAAAATTTGTGCACATACATACAAACACACACACACTCTCATACAAACACACATACATCAACTCAGTTCGTCAAGCTGAGTCAATCGGTATATAATACTATGGGTATTCGGGCCTCCTATTAATAATTCGTTTTGGAGTGGTCAAATAGCCTTTCGGTACAACTTGTAGGAGAAAGGCAAAACTGGTTTCGATTTATTTTGATAAAGAATTCCTAAAGAAATTTCTGAAGGAATACCTGAAGAAAATTCTTAGAGTTTTGACCTTGAGAAATTTCTGGATTTATCTGGAGGATTTTCTGAATGAATCCCTGGAGAAATTTTATAAGGAATTCTTGGAGGAATGTCCAAAGAAATTGTTTAGGAAATTTAAGAATGTTGATCATTCCTTCTAAAGTTCCTTTTGAAATCGATTCAGGAATTCGTACGGAGATATCTGAAAATTCTTCCAACAATTTCGGAAGGAAATTCCGAAGGAACTACTAGATGAATTTCCGAGGAATCTTAGGAATACCAGAAAAATTCCAGTGTAATTATTAAAATAATTTCCGGAGGAATTTTGTAAGAAAAATTAAAAGTATGAATGTATGGAGTTATTGACCATTCTCGCTTGAGTCTTGCTCTGCATACGGCTCCACACAATACATAGTACAGTCGAATTTAATTACCATTCTGCTTTAAATGCACTGCTGTATGGAGGGCAAAAAACGTAGGTGACGAACCTGTAAGCAGAGGCAGTTACGCAAAGCCCGCGGCATAAAGAGAATGTCCTTTCAACGGTGTAATCCCACAGACTAATGAATAGATTTCCTTTTTGAGCTTTCCGAGCCGGATGGTTTCTTTGAGGAATCAATCAAATCATTACAACTCAAATCCATTATTCCAACAGAGGCCGATAGCAACAGAAATTCGGGATCGGAAGTGGGGCTGGGTCGGCCACACTCTACGTAGGGGCGGAAACGAAATCTGTAAACAAGCATTAGACTGGAACCCAGCGGGACATAGCAGCAGAGGCAGACCCAGAGGCTCATGGCGGCGAAGCCTCAATAAAGAAATAAAAGAAGTCGACCGAAATCTAACCTGGCAACAGGTTAAAGCGATAGCCGGGCAACGCTCAGGATGGAGATCTTGCAAGTCGGCCCTTTGCACCACCGGAGGTGTACAGGATCCATAAATAAATAAAAAAATCAAATCCAAATTAGCCGTAACGGGGGACGGAATATTCTTCCATTCTTCTTTCAACACTAATTTCAATTCGTTGTTGTTGGGAATATGATTTTCACGAATTTCACGAAAAATTTGTCGTCCAGAACCTTCCAATGGAGTTAAATTGGATTCATATCTGAGCTCTGAGGAGGCGTTTTGAGTTGATTGGGCTCTTATAGAGTTGCTACAGCTCAGTACTTTAGGCTGTGTGCTTGAGGTAATTATCACCCCGTAAGATGTATGTTCCCTGTAAGCCCAATTTTTCAGCACTGGCGTTAAAATTTTGTTTCAAAATGCGGATGAACATTTTGTGATACATAATTCCTTCAATAATGTGAAATTTTGCGCTCAAGCACCTCAGAGACTATGACGGAGCCCCAACCATGCTTTACTGCTCAAAAGAGATTCTGCGGCTGTATCTCAATATTCCTTTTCCGCCATACCATACATCGGCCATTTGATCCAAATATGCTGTACTTGCTTTCATCAGATAACATGACTTGATTCCGAAAGTCATCCTTCTTCCAGCGATATTTTTAGCTGAAATCGAGCTATTTTTGATAATTGGATGGCTCACTTGAATTTTCTTCCGTGATACTCGGCCATTATACCCATACTTTTCACAGGTATTTCTGTTCGTATTGGTTCATACCTGAGCTGAAGATTTTTTTTATTTTCCGTAATATAAATCCCTCATCGTTATCAGTTTATCATCGCTGACGACCACTCTGTTATTTGATTTTTGTGGCGCTGATGCGATCAATCACCAATTAAATGGTTGAATTCTTGCTATCCTTGGTCTACCCACATTTCTAGCAAAGTCATAAGTCAAATTTCACTAATTCTGCAGGCGTAGAATAAGTTTTTTTTCATTGGGACTCATCTTTTTACTTTTCCCACCCATGGTGCTTTTATTTTCCGCGTCAAGTTCAACCAAAACAAAAACATTATTTGATCTGTCATTGAATATTGACAAAAATGTTGCTAGACATCACTAGAGTGTGTTAGTGTAACTACATGCGAATAAAACTATTGTATTCGTGTTTCACTCAATTATTTTCTGAATAGACGAATACTTTTTGAGCGAGCGAAATTGACGAAATTTAGATATTCTCTACATACCAGAAAAAGGAATTGAAATTTGTATTTGTTTTTGAATAATAATCATGTGTTGATAAGTTTTCTACCAAATTTAGAAGAAAGTTTTTTGATTTCACTTCTATCACGCCTAAGTTTTACATTTTACTAAAGAATATGCAACTAGACGAATACTTTTTGGACCCACTATATTTTATGTTTACGTATGGATTTGTTATCCAATTGTTAACGAAGAAGAACACGCAATGATGCAAATCGCGAGTCGAATCATGGTCGATTCTCAGGGCCATGAGTCAGGTGAGGTTTACCTCGCGCATGATTTAAATCGTGGATGAGATTTGAGAATTTGAGTTTTTACCAACACTGCTTGTGAACCGGTCGATGAAGGAAGAACGATCCTCCGATCACCATGTTGTTATTACCACAGAATTCTGCAAACAGCTCTCCGTTTTCGCCCATTTCTCCGAGACCATGGCGTCCCATAATGCAGTCATGGTTCGAATTGTCGGATCCGATCTTCGCATTGAAGTCGCCCATACAGATCTTGATATCACCCTTCGGAATGCTATCTGCGACGGCATTGAGTTGGCTGTAGAAGTACTATTTGTGTTGCAAATCGGCAGCATCGGTTGGCGCATAACATTGGATTATAGTAAGGTTTCGGAGCCGTGTTCTAAATTATTGTTCCTAAATTATGTTCCTTTCACTTATAGGCTCCCACTTCATAAGCGCAGAGAGTGCCTGGGCTTAGTAGCCAACTCCATGATGCTGAGGAGCGTGTTCACCTCGTTAACTAGAATTTTCAGAAAGATTATTATTAGTACCAGACTAAGGCCGGAGTGGCATGTGCAATACATAGAAGTCTTCTCCATTCAGCTCGGTCCATGGCTACATGTCGCCAACCACGCAGTCTGCGGAGGGTCCGCAAATCATGTCCACCTAATCGATCCACCTTGCCCGCTGTGCACCTCGCCTCCTTGTTCCATTCGAATCGTTGTCAAGAACCATTTTCACCGGATTACTGTCCGACATTCTGGCAGCGTGCCCGGCCCACCGCAGTCTTCCGATTTTCGCGGTGTGAACGATGGATGGTTCTCCAGTGGTTCATTCGCCTGCTCCACGTACCGTCCGCCATCTGCACCCCACCATAGATGGTACGCAGCACTTTCCTTTCGAAAACTCCCAGTGCGCGTTGGTCCTCCACGAGCATCATCCAGGTCTCGTGTCCGTATAGGACTACCGGTGTAATAAAAGTTTTGTAGTTAGTTAGTTTGGTACGGCGGCGAACTCTATTCGATCGAAGCGTTTTGCGGAGTCTGGAGTCCGGAGAGCGTACGATTTCCTGCCATGATGCGTCTCAGAATTTCTCTGCTGCTATCGTTATTGGAGGTCACCAGTGAGCCCAAGTATACGAATTCTTCAACCACCTCGATTTCGTCACCACCAATACAAACTCTCTCTTCCTATCATGTACTTTGTATTCAACGTGTTGATGAATAGTCCAATCCGTTTAGCTTCGCTTTTCAGTGTGATGTAGGCCTCTTCCATCCTCTCAAAGTTACGTGTCATAATATCTATGTCGTCGGTGAAATCAAATAACTGGACGGACTTTGGGTAAATCGTACTACTCGTGTCGATCTCTGCCCTTCGTATTACCCCTTCCAAAGCTATGTTAAATAGCAGACACGAAAGACCATCACCTTGCCGTAACCCTCTGCGCGTTTCGAAGGGACTCGAAAATGCCTTTGAAACTCAAACATTACCCGATCCATCGTCGCCTTGATCAACCGAATCAGTTTATCCGGAAATCCGTTTTCGTGCATTAACTGCCATAGCTGGTCCCGATCGATTGTATCATATGCGGCTTTGAAGTCGATAAATAGATGATGTGTGGGCACGTTGTATTCGCGGCATTTCTGCAATACCTGACGTATAGCGAACACCTGGTCTGTGGTAGAACGTTCACCCATAAATCCCGCCTGGTACTGCCACCCGAACTCTCTTGCGATTGGTGTTAGTCGGCGGCATAAAATTTGGGAGAGTACCTTGTAGGCGACGTTCAGCAATGTAGTTGCTACAATCCAGCTTATCGCCCTTTTTGTAGATGGGACACACGACACCTTCCATCCACTCCTGCGGCAGAACCAGAAAGATACGTTAATGTTATTTACTGCTATGTATAGAAAATTTCGTCTTCGTTTGCAGACTACGGGATTTCAGCTGGTTACAAAATCCGCAATAAGCCCTATTTGCTGCAATACGCCGTTTCACCTCGCGGGTAACATTATTATTGCACGTCACAAGATTTCCCAGGTACACAAATTCTACAAATTTTACTGGTACAGCATGAAATTGTTAACCATCTAGCACCACTACTACCTCCACCCTTTTGAACCAACGTTGATTGCCAACGATGTATTAACTTCGCAGCCTCCTGTGGAATGGTAGTCCTAACCAAAAACGGAAAACCAAATCGACCACGTTCTACTTCTTTTTCTTCTTCTTATTGGCATTACATCCCCACACTGGGACAGAGCCGCCCCGCAGCTTAGTGCTCATTAAGCACTTCCACAGTTATTAACTGCGAGGTTTCTAAGCCAGATTACCATTTTTGCATTCGTATATCATGAGGCTAACACGATGATACTTTTATGTCCAGGGAAGTTGAAACAATTTCCAATCCGAAAATGGCCTAGACCGGCACCGGGAATCGAACCCAGCCACCCTCAGCATGGTCTTGCTTTGTAGCTGCGCGTCTTACCGCACGGCTAAGGAGGGCCCCAAGGAGGGCCCGACCACGTTCTAATCGACGGTGAATTCTTCTCCGACATCACGAACGTCCGCACTTACCGCAGTGCGAATATTGAATCCGACCACTACCTCGTTGCAGTATGCCTGCGCTCAAAACTCTCGACGGTGTACAACACGCGTCGAAGTCGGACGCCGCGGCTTAACATTGGGCGGCTACAAGACGGTAGACTAGCCCAAGAATACGCGCAGCAGCTGGAAGTGGCATTCCCAACGGAAGAGCAGCTAGGCGCAGCGTCTCTTGAAGATGACTTACTTACTTATGGATCCTGTACACCTCCGGTGGTGCAAAGGGCCGACTTGAAAGATCTCCATCCTGAGCGTTGCCCGGATATCGCTTTAACCTGTTGCCAGGTTAGATTTCGATCGACTTCTTTTATTTCTTTATTGAGGCTTCGCCGCCGTGAGCCTCTGGGTCTGCCTCTGCTGCGATGTCCCGCTGGGTTCCAGTCTAATGCTTGTTTACAGATTTCGTTTCCGCCCCTACGTAGAGCGTGGCCGACCCAGCCCCACTTCCGCTCCCGAATTTCTGTTGCTATCGGCCTCTGGTGACAACGACGATGGAGCTCGTTGTTTGAGATCCGGTTGTGAGGCCACCAGGCCCGAATTATATATCGCAGGCATCTGTTAATGAACACCTGCAACCGTTGAGTGTTCTCCACTGATACACACTATGTTTCGCTGTATATCAGAGCGCCGTTGTGCGAGGAGCGCAACGTCATCAGCCAATTCGAAGTCGTTTTCTGCCGTGTCAAGCATATATGTCCCATGTCGAAAAATATGCAACTGAGAAAAATGCGATTGAAGTTGGAAACATATTTTTCAGTTTGTAGCTAAATTGCCCCTTGAAATTTTGATTAATAAACGTATATCGATGAAAATAGTGTATTTCTAATGGCTTAGTATGTTTCAAAGGATAAACACTGTTTTTTTAGTGAAATTTATTCAGTGGGACATTTATGCTGCGAAATTAAAGACAAAATTGATAATTCCAAGCATATTTGTCCCAGTGCTAGAGTATCATCAGATTACTTTGCGCTTAGCAAAAGTTTAGTTGGGTCTGGATAATAACCTGGTTCAAATTAGGTGCATTAGGTCTTTTCAAAGCGTCTTGTAGTAAGGGGCTGTATACTAATAACGTAAGCTTTTGGGGGAAGGGGCTCTTACGCTCCATCGAAGAAAAAAAATGTGTATAAGAAAGCTGACATGGGGACGAGTGTGTCTGAAAAACCCCAGAGATATTATACCTTACATAAGGGTAAGGACAGTGAGAATTGGTTCCTATACATAATTTGATCCTGAAATAAATTCCGGATAATTATGTTTCAGCGCAGATGGGTTTTTGGATGAAGCATCAAAATCAGGTTCCGTGGTAACTCAATACCGCAATAATGTGAAGGTTTTTGATTATTCCTATGGAGATTCGGAGGTGAACTAGCCTTGGGCTAAAAACCTCTTTAAAAAAAAGATAATAATAATAATAATAATAATAATAATAATAATGATTCCTATGGAATTTATTTCAGACTAGCAGACCCGACAAACCTTGTTTTGCCTGAAATCAATTTATAATCTGATTAGTTATCAAGTTGTGTCGAAATTTCTGTTCCATTTGTTTGGGAGCCCCCCTTTCCAGAAGGGAGAGGGGTTTCGAACCATCACAGAAACATATCTTTCCTTCCAAAACCTCCACATTCCAGATTTGGTTCCACTTGCTTGATTAATTCTCGAGTTATGAAGAAAATAGTGTATCATTTGTAGGGGAGCCCCCCTTTTCAAAGGAGGGAGGGGCCTCGAACCATCTTAAGAACCTTCCCCGGCCCCAAAAACCTCTGCATACAAATTTTCACGCCGATCGGTTCAGTAGTTTCCGAGTCTATAAGGTTCAGACAGACAGAAATTCATTTTTATTTTTATTTTATTTATAGAAGAAGAAGAAGAAGAAGATTAGCATCTGATTTGTCGAGTAGAAACTTCCACCTGTGTGGGGTGCGTGTATGAACATTTGTAAACACATATTTAGGACCATTTTTTTTTGTAATAAGTTGCACTCGAAGGGAAACTCGGCCCCAGTGTTTGCTATTGAAAATCGATTAGTCACTTCGTTCCGAAGCTATTCCAAAAATCTTGCATATATGTAAATGAATTGGGGCTACCTTATAGCCATGCGCTTAGAAGCACGACTACAAACCGATGATGTATAGGTGGCTTGGTTGGACTCACGGTCAAAGGAATTTTCGGGTGCAATTAGGCATAAAAGTATTATCGTGTTAGCCTCATTATATACGAATGCAAAAATGGTAATGCCAATGAAGAAAGAAGAAAAAGTGTAAATAAATACATAGAATGCGAATAAAAATGAGAGACTATTCTCACTTAAGTTTTAATATAAATCATCTAAATATGATTCAATTATTACTTTTCAATTTTCATGATGCACAAGAATGGCGTCAACAATGTTAGGTGGATTAACTTTGTTTTACCCATTGAAACTATACCACAACCCATATTCTTTCTCTGAATGATTTGATAATGAAAATTGGCCTCTTCGAAGTAATTTAATACATGTTGTATGAAATTTGTTTCAGTGGGACAGTTATGCTTGGAAATTCTACAATGGGACAAAATGACCCGATATTTTTTCGCTAAGTTTTCGAACAAACTATATGTATTTATTTGTTCACAATAAAATATACATTAATTTAGAACGTTTGGTGCATAAAACACAAAAATGATAAAAATCGACATGGGACAGATATGCTTGGGACGGCAGTTTAGGTGCTCCATGGTTATAGGCTGCCATAACAGCCCGCGGTTTGGTTCACGGTCAATCGCATCTACCAGAATCTCATCGATTACGATGAGGAACAGTAACGGTGATAGAATACATCCTTGCCTCACACCAGCTACGACCCGGATAGGGTCGGACAGGACCCCATTGTGCAGCTCTCTACACGAAAAGGCCTCGTACTGTGCTTCGATGAGGCCGATGATTTTCCCAGGAACCCCCTTGCGTCTCAGGGCGCCCCACTTATTCTCGTGATTGAGACGGTCGAAAGCTTTTTCGTAGTCAATGAATACCAAGTAAAGGGACTCTTGGAATTCGTTGACCTGCTCCAGAATTATGCGGAGCGTGACAATATGGTCCACACAGGATCTTCCGGCACGGAATCCGGCTTGCTGCCGCCGGAGAGTCGCATCGATCTTCTCCTGAATCCGGGCTAGGATAATTTTGCACAGAACTTTGAGAACGGTACACAGCAACATAATGCCTCGCCAGTTATCGCATACAGTCAGGTCACCCTTTTTGAGCACCTTCACTAAGATACATTGTCTTGTCTTCTCTTGAAGATGGCTGGAGAGATATTATATCCGCCATTGGTAGCACCGCAACCGCTGAACTTGGCACGGTGCCCCCGGATCAGAGAAACGACTGGTACTGTGAGCAGTTGGTAGAGGAGAAGAATGCAGCATGGACGAGATTGCTGCAAAACCGCACGAGGGCGAACGAGGGACGATATAAACAGGCGCGGAACAGACAAAACTCGATTTTCCGGAAGAAAAAGCGCCAGGAAGATCGAGACCGTGAAGAGACGGAGCAACTGTACCGCGCTAGTAACACAAGAAAATTCTATGAGAAGTTAAACCGTTCACGTAAGAGCCACGTGCCACAGCCTGATATGTGTAAGGACATAAACGGGAACCTTCTCACGAACGAGCGTGAGGTGATCCAAAGGTGGCGGCAGCACTACGAAGAACACTTGAATGGTGATGTGGCAGACGAAGATGGCGGTATGGTGATGGACCTGGGAGAACGCGCGCAGGACATAATTTTACCGGCTCCGGATCTCCAGGAAATCCATGAGGAGATTGGCCGGCTGAAGAACAACAAAGCCCCTGGGGTTGACCAACTACCAGGAGAGCTGTTTAAATACGGTGATGAGGCACTGGCTAGAGCGCTGCATTGGGTCATTACCAAGATTTGGGAGGAGGAAGTTTTGCCGCAGGAGTGGATGGAAGGTGTCGTGTGTCCCATCTACAAAAAGGACAACTACCGCGCAATCACATTGCTGAACACCACCTACAAGGTACTCTCCCAAATTTTATGCCGTCGACTAGCACCAGTGGGGCAGTACCAGGCGGGTTTTATTGGCCGAACGCTCCACCGCGGACCACGTGTTTGCCAAGTATTGCAGAAATGCCGCGAATACAACGTGCCCACACATCGTGGACTGGGGCGTGGGATCAAAGCCCACCGAAGGGGCGGTTACCTTCCAATAACTTTTCCGAACTAAATCTATCACATGTTGTGCATATGCATAATCGAGTTTCAGACATAGTTACTTCTGATTTCTGCCTTATGTGTTTCAGCCTTTGCTAGGACATTCCTTTTCCATGACCATATCGTAGACAAGATTAATTTTGCATATAAGTTATGATCGGGAGTGCTTAATTATGGCCTGCTGGATCAATTCCAAAACAGGACCATTTTGAGTACAAATTATTGAAAATTCGACATTATCGTCGAAAGGATCCGCGAAACGAATTGCACAATAATTCTGCTCATGCTCATTCTCACTCGATTTTTTTTTGTCAAAGTGTTGCCTCAACTCCGTAATGCAATGGCAAACAAAAATAGGTTAACCGTTATTCGCAAATCGAATAATGCTTAGTAGGTGCAAATTCCTATGATACGGCATCGTCCTAGAGATTTCTTGAGTGTGGTTAATCTCATTCAGTTAGTCCCATGTAGTCCGTTATCTCAAATAGAAAACAAACTCCCAGTATTATTCTAATAATTCTGGTATCCATTTCAGGCACCCTCCGCAAAGCAGGACAAGGGCGATATGTCGCTGCAGGAAAATGAGCTTAGAACACTAATTGTGGACGAAGCAATGAAAATAATTTCAGACGCAGAGCAGCCTTCGTGTTCCAACGCAGCATCCCAAAGCAGTACCCCAACTACAAGCGCGGCTGCGACTGTCCCCACGGCTTCGGCCAGCAATCAATCAAACCCCGAACGTCGAGCTTCAATTGAAAGAAGTGCCGAGCAGGTGACTCGCAAGCTGATCAATCAGCTCACCTCGATGAACAAGCACAGCCTGAAACAGGTAATCAACAATCCAGACAGCAAGTATGAAACGGCGTTGAAGACCCACGCCCGACAAAAGTTGCGCGCCGAAGTGCGACGGCAGTTAAGGAACTTTAATTTGAATGATAACACGGCACAGACGAAGACTTCCTGCGGTATGTTGGAACCGGACGAGTGCGTTGATTCCGATAAGATTCCGGAAGCTTTATTGGAGCAAATTGGAAAGGTGCTGGATCTAAATCTGTTGGATTTAAATGTAACGGAGGAGCCTGAACCAACTACAGCGGGAGGAGATGAGGATGATTGTGTAATGCACACTGGCGATGTGGATTATTCCGCAACGGAAGTACTGGATAAAAACCTACGACTCACGGATGAGGATGATCAGTTCGATACGGTCGATTTGTTTGCCCGAGCTGAACTCCTATTGATGAAGGGTAGCGAGTCCGTGAGGCAGGGTAATTCATCGTGTCCCAGTTCACCCACCGATGAAATGTTTCCCAATGAGCAAATAGATTCGATCGTTAGTGAAGATAATAATGCAGACGCCAATGATGCCGAACCCGATACAGATCTCGATGGCGATCCAGATCAAGAGCAGATCGAAAAAATGCTCGACGAACGTCTGGCTCCTAATTTCCCTTGCTTTCTGAGAGTCAGTACAGTAGAAGAGTTGAACAAAAAAGTGGATGATCTACCTGTTCCCATGGAAGAACCAGAGACGCCAGTTGCAGACCACTCAACGTCTAATGTATTGTCGAAGGAACAGTTGAATGAGCCAACCAGTTCTAATACTCCTTCAGATGTCGCGGTATCACCAACAACTGTTGCTCCAGAACAGCCAGAAACACAGATTTCAACAGATGAGATAGCACCTGTCACCGCTGATGATCAATCGAATTTAATTGAAAGCATTTTGTTACCTGTTAAAGAAGATGTTGAAGAGCCAGCGACAGTTGATGAGACGACGGTGGTGTCAATTGAGGTCGCACCTAAACAAGAATTGAGTACAGGTAAATATTTTTTTTCTAAAACTTTGTAATACCAGACAAGAAATCGCACGGACTGAGTATTTAAAATCTAGCATTAGAGAACGGATAACACAATAACGCAACAGTGGAGAGTTATGTTTTGGATACTTTGCTTAGTAACTTGACTATTACACGCGAGTACTGATCATTTCTCGCGTGATTTTTGAAAACGTCGTAAGTCCAAAAGAGAGGCTCTCTTTGCTTACTTTCTCTTTCGATTATTACAAAGCCATACTAACATTTACATTGGATTTTCCAGTACCGATCTGAAGAAAATAGCTTTGTCTAGTGTGCTGATTTCAAAATATTGCAACAAATTTTAAACTAGCCTTGATATTAGCAAAAGAGAGCGTAATGAAAGAGAGTCTCTGATATGGACTTACGACGTTTTCAAAAATCACGCGAGATTTTTTCTTTATTTGAAGGCGTGGACGCTGTTCTAGAATCAAGCATATCTTTACAACTGCTTGTTCGATTAATCATATTTTTATTTGTGACGTCATTTTTTGTTTGTGACATAAAATAATCTGCAATGATTTTTTCTTCAACAGAATTGGTAACTATTTCAGAAGAGGACAAACCAGTTGAAGAAGCACCTAAGCGAGATAGCGATCCCAGTGCTCCTTCACCCGAGAAAGCAATCACCCCTGAACAACCTCCAGCTGCAACTATCAGGGCACCTACACATCCCGAGTTAGCTGCCCGCAAGCCGAAGGGTTCTAAAACCTACAAACCGAATCTCGTCCAGCATGAACACTCTAAACGAGACGGTGGTAAATCTACGGAATCACCATCACGATCGTCCACTGCGTCCAACAATGCAACATCTTCCAAAGCAATCACGAAGACCTCCAGCTCGTCGAATCTCAACTCGTCCAAACAGAATAAACACCAAAATAACAGCAATAATAACACTAACAGCACCGACAAAAACAATTCCAGTAGTAGTAGTAGGGGACGGAGTAGGGGAAGAAGAGAAACAGCCACTAGTCAAGCCACGAAAGACAATTCCGTCGGTTCAAGCGATACTGCAGCTGCCAAGAAGGACACCGATGAATGCCCTCCGAGTGCGACCCCATCAACAGCTTCGATGCATTCGGCAGCAAGCTCTCCCGCCCAGCAATCAGCGACGGAGCAACCACCTCCCCAGCGGTCTGCGAGAGCTAAAACGCCAGGCCCATCACTAGCCGGTGGGCCCATGGACCATTCGTCGCCGCTCGGGGTGAAGAAGAAAAAGAAAAAACGCAATAAACGTAAGGATCGCTCTCCTCCGCCGGACATGGGCATGGTGCTGGAATGTGACCTGCGAATTTCTAGACCCGCCGTAACTCCCACACCACCTCCAGTGCAATCGCGGTAAGTTATAGCTTTTACTGTTATTTCGTATTTTGTGGCATTGATTGTAGGTACTACGTTAGAGCAGCGATTCTCACCTGTGTTCTCGATTGGTAACCCTTAGAGGGGGAAGCCCATATGGCATAATGTAATTTGGCATAAAAAGTTAAATGTTTACGGGCTATAGCATAAATACCATTTGGCATAATGCGTTCGGTATCTTGCACTACAAAAAAGTTGTCGACTCAACTATTACATGACAAATATTCAACGCATTTAATCATTTGGCAATGATAATTGTGAATCCGATAATAGAACTTGTTATCATCTGATAAGAGACTGCCCATTTTATACGCAATTTCGTTTCCAAATATGTGAAAATTACTTAAAGAAACCTGAACCTTCAGAGTATTCCGTTGTTCATAACTCGTTGCCAAGAGCTAAAAGCCTCTTTAATAAAGAAGAAGTTCATAACTCGTTGTGGTCAGTGTCTCTTAATTCATGAGACTCATCGCATGCGCTAGGAATGCATAGCTGGCGTTCCTTAGGCGACGATATTATTGAGACCCGCATGCGCTAAATTTTATGTGCGCGTAGCTCAATCTCGTCTTTTTATTACGCGTGCAAAAATAGGTGGACATATGGCCTGCGATGCCAGTCCAGGTAGGTGGGTGTGTGCACAAAAGAAAGCACCACCCAAACAGAAAGAAGAAGAAGAAGAAGAAGGTTTTAATTTGGGCGATTTGTACTCGAACGTATCTTCCATGAAAAATCTAATTTCGCTAAACTAATTTGACGCGTATTTTTGAAGTGGGTTTCAATTTACGTGTATTGCGGAACTTATGCGGGTTTGAATTTAGTGTTCAGTTCAATTATGAAATTTAGGCGATTTCTTGACAGATAAATCATCTCAAAGTTTAAGTTAAAAATACTTACTGATGATAAAATCGCAGCAAATTTTATTAAAAATTTAAACAGTTTTTATTTTATTTTCCATGATATTGTCAAAAATAGGATGCATGGTTCCACCCGAGATTGTTCAGTACAACAACCCACATTTGAGTTGAATAAAGTCAACTTTAGGTAAACTAAAGCTACTAAACTTTGTTTTGAGTAATATGTTCTTACGTGGTTTAAGGTTAACTACATAGGGGGCTACCCCAAATGGCATAATTCCATTTGGCATAATGACGTTTGGCATAAGTCCGTTTGGCATAATGCCATTTGGCATAACGAGTTGAATAGCCAGGGGCCATTTGGCATAACGACCGTTTGGCATAATAAAGAAAAATAGTCATAATGATTTTAGGGCCATTTGGCATAAAAATTAAAAGAATTATAAAAACTCTAGGAAAAAGCTCAATTCACATCTGTATTATTAAAAAGGCAATATGCGTATTTTAAGGAGTGATTTACTTTTTCTCCTAACGGGTGGCAACCAAAAAATAGGATTAAAAAAATGGCTCGGGATAAAAATACAAAGAAGTACAGTTTAATCTGATATATGTTATACAAAGAGTTGTCCTTAGTCTTCAAATTTAGACTAATAAATATTGGCAAATATGTTCCGTGGTTCGCCGTGCTGCTTCTGATCCTGCTTATGAGTTGCTTCGTGGCTTTGGCATTACAATCACCTTTGTATACAATAGAGCTGAGCAAGGTGAATACAAACAGGTGTAGCAGTATGCCAATTACATGATTCAGCCATCTTGGATTTTTATATGGGGCAGCCACCGAGTTTGTTTATGTTTTGCACTGAAAATGAATTTTTCACCCCCGCGCTCCTCTCTCCCATCTACTGTCGAAGTGAGTGAACCCTGATATAAGAACCCTGGAGTAGACCAAATAATGCATTGGCAGTTTTCACAACATTTTCACGTTTAAAATGTTCGACCGTGTACTTTTCCCATGATCTTTGTTCGCTTGAAAAATTTAAAAAGCGCGTCGCAGTATTTTTTGTTTCTACGGCATGTTGTGAGCAGTGTTGGAATGAAAGTGTGTGTGTGTGACAATTCTTAAAGTCATATTTCTTTTGCCTTATTTCGGGTAAATGCGTACTTTGAAAGAAGGAGTCATCTGCTCTTTTGCTTCATGCGTACTTTTAAAGAAGGAGTCATCTTCTTTTTTGCTTCATCCAGGGCACATGCATACTTTTAAAGAAGGAGTCATCTACTCTTTTGCATTATTCCGGGCAAATGCGTACTTTTAAAGAAGGAGTCATATACCCTTTTGCTTCATCCCGGGCAAATGCATACTTGCAATCGTAAACAATGCCTTTTCCTGCAAATTTTTCAACAACTAGGACCGCTCCCAGCTAACAATCACTTGGAACTGGTGGCGCTCCGCGCCTTCTATCAAACAGAAGTGGAAAATATCGCCAAAAGTCTTCAACCTTCCTGAAATCAGCAGAAGAAGTCAATGTTTACGTTTCCGACTTTCGCCCTTTTGAAACAACAATGTCGATATATTCCTACGATTAACCTTTTTTGTGCCAAATGGTAGTTTTGCTAAACGGCCCGTTGTATTCAATTCATTTTTCGAGGATTATGCCAAATGGTCATTATGCCAAACGGTCGTTATGCCAAATGGCCTCGAGGTACCCAACAAATTATTCCAAATGGTCGTTATGCCAAATGGTCTTTATGCCAAATGGCCTTTAGACATTTAAATCGTTATGCCAAATGGCATTATGCCAAACGGCCTTATGCCAAACGGCATTATGCCAAATGGCATTATGCCATATGGGCTTCCCCCCTACATAGTGTTAGAAGAGTAATTTTACGCAAAATTATGTTATTGGGTCAAAGAATGGTTTTAAGCTAAAACAACCCACTTTTGAGTAGTTTAGCGTCCACACCATTTGAATATTTGATGTCAGCACTTAAGGTATTTCTGCTTTCTCCAGAGTTATTTAAAAAATTACATATTTCTCAGTTTTGTATTGGAACGAGATATTTTTTTCCTAATGCATAGTATTTCACTGTATGGTAATTTGAAGCACTTTGAATAATAGTTGCTTCCTCTGTTAAGTCGTTAAAACGGTTAAAACAATAAAACGATATATATATTTACTTTGCACAGTTGAAATAATAAAATAAAAGTTACTTGTAAATTAAATTACAACACCATTCATACTTGTAAAAGAAAGATTATTTATGCAACGGAAAAATACAAGTTACAAACTACTCTACTAATATTATTAGTAAAATTTCGATTATGCTACAGGCCCCTGGTTGTGGTAAGGAACTATACACTCTTGTACGTTTATGCGTTGTGTGCCCTCTTCAAGGGCCTCTTTCCCAAACTTTCCTTTTCTCCCATCCACATTTCTTTCTTTTTTTTTTTATTCATTTCCTTTTCCGTCAAGTGTGAAATGAAAAAGGCTCTGAAGGCAATGGCACAAATCTTCAAAATTGAGGTAAATGTGCCTCTGGAGCTGACGTTCTGATACCTGATACCCTAAGACCTTACGACCATTTTGCATAATGACCATTTGGTATAACCGTTGGAAAATTGTGTCGAAATCAGTGAGGAGTGAAGAATATGAAATATGTACTTAGGTTAGTAACCCCTTCTTTAAAAGTACGCATATGAACGCTCAGGTAGGAAGGGAGGAAATGTATAGACCGGTCATCGGACCGGATAGTCTGCATACCGTATCGAACGACAACGGCCAACGATGCATAAACTTTGCAGCCTTCCGCGGAATGGTAGCCCGAAGCACTTTCGTCCCCCGTAAGAATATCCACAAGGCCACATGGAAAGTACCTAATCAAGTAACGGTGCACAACACGCGTCGGAGTCGTCCGCCGTGGCTAAACATTGGGCGGCTACATGACGGTAGACTAGCCCAAGACTACGCGCAGCAGCTAGAAGTGGTACTCCCAACGGAAGAGCAGCCAGGCGCAGCATCTCGTGAAGATGGCTGGAGAGATATTCGATACGCCATTGGAAGCACCGCAACCGCTGCACTAGGCACGGTGGCCCCGGATCAGAGAAATGACGGGTATGATAGCGAATGTGAGCAGTTAGTTGAGGAGAAGAATGCAGCATGGGCGAGATTGCTGCAACACCGCACGAGGGCGAACAAGGCACGATATAAACTGGCTCGGAACAGACAAAACTAGATTTTCCGGAGGAAAAAGCGCCAGCAGGAAGATCGAGACCGTGAAGAGAAGGAGCAACTGTACCGCGCTAATAACGCACGAAAGTTCTATGAGAAGTTAAACCGTTTACGTAAGGGCCACGTGCCACAGCCCGATATGTGTAAGGACATAAACGGGAACTTTCTTACAAACGAGCGTGAGGTGATCCAAAAGTGGCGGCAGCACTACAAAGAGCACCTGAATGGCGATGTGGCAGACAACGGTGGCGGTATGGTAATGAACCTAGGAGCACGTGCGCAGGACATGCGACTTCCGGCTCCTATGACATTCGCCTAGCTCAGGGCTACCTTTCTCAGGGCCGTAATGGTTTGCTCCGGGAGGACAACCGGTCAACCTTTTAAATAACAAATTTTACTAACAAAACCAGATAACAAAAGCCATTTGCACATGGACAGACAGCAGACATCTTTCAGGGAACAAAGGAATTCAATACAAAAGCATGGGCTTAATCTAGTTTTTATTCTTAATTACTACACAATAATTCTTCACAATTAAGGGGGAAGGGGTATCATTGCGGCCGATAGCTGGTGCATGCAAATGACGAAAAGGAGTGTTTTGGTGGCATACTTGTCCGAGCATGTTGTTGATCGATGCGTGTTTCCCGGGGGGGGGGGGGGGTTCTTTTCAGGTGGCTTAATAGATTCACTGAAATCTTATCCGGAATTCCACACTGCCTGCAAGCTGACGTCCTACATGCTCGCGAACGGGGCCAAAACCTATCGGATATTGAGCACAAGGCTCTCACCTCCATAACACAGGCCATGGCTCTCCCGTAGCGTGTGGCGTGGCGATATCTTATGGGGCTCGCCAGCCACCAGCACAAGAAGGCTCGCCAGCAGCTTCTGCCAAATCGTCGAAACCACGATGCACTTCGGTAAACCGCTGAACTCCGGTTGTTAGTGTAGGCACTATGGTGTGAAATTCCACTTTGCGGTCCGTCTCTCTTCCGCGTTATCCCGGATTCACCGGTCGACACGTCTTTTTTCACTTTTTAACTTTCCGGCACCTTCGACCGTACATGCACGCAATCTCTATCAGACTCCTCCAAAATCTTTTCTCCTTACCTCCTCTCCTATTCGTCCATCCTTCTCCCTTTCCTCTAGTCCATTTTCCTTTTTTCCATTCCAGAAGCGATGACAGTGACCAACATTGGAGAGTACAAAAAAGAGCACACATAGATATGTGCGTCGTTGCCGCAAATTAAATTCAGGGGGTACATAAGTTGTACAAATTTAAGGAATTCAAATTCAAATACTAATTTTTCTTTACAACAATACTTTTACATTAAGGTAAAGCAAAATCTATATGCCTACTGTCTTATTATCAAGGATTTAGCATTTGTTTCCAATTGTGTTGGTAACACTCCGAATCCTCCAGGAAATCCAGGAGGAGATCGGCCGGCTGAAAAACAACAAAGCTCCTGGAGTTGACGAACTACCAGAAGAGCTGTTTGAACACGGTGGTGAGGGATTCGATTGGCTAGAGCGCTGCACTGGGTGATTACCAAGGTTTGGGAGGATGAGGTTCTGCCGCAGAAGCGGATGGAAGGTGTCGTGTATCCCATCTACAAAAGGGCGATAAGCTGGATTGTAGCAACTACCGCGCAATCACATTGCTGAACGCCGCCTACAAGGTACTCTCCCAAATTTTATGCCGCCGTCTAACACCAATTGCAAGAGAGTTCGTAAGGGCAGTACCAGGCAGAATTTAAGGGTGAACGCTCTACCACAGACCAGGTGTTCGCCGTACGTCAGGTATTGCAGAAATGCCGCGAATACAACGTGCCCACACATCATCTATTTATCGACTTCAAAGCCGCATATGATACAATCGATCGGGACCAGCTATGGCAGCTAATGCACGAAAACGGATTTCCGGATAAACTGATTCGGTTGATCAAGGCGACGTGCGTAGTTCGAGTTTCAAAGGCATTCTCGAGTCCCTTCGAAACGCGCAGAGGGTTACGGCAAGGTGATGGTCTTTTGCGTCTGCCATTCAACATCGCTTTGAAAGGAGTAATACGAAGGGCAGGGATTGACACGGGTGGTACGATTTTCACGAAATCCGTCCAGTTATTTGGTTTCGCCGACGACATTGATATCATGGCACGTAACTTTGAGAGAATGGAGGAAGCCTACATCAGACTGAAAAGCGAAGCTAAACGGATTGGGCTAGTCATCAACACGTCGAAAACGAAGTACATGATAGGAAGAGGCTCAAGAGAGGTCAATGTATGCCACCCACCACAAGTTTCTATCGGTGGTGACGTAATCGAGGTGGTTGAAGAATTCGTGTACTTGGGCTCACTTGTGACCGCCGATAACAATACCAGCAGAGAAATTCGGAGACGCATCATGGCAGGAAATCGTACATACTTTGGACTCCGCAAAACGATCCGATCGAATAGAGTTCGCCGCCGTACCATACTGACTATCTACAAAACGCTTTTTAGACCGGTAGTTCTCTACGGACACGAGACCTGGATTCTCGTGGAGGATCAACGCGCACTGGGAGTTTTCGAAAGGAAAGTGCTGCGTACCATCTATGGTGGAGTGCAGATGGCGGACGGTACGTGAAAGAGGCGAATGAGTTGCACGAGTTGCATCAGCTGTTGGGAGAACCATCCATCATTCACACCGCGAAAATCGGAAGACTGCGGTGAGTCGGGCACGTAGCCAGAATGTTGGACAGTAATCCGGTGAAAATGGTTCTCGACAACGACCCGACGGGAACAAGAAGGCGAGGTGCACAGCGGGTAAGGTGGATCGATCAGGTGGAGGACGATTTGCGGACCCTCCGCAGACTGCGTGGTTGGCGAAGTGCAGCCATAGACCGAGCTGAATGGAGAAGACTTTTATGTATTGCACAGGCCACTCCGGCCTTAGTCTGGTAATAATTAAATAAAAATAAATAAATATGCCCGGAGTGAAGGTGAAGATTAAATGATTTCTTCTTTAAATGTACACCTTTTTTTCAGAATAGGAAAAAAGAGTAGATGATCACTTCGTTAAAAGCATAAATTTGCCCAGAATAATACCTCCTTCAAATAAACGCATTTGCCAGGAATAAAAGACAAAAAGACCACAAAAGATCGAAAACCCAGACGACCAAACCACTAAAGGCCGAATGATACAAAATGCCGAATCTCCAAATGCCCAATCATCTGGGGGCGTTGGTCAAGTAGTAATACGAATAATTTGATCAGATCTCATGCTCCGTAATGGTCCCCTTTTTTATGAAGTCTAGTACCACAAAAAGGTTGCACATCTGAAGCGAGAAAGGTTTATTCTGGTATTGCAAAGAATGGGATGTACGAGTGGTTCATAACACTATAACAGGTACAACAAAACCTCACAATGACGCCCTCATTCGTACTGACTACTCAGGGAGTAGAAGGACGAGAAGAGCTCACTGCGACATCAGAAGAAATAACTTTTCCGGTTTTAGCTATTATGGTTTTAGCTAAAAGCTTTTTATTACTCACGATAATAGTGTATTTCATTTTCTCCAAATTTAAGTAAAACTGGCTTTTGACAACCACAACCCCTTGAGGTCAGCGAAGGTTCCCCCAGGGGTGCATGTAGCCCAGGTTGAGAACCGCTGTTCTAAATTATTGTAAGTCGAGCCTTTTGTGATTCGGCCTTATGTGCTTGAGGTCTCTCGTGGTTTCGGCTTTTTGTGCGTTCAGTCTTTTTTTGCTTTCGGCCTTTTGTTTTTCGGCTTTTCGTGATTCGGCCTTATGTAGTAGACCTATTTTTAAAGCACACAACTTCCCTTTATAACGCTAAGGATTAAATAACTCATTTATCAAACGCACACATTTGCTTGGAAGAATACTAATGAGTAGATCATTTTTCAATTTGAAGCACGCACGTAAAATGGCAAAAGAGTGAATGACTTCTTTTAAAAAATGCCTCACAGATAGGAAAATTAATACATTCTTCATCAAAATCACGAATTTGCCCAAAATTAG
Organism: Armigeres subalbatus; assembly: GCF_024139115.2. Lineage (NCBI taxonomy): Eukaryota > Metazoa > Arthropoda > Insecta > Diptera > Culicidae > Armigeres > Armigeres subalbatus. Next base: position 437,762,135 of record NC_085140.1, read on the forward strand.
GCGAAATAGTAAATTATTCCTCAAAAATCACGCATGTAGGCAAATGCAGATGGATATTGTGAAGCAGGTTGCCCGGAAGTTCTTCTTATAGTTCTTTCAAATGTTATGCCAAATGGTCGTTAGACCAAGTGGCCCTTAGGCTCTCCAAATCGTTATGCCAAATGACATTACACCAAACGAAAGCTTATGCAATTTAAGGTAGCCCCTACTCCTACTCTGGCTATTATTATAAATTCAGTAGAAAATCGAATTATAGCCGCTATCAAAATTGGATTTTTCTCACAATCCATACGTTAAACCTAATTTCGGAAGTGGTGCGCTGTATAGCACATTACAAAATGAAAACAGCGCACTACTTCCGAAGTTAGGTTTAACGTATGGATTGTGAGAAAAATCCAACTTCGTTTGCGGATATAATTCGGGTTTGCACTGAATTGATAATATATTGCTTTCAGTACCCTTTAATATTTACAGTTTAGGCGTTTAGGATTGTAAACTATCATTTACCATTCAATTAATCTTTGGAGAAGGAAGAGTATTATTACTAACAAGAATTAATACTATCTCCGTAAGCCAGTTAGTATTTTAAAATTTTCCTCAAGTTGTGATCCATTTTCTAAAACTGCAATTTGTTTTTTTTAGTGAACCGTCATCGTCAAAAAAAAGTGTCGACCCGGAGCGGAGCGGCAGTAGCAGTAGCAATAAACCATCACGGGAAACGCGCGCCAAATCGGCCGATCCTAAATTCTATAACGATTCTAGGAAAGAGCGTCAGAAGGAGAGGGACAAAGATAAGCAACGGAGTAGGGAAGACGACAACAAAAAAGGTAGGAACAAAGAAGATAAGAAGGACCATGATAAGGATAAAGATAAAAATAAGCAAGAAAAAATGGCGGAAATTGTGACTGACAACGGTACTACCGCGATAGAAACAGGGAAAACAGATCGGAACGTGCGTAAAAAATCACCCTTGTCAAAGTCAGCTGGCAAATCATCCATTGACGCAGCTAAAAATTCCGCTAAGGATGACGTCAAAGAAGATCCAAAGGAAGAGGTTGCTGTACAAAAAGAGAAAGAATTGCCAAAAGATCCTGCTAAAGATGAACAAGACTTGAAGGTAGAGGAGTTTCCTTGTGAAAAGGATAGCATACCCAAAGACAAGGGCTTGGATGTTCCTGATGGCAATGAAACAAGCAGGCCAGTCGAAATACAAGAAAATCACGGGGCGCCTGAAATTCCTGCTGAGCAGGATAAACCAGTAAAACCGGAAAAAAAGAAAAAGAAGAAAAGCCTATTGAAAGGACCGAACTTGATTAAAGGTCGACGAGAAGTATTGGTAGAGCCGGAGACGCAAGAGACTCAAGAGCAACAAAAACAAAGCGACGATGTTATAATGGTCATTGAATCCACTCCTTCGCCATCAAGACAAAGTGAACCCGATGAACCACCACAAACTCGTGCTAAACAAAAAGACACGAAGCAATCACATCCAGCAGCTGCAATACCACAAGTTGAACATCCAATGCCTGTGGTAACTTCGACATCATCACTCGTTCAGAGAACGGCTTCTCCGCGACCGTGGAAATCTCCGGGAGAGAAGAAACTAATCCCACCCGCTATTACAAACTTGATCACTCAGCATCCAATGTCTCCGCCACCGTCCGAGCGAGCACGGAAAACTCCTACTCCAACACCACCTTCTCCAGTTATGTCCCCGGAACCACCGATTCATCTTCAACGCGCACATCTATCAGCTTCACCCGTCATCTCCGTAGCCCAGTCAGATGTTATTAGCAGAATGCCTCTTCAATCAAGCCTTGCTCCTTTGGTTACTCCACCAATGGGCACCTTTGCGCCAGTTATGACCCTGTTGAACCAAATGCAAGAGATTGACAACAAAATGAGCGAATTCCAAAGGCGTAAGATGCAAATCGACAGTGACATGATGCGACTCAATTCCGAGAAGTTCCAAATTGATCAGAACTCCATGCAGCTCCAGAACGAAAGATTCATGCTTTTAAATACCCTACGAGCTGCTTTGGTAGAGTGTGAGCTCACGACGATAGCTTCCATGCAGAGTGTTTCCCACATGTCGGTAGCCGCGACCAGTCCAACGGTGGGAAATCGTAGAAGAAATCCTGAACCAGAACCGGAGCTGGCTCCCAGGACCAAACGTAGGAAAGAAAACCATCATGAAGCGGCTTCCAGTACCCCGCAATCCTACCGACAAGCATCAGTGACTGCGTCATCATCTGTTACCGATCTCTCCGAAACGGAAGAACCGCCTACCCCAACAAGCGCCGCGGCAGGCGGTGAGCGCACCATTCGTCGTATAACGAAAATAAGTGGAAATACCGAAATTTTGAAGCTGTTCCAAAGAAGACGTCTGATTTCGGATCGCTCTGCTGAAGAAAGTCAACCGGAAGATAATGGAGCACCGTGCATCACGACGGATACGGTCCTCGAAGTTGCAGTCGAAAAGCCTGTACCAGCTAAGCGCCGTAGAACACGCACCTATGGTGGGGGTCAGACCGAAGTGCTCAGTACCGTAACTCGGTTACGTAGTGATTCAACTAGATCGATTGAGTCGGGAAAATCGATTGAAATCATCGACCAACCACCACCAGCAACTTCTGCAACAAAACGATTGAAGAGGGACGAAGAGATTCCCTTAGCAGTGCATCGGAATATTTTACCGCGTGAAGTTAAGGTAGTGGTTAACAAGCTCAACGTGGCTGGTAGGCGCGGTCCCAGCGAAAGCATTTGATCGGCGGGTCGACGATCCTTGCGATCAACTTCAGAAAAGCAAGTCAATGACGAATTTCATTAAGTAGGGTTTTCAAATACTTAATCTTCTTTCTTTAATACTATTTTGGACTGTTATGAAACAATTACAAAATACAACCTTCCCATCTTTGGAATCTAGGAACTAACAAAAATGCCTTGGAATTATAAATATGCAACTGTCTAACACTAGTTTACTTTCATACTTTTTGTTATATCATTTGCTTTTGAACAAAGCCTTCATCGTTTATTGTAAATAGACTGACTTGTACGTTTAGGAATGCAAATCCTTCAATTAATGAAATTATTACAAGGGACGAGTCTCATGCTAAGCTAAGTATGTATTGCCTCATGCCTGTGTTGTTGTGCAACAAGCAGAAAGGAGGGGTAATTTAACTGCGTTAAGAATGTACCTATCTACCCAATCTAATATTTAAGCAGAGAAGTTGATGTAACTGTAATCGTAACTGCCGCGAACCGTCATCATCTGGTTATCACGAATCGGACCGCGGGTGATCCCTTCTATGGCCATGTTTAGGGGCTGAACAAAAAATAGTTTGAGTAGCTATTTGCAGAAAATAAGCATAAGCTGGAAAATTATAGTAGAATTTATACAAGCAAGTCGGAAGTGCAACGAAATACACTTCAAATTGTCAATGTCAAAAAATAACTGACTTTGAATAAGGTTAGAGTATAATATCACCGCCCTTTAGAATAAGTTCATTAAATATGTCACGCTTGTACACAAATATACTGCCGTGAATCGCATATTTGTCCCATATGCATAGGAAACCCAGCAAAGATGGGACAGATATGCGATTCACGGCAGTATAGTATATTAACAGTATATACCAGTGCAATCAAAGTTAATTGCCTATTTTCCGGGTATTGGACCACCCGACTTGGACATTAATTTACAATGTTCTGAAAACTCAGATGTGGATATGTAAGATTTTGATTTGACAAATGTATTGGAAGTGACCACTTTCCTTTGATGGGACTCACCCTCGACCCTCAGTACGCTAGACTGGTGCTTTGAACCAACGTTTACCAACATTTAACCAACTAAAGTCGGACGCATAGTCGAAGCACTCCCAATCCATTTCCAAAACCAACGCTTCCACATGTGTGTAGTACACATTCACATTAGAGTGAGCGTGAGTATTTAACTGTATTGTCTGGTTTCTCAACTATTTGTCACTCTACCTGAATCCTTCGATCCTTTGGTGACTGCCTTAGAGAACCTTGAAGAGGATGCGCTAACTCTGGATGTAGTGCGTGAGCGTCTGTAGGGCGCTTGCTGGTCAGTTTGTGTGCCCAACAGATTCCCTTTGATTTTGCTGGGAAACGTTTTGTAACGAAAATTGTGTATAGCAAATTCCCTGTTAGCTGAAGAGCTGAAAAAGATTGACAGAATGGCAGATACTAGCAGGGTTGTTACGACTACGCGGATTTCGCGGTTTTCGCGGATTTGGCGCGGATTTAAATAACGATTTTAAGGTTTCGCGCGGATTTGGCACGGATTTAGTTTTAGTTGTAATTTAATAAATAAAATGCTAAATCTAAGGAATTTTATTTGAAAATTAGTTTGATGCCTAGATGGGTTTTATTTTCATGGTCAAATGTTGTTGAGAACAAATTAACGTTTCAAGGTTATTAACATTATTTATTTAATTTATGTAAGTCCTTATTTAATGGCATGCATTACACTCTCAAGCATTATTTAAACAAATGTTATGAGGAGAGATACGCCACTTGTTGTTATTTTTAATCCATTCTAAAACAAGACGCACACAAACCATGTCTATTGAAGGACATGAACACCCATTTTCATCTTGTCAATTTCTTTGTAATTCCAAGATATTTGTCAGTTTCTGTTTGTTTTTTTTTACGATGGGCCACTCAGCATGATATATTATATCATTCTTCAAAAGTCGTCAGGAATTCTTTCATAATATTGGAACATTTTATATTTCCTTTATAACATTCATCTAGAACGAATAAGGGTTTATACAACAATTGAAAACATAAAAATGTTCTGTGATTTAATGCAGATGCCTCATTTTAATAAGTTCTTCCGCAGAAAGTCGATCAAAAATTAGAAGATGATTCTCAAAAGTTATTTCTGGCGGTTTTTTTTATGATATTTTCGGTTAACTCCGATTTTACAGGAATACCAACAGAAAATGAAGAAACTTCCTAAAGAAGTTTCCACGAGGACCCTGTATAAATTCCTTGCAAATAAATTTCCACAGCGTAAAGAGGATTTCTGCAGCATTAAAAACTCAAAAAAAAAATATGAAGACGTTTCTGGAGGAATTTCTTGGAGCGGTGACCGCAGTAATGACTATAGAAAATCGAAAAGAATGCCGCCTTGAATTTACAAAAAGAGTTATAGCGTGATCATCGAAAAGAAATTTCTTTAATAAGTTCTAAAAAATAGAACCAGGAGTTTTTCCGCAGGAAGTCATCAATCAATTTCTGCAAGAATTTCTAAAGCGATTTCCGTAGGAATTCATGAAGGGATTTCTGCAAGTAAGCTCTGAAGATTTTCCGCAGGCTATTTTTGGAGAATTTACTTGAACTCACGACAAAATTCCCAAATGAATTACAAAATAATTTCCCTGGGGTATTTTTGTAAGAATACTCGGAGGAAATCCCACAGATAATTTTTAGCGACTTCTGCACTTCAGCAGATTCAAGGGCAGTTGGATTTCTGCAAACATTTCCATGAAAATTTCTGGAGGATGACCCGCAGAAATTTCTGGAATGAATCTGCACACGAAAGATGAATTTCTAAGGAGTTCTTGGAGTTTTTAAATAAAATTCCAGTAAGAATGGTCAAAAAATTTCTGCATGAACTTTTAGAAAAGCTTCCTTTCCATTAGTTTCAGTACTTCTAGTGGTGAATAAGACCATTTAGAAGGGTTGTAATACTTACTGCGGTTTTATTAATCCTATTAACATTTTGATACAAACATATGTTGCAGTTTAAAATCATATTTGAAATCAGTTATATTGTAAAAAAATGAACTTGAAGAGAAGACGTTCAATAAATTGTTATACAAAAATTGACATTTAGGGCCGATGCCCACGTAGCGTTTTTTCAACGCTGCATGCACGTGGCGTTGAAAAAACGCAGGTGTGCATCGGTGCGGCGACGCTGCGTTACCGCTTTTTCCCGATGCACACATGCGTTCGTTTAACGCCGTGTGCACGCAGCGTTGAAAAGACGCTACGTGGGCATCGGGCCTTAACGTGTATTTGCTTAGAATTTAGATCTGGATCGCGCGGAATGGATTTTATGCCGCGCGGAAATGGCGCGGATTTGATTTTAGTTGGCGCGGAAAATATTTCAGGATCTCCGTAACAACCCCGTACTGGGGCTGTCCACAAACCACGTAGACCGAAATTTCACATTTTCAAACCCCCCCGTCCCCCCTAGTAGACTTTCGTAGACTTTTACGAAACCCCTCCCCCACCCTTTGAAGTCTACGAAGACTTTTCTAAATTTTATAAAATCTTCGTCTTCTTCTACTATGACTTTACATTCCAACTGGAACTTGGCCTGCTTTTCAACTTAGTATTCTATTAGCATTTCTTCAGTTATTAATTTAATGCTTTTCTATGCCCGCTATTGCATGAGTATGTATCTTGTGTGGCAAGTACAATGGATACACTATGGCCAGGGTGTCGAGAGTGTTTCCAACCCGAAAACATCCTAGACCGGACCGAGAATCAAACTTGCCATCGCCGGATTGGCAATCCTACGCCTTTGTTCGCATGCCTACTGGAGACCCATTTTATAAAATATCATATGCGATTTTAAAAATATGGAGATCAAACACTTTTTAAACTATTCAGATATTCAAATCAATTTCAATATGTAAATATTACAATAAAATTCGAATTTCAAACAAATTAAACTGAATAAAATCCAACAAAACGAAAATCAATTTAAAACGTACTTAATCAAATTTAATCTTTTATCCATAGCTCCCGAAACCAAATCTCAACGCCAATTTAATTTCTGTTGAACTCAATTCCTGAGGTGTGCGGCACCGCCGCCGACACTTTTGCATAACCTCTCAAATAAAGACAACGCACAACTGTAACGCATCTGAACTATGATCCTCTGGGCTAGTTCAAATTTGTAGAAAACCGAACAATTTTCAGAAAGGTCACAGCGAACGATGCGTTACAATATCCAGCGATTGTCGACGGAAGGAGTATCGGCTGAGTACCGCCAGAAGCTCGACGAACGGATAAGTGCAATCAACGTTAGCGACAACATCAACGATCTATGGGAGTCGATCCATGGAGCGGTGAGCACAACAGCACGAGAAGTGGTAGGCACTGCAGAGGCGACCCAGGACGGGTTGGTTCGATGTGGAGTGTCAGAGAGTGACAGACGAGAAGAACGTTGCCAGAAGCCGGATGTTGGTGTCAGGTACCCGATCGAATAGAGATCGGTACAAGGAAGCAAGAGCAGCCGAAAAACGAACCCACCGCAGGAAGAAAAAGAGTACGAAGAACAAGTTATTAGTGAGGCGCAGAAAAAATGGAGCAGAACGATATGCGGAGGTTTTATGAGTCTGTCAATGGCGTGCGGAGAAAGACAGCGCCATCTCCCGTCATGTGCAACGACCAACAAGGGAATTTGCTGACAGATAAAACTGAAGTGGCTGCCAGGTGGAAGCAACACTTCGAGACTTTGTTGAATGGAGGAAGTGACGGTGCATCGGTGAACAGAATAAATAAGAAGCTGTTAAAGAGCTGAAAACAATAAGGCTGCGGGGAAGGACCAGCTCCCGGCTGAACTTCTCAAACATGCCAGTGAGCAGCTTTATGAAGTTCTGCACCATATTATGTCGAAAATATGGGAAGACGAGGAAATGCCTTCTAGCTGGTTGGACGGCCTCATTTGCCCTCTCTTTAAGAAAGGGCACAGACTGGAGTGCGCCAATTACCGAGGAATAACCCTCCTTAATTCGGCGTACAAAATTATGTCCCATATTCTGTTCAACAGATTCTGATTGAGACCGCTTGAAGAGTCCTTCGTCGGCGAATACCAAGCGGGTTTTCGTGAGGGCCGATCAACGACGGATCAAATGTTTACCCTGAGACAAATCCTTGATACATTCCGGGAGTACAACTTGCAGACACGTCATCTGTTTATTGATTTCAAGGCGGCGTATGATTCAGTGAAACGGAATGAATTATGGCAAATTATGCTTGAACATGGTTTTCCGGTGAAACTGATACGGCTGATTCGTATAACGTTGGACGGATCGAAATCAAGTGTAAGGGTTGCGGATGAAATATCGACGTCATTTGTTACCTTAGATGGATTAAAGCAAGATGAATACACAGCTAGGTGTTTCAATCTGTCCAATTTATGGACGAGAAGAAGGCGGGGGTAAAAAATTCATTTTCGATGCAAAACATAAACAAACCAGCTGGCTCTCCCATACTAAAATCCAAGATGGCTGAATCGTGAATTTGGCAGATTGTAACACCTAGTGGTGTATTCATTTTGGATTAAAGCAGGGTGATGCACTCTCGAACCTACTGTTCAATATAGCGCTCGAGGGAGCGATTAGGAGAGCTGGTGTGCAAAGAAGCGGTACCATTATCACAAAATCGCATATGATCCTGGGATTTGCGGACGATATCGATATTATCGGAATTGATCGCCGTGCCGTGGAAGAGGCTTTTGCCTTTTAAGAGGAGACAGCGAGGATTGGACTCACGATCAATACCAGCAAAACGAAGTACATGGTCGCTGGCAATCAACGTGGGTTCATTAGTGGTGGTGGTAGCGAAATAGTGCTGGATGGTGAAAAATTTGAAGTGGTAGAAGAATTTGTGTATCTTGGAACATTAGGGGAAGGTGGGTAGACTTGATCCCCGGGGAGACTTGATCACCCCCTGTTTTATCGAAGACTAAAGTAGTTTTGTTCTAGCGTATTTTTTAGTATTAATCCTCTAGACAAATGACCTTTATGTGGTGAGTTATTTTTTGGATTGACAACCTTATTTATTCTGCAGGGCGGTTTGCATGTTTTGACCTTCCTAAAGATTTTTTTATTGACCAAGCAAAATTTGAACAACTTTTCATAACAATGACCAAATGCTTTCATTTTTTTCACAGCACAAAGTCATAAATATGCTTAATGATCTGTACTGATGAAAATGTTAACATTCCATGAAAGTTTTAGGATATTTGCATTTGAAGTTATTGCCTCAATATGGGGACACTTGATCCCCCATTAGTCACCCATACAAAAATTTGGCGAAAAAATTCAAAAAAATATAAATCTATTCTCAGGCTTCTATTTTTTTGTAAATTTGACAGATTTGATGAAGGGTTGTCAGGAAAAAATATTTATTACGTAGATACCATAAAATGGGGATCAAGTCTCCCCTAATTTTAAAATTGCATGTGCTGTCAAGTTCAATAACAAAAATCGTTCACGTATACGCACAGCAATTCGAAAATTCCGCGTATTTTGAAGGGAAAATATTTTAGAAACCTGAGGGCACCTTTCTAATTTTATCAAAGCAAGTTCTTGGAGAGGGATCAATTTCCCCCGAATATTTTAAAAGTCGATTTCCAAAAAATGGCACTCCAAAAAATCGATTGTGTATCAATAACAACAATAATTTAAAGACTGTCATACATCAGCAAAGTTAAATACTATATTTCTTAGAGAGTCTCTGAGGAAAATGCGTATATAAACATTTTTGGTTGTGATACATCGGAAATCAGAAAAGGGGATCAAGTCTACCCAGTCTCCCCTATAGTGACCCCTATAGTGACGTGCGATAATGATGTTACCCGCGAGGTGAAAAGGCGTATTGCAGCTGCAAATAGGGCTTATTACGGACTTTGTAACCAGCTTAAGTCCCGTAGTCTGCAAACGAAAACAAAACTCGCGCTGTATACTACTCTGATTCTTCCGGTGGCTTTATACGGCCATGAGACATGGACGTTAAAGGAGGTTGATCGGAGAGCTCTCGGAGTGTTTGAGCGTAAGGTGCTGCGGACATAGTCGGCGGTAAATAGGAGAACGGTATCTTACGGCGTCGCATGAATCACGAATTGTACCAGGTGTATAAAGGGCTGGATATTGTTAAGCTTATACAACACGGCAGATTACGGTGGGCTGATCACGTTGTTCGTATGCCGGAAGAACGTCAAGCGAAGATAATATTTAGTAGAGAACCCAGAAGAGGCCGCAGGCTCCGTGGAAGGCCGCGTACACAATGGCCTGAAGGGGACCTGAGAGCGCTCAATGTTCAGGGCGACTGGAAGCGATTGGCCCAGGATCGAGTCCAGTGGAGAAGGATACTCCATTCGGCGTAGGTTCATCGAAGAGCTGTAGCCCATCAAGTATCAAGTAAGTAAGAAGATACAAGAAAGAAGGAAGACAGAAGGAAAAAGGAGGAACAAAATGGAAGAAGAGAGTCAAGACGAAAGAAAGAAGAAGGAAAAAAGGTGTAAGATTGAAGGAAGTAAAAGGAAAAAGTAGGATAAAGATGAAAGAAGAAATAATGATGAAGCAAGAATAAACAAGGAAGAAGGAAGGATAAATATGGAAGAATGAAGAAGAAAGTAAAAAGAAGGGACAAGAATGAAGAAAAACAGAAAAGGAATAAGGAAAAAAGAAGAAAAAGGAAAAAGGTAAATGGAGGAAAAAGAAAACAGGACAAAAGTAGAAAGAAAGATGAAGAAACAAGGGACAAGGAAGAAAGAAGAAAAGAAAAAAGAAGTAGAGACGAAAAAAGAAAAGGAAATAAGGTTGAAGGAAGGAAAAAAGATGAAGGAGATAGAATAAAGAAATAATAGAGAAAAAGGAAGAAGAAACCAGGAAAAGGAAGCAGGAAAGAAGACAGAAAGGGAGGAAAAACAAGGTATTGAAAGAAGGAAGAAAGAAGAAGAAAAAACAAGTAAATGGAAGAAGAAAGAAATAAGAAAGCAAAAGGAATGAATGAAGAAGGGAGAAGAATAACAAAAAAAATGAAGAAGAAACCGAAAAAAAGTAGTAGGAAGAAGAAAGAAGTAACAAAGAAGGCAGAAGAAAGAAATAGGAACAAGGAGGGAATAAAAAAATGTAATAAAAAAGAAGGAAGAAGAAAAAGTAGTAAGAATTAAGAGAGAATATAGAAGAAAAAAGAGAAGGAAGAGGAGAGGAGAATAAAGAATAAAAAATGAAAAATTATGAACCAAGAACAATAAAGTCTTCAGTACATTCAAAGTTAATTGCCTATATGCCGGGTATTAAGCCACCCGGAGTGGAAATTAATTACTATGTCTGAAACTTGATTATGCATATGTACAACATGTGATAGATTTAGTTCGGAAAAGGTATTGGAGGGTAACTGCCCCTTCGGTGGGGTTCCTCCAATACCTTTTCCGAACTAAATCTATCACATGTTGTACATATGCATAATCAAGTTTCAGACATAGTAATAAAGTCTTGTTTCTTTCAAATGTTACCTCAAAATTGTTTAAGCTGTGTAGACTAAAAAAATAATTCTGTATAAAAATTGAAAAACAACAAGAAGTTGCAAGAAGGTTGCGGATTATTTAAGTTTGTGCCTCTTTTAACGTCAAATGTGAATTTTTCTACTGAAATTAGTTTCTCACGATTTTTAGCCTTTTGAGTTTCAGCCTTTTTTTATTTCTGCCTCATGTTAGATTTTTACTTTTTCAGCCTTTCGTGTTCAGCCTTATGTGATTCAGCCTTTCGTGGAAGGCCCTATAGCAACTGACAAAACGCGGCCATTAATGCAAGCAGATTGGCCACCGAACCGGGAATAACGGGAAAAAGGCGGGAAATTGAAGTCACTATAAAAAAGAGGGAAACTCGGGAATTCAGGACATGGACCGGGAAAAAAAAGTTTCGTCAAGTTATACTCAAAATTTTTCAAAGTTTTTAATAGAGTTGAGATAAGGAAATGATTTAATCTTTAATGCCTATTCCTCAGTCGCATTCTAACAGAATTATTTGATTTTAGTTCTTGGTGTGTGTGAGATGCAAAAAATAAGTAGATCTTTCCCATATCCAGTTTGCGTTGTTACTAGATCAGTTTGATTTCAGTTTTAAGTGACATCATAAATATTTTCCATAGAATCGATTATAGAAATATTCATTCTTTTGAATGCATGTAGGGGAACTGCTCCTGGAATTCAGCTCATGGCTTCGATATTCATCCCATCATAAACAAAGCAATGGAAAGCAGTCTAACTTGTTACACGAAAAATAAGATCCAAAACTTTGAAAATTACAATATTCTAGTTTTAAAGAATATTCTAAAAATTAAAAATGTAAAATTGATTAAATTACGAATCGAATGTTTTTATTGCCCAAAATGCACTTAAATCCATTTTGGAAAATAATGAATACATATTTTGATCAGAAACGAAGATTTGGGTCTTTGAGTTAAATCTTTGTTTAAATTAGCGGTGTTATAATTTTGTGGATTTTAGGAAAGCGATAAAAATGTAGATGGGTAGAGAGAAAAGGGTGTGAAATATTGCCAAAGCAGATTCGATGGATGCAGGGAAATTGACTGATATTCCATCGTTATTAAATAGCTGGTTATGGAAAAACTTCTCGCAAGGGCAGCTGTTGTATAATTGGTAATACGTCCGTGTACTTAATGGAATAGTGTGGGTTCAAGTCCCACCGGCAGCCGAATCTCTTTTCGCAATATCTCATAAAAACTCCTTTAAAAAAAATGGCAAACCTAATTATGTGTATTGCTAGTCAAGCTGAAAACCGAAATGAGGGATTATCGAAGTTGGATTTTTCTAGCAATCCGTAAGTTAAACCTAACTTCGCTAGTAGTGCGCTAGTCTAATTAGGCCCTAATTAGACTAGCGCGCCACTAGCGAAGTTAGGTTTAACGTACGGAATGCGAGAAAAATCCAACTTCGCTAGTCCCGTATTCCGGTTTTCAACTTAATCGAGTATATCAAAATTAAACATCTTTTCCAAAAAAAAAAAAAAATCTGACTTAGTTACGCCAATAGATTGCATTAGAATAATAATCGAAAATACTGAATGATAGCATGAATTATTTGAATACCGTGGAAGCACCACGGCACGGCAAATGCTGGGTAAAGAGTACCATTGGTACTTCGCGTACCTGAAGGAATAAAATAGACCCCATCTCGCGGTCCTTAGCCTCTTACCCAGCAACTCCTATCCCTACCTCCCCGCGGTGCTGGCCGGGATACGAGCAACCTTAGGGAAGATCGGGTAACCAACCCCGGTGGGAACTATGGTCGTATGCTGACAGGGAAGGGGGGGGTTTGCTCCTCTCCGGAGGTGCAAATCTTATTGAGCGTCTGTTCTCCATGTCAGGATCGGCTCACAACAGCGTCTGTTCTCCATGTTAGGGCGGCTGATCATCGTCCGAGTGCCAGCGAGGGACTCTAAGTGAAACTGTGCACCATGGTCCACCGGAAATAAGGAGGAATGGTCTTCCTGAAATTTAGGGGCCCTGCAAGCCAGCCTTTAAAAATCATAAGCAACGAACAATCAACAAGAGAGTACGGACCGGAACCATCGGCGAAGACCACTGCGACGAAAAAGGACTAGCGATTGGAAACTCGGTTCGTGGAACTGCAAATCTCTCAACTTCATCGGGAGCACACGCATACTCGCCGATGTGCTCAAGGACCGTGGATTCGGCATCGTAGCGCTGCAGGAGGTTTGTTGGAAGGGATCAATGGTGCGAACGTTTAGAGGTAATCATACCATCTACCAGAGCTGCGGCAACACACACGAGCTGGGAACAGCTTTCATAGTGATGGGCGATATGCAAAGGCGCGTGATCGGGTGGTGGCCGATCAATGAAAGAATGTGCAAGTTGAGGATCAAAGGCCGGTTCTTCAACTTCAGCATAATCAACGTCCATAGCCCACACTCCGGAAGCACTGATGATGATAAGGACGCATTCTACGCGCAGCTGGAACGTGAGTACGACAGCTGCCCAAGCCACGACGTCAAAATCATCATAGGAGATTTGAACGCTCAGGTTGGCCAAGAGGAGGAGTTTAGACCGACTATTGGAAAGTTCAGCGCTCACCGGCTGACGAACGAAAACGGCCTACGACTAATTGATTTCGCCGCCTCCAAGAATATGGCCATTCGCAGCACCTACTTCCAACACGGCCTCCCGTATCGGTACACCTGGAGATCACCACTGCATACAGAATCACAAATCGACCACGTTCTGATTGATGGACGGCACTTCTCCGACATTATCGACGTCAGGACATATCGTGGCGCTAACATCGACTCTGACCACTATCTGGTGATGGTTAAACTGCGTCCAAAACTATCCGTCATCAACAATGTTCGGTACCGACGACCGCCGCGGTACGACCTAGAGCGACTGAAGCAACCTGATGTCGCCACTGCATACGCACAGCATCTCGAGGCAGCGTTGCCGGAAGAGGGTGAGCTCGATGGGGCCCCTCTCGAGGACTGCTGGAATACAGTCAAAGCAGCCATTGACGACGCAGCGGAGAACGACGTCGGGTATATGGGTCGAAGTCGACGGAACGATTGGTTCGACGAAGAGTGCAGACAGATTCTGGAGGAGAAGGACGCAGCGCGGGCGGTCGCGCTGCAGCAAGGTACCCGGCAGAACGTGGAACGTTATAGACGGAAGCGGAGACAGCAGACCCGAAGAAACGCCGCCTGGAAGAAGCGGAGTGCGAGGAGATGGAACAGCTGTGCCGTTCTCAAGATACACGCAAGTTCTATCAGAAGCTCAACGCACCCCGCAAAGGCTTCGTGCCGCGAGCCGAAATGTGCCGGGATAAGGATGGGAGCATCTTGACGGACGAACGTGTGGTGATCGAAAGGTGGAAGCAGCACTACGAGGAACATCTGAATGGTGCTGAGAGTACATGCAGTGAAAGTCAAGGCAGCGGAGGAGATGACTACGTCAGTTCAGCGGACGATGGAAGCCAACCAGCCCCCACCTTGAGGGAAGTTAAGGATGCCATTCAACAGCTAAAGACCAATAAAGCAGCTGGTAAGGATGGTATCGGAGCTGAGCTCATCAAGATGGGCCCGGAAAAGCTGGCCACTTGCCTGCACAAACTGATAGTCAGAATCTGGGAAACCGAACAGCTACCGGAGGAGTGGAAGGAAGGGGTTATATGCTCTATCTACAAGAAAGGCGACAAACTGGAGTGTGAGAACTTTCGAGCGATCACCATCCTTAATGCCGCCTACAAAGTGATATCCCAGATCATCTTCCGTCGTCTGTCACCATTAGTGAACGAGTTCGTGGGAAGTTATCAAGCCGGCTTCGTTGACGGCCGCTCGACAACGGACCAGATCTTTACTGTACGGCAAATCCTTCAAAAATGCCGTGAATACCAGGTCCCAACGCACCATCTGTTCGTTGATTTCAAGGCGGCATACGACAGTATAGACCGCGTAGAGCTATGGAAAATTATGGACGAGAACAGCTTCCTGCGAAGCTTACCAGACTGATCAAAGCAACGGTGGATGGTGTGCAAAACTGTGTGAAGATTTCGGGCGAACACTCCAGTTCGTTCGAATCGCGCCGGGGACTAAGACAAGGTGATGGACTTTCGTGCCTGTTGTTCAACATTGCGCTAGAAGGTGTCATGCGGAGAGCCGGGTGTAACAGCCGGGGTACGATTTTCAACAGATTCAGCCAATTTATTTGCTTCGCGGATGACATGGACATTGTCGGCCGAACATTTGCAAAGGTGGCAGAACTGTACACCCGCCTGAAACGTGAAGCAACAAAAGTTGGACTGGTGGTGAATGCGTCAAAGACAAAGTACATGCTTGTGGGCGGAACCGAGCGCGACAGGGCCCGCCTGGGAAGCAGTGTTACGATAGACGGGGATACCTTCGAGGTGGTTGAGGAATTCGTCTACCTCGGATCCTCGCTAACGGCTGACAACAACGTTAGTCGTGAAATACGAAGGCGCATCATCTGTGGAAGTCGGGCCTACTACGGGCTCCAGAAGAAACTGCGGTCGAAAAAGATTCGCCACCGCACCAAATGTGTCATGTACAAGACGCTTATAAGACCGGTTGTCCTCTACGGACATGAAACATGGACAATGCTCGAGGAGGACTTGCAAGCACTCGGAGTATTCGAGAGACGGGTGCTTAGGACCATCTTTGGCGGTGTGCAAGAAGACGGTGTGTGGCGGCGAAGAATGAACCATGAGCTTGCCCAACTCTACGGCGAACCCAGTATCCAGAAGGTAGCTAAAGCCGGAAGGGTACGATGGGCAGGACATGTTGCAAGAATGCCGGACAGCAACCCTGCAAAGATGGTGTTCGCTTCCGATCCGGCAGGTACGAGACGGCGTGGAGCGCAGCGAGCGAGATGGGCAGACCAGGTGCAGAACGACTTGGCGAGCGTGGGGCTTATCCGAGGATGGAGAGATGCGGCCTCGAACCGTGTATTGTGGCGTCAAATTGTTGATTCAGTGTTATCTGTTTAGATGTTAACTAAATAAATGAAAAAAAAAATGAATGGAAGCACCATATTTGACGCAGGTCCAAACTTGGCGCACTCTCAAATCAAATGATGCAGAAAACCTATTTTCGCCAAAAATATATCAACGAATCAAGCTAGATGGATTTATTTGCGCTTCTTCTTTGCATATATGGCATAAAAAGCATATTATTGATGAAAAATCAACATACCCGAATAAAATATATGGAAGTCATACTCATAATGCGTCAATTTTTTTCTTTCTTAGCCACAATGCTAAGGATCGAATGATCATTTTTTCACGCAAAATAACTTTTGTGAGAATCTTTTACCCCTACCTACAAACAGCTGAGCATTATTAGTAAGCTTTACCTTTTACGTTGAACATTCCAACATTCGAACGCATTTTTTAACCCAAAATGTTCTGCGTCAAATTTGGCTCACAATGCATTGTGATGTTCCTAATTAATCTTATCATACGAATAGACAAGGCAGTGCTAATAAACCTCAACCTAGTCATAGGAAAAGCAATATGTATTCATTAAGTTTTAACTAACTCTCAACTACTTTAAATATTAGTCAACATTGGATCATTCCACTGAGTGTCCAGCCCATGATAGTATGCCTTATGCTGCCTTCGATTTTGATGCGTTTATTTGACGCGTTTCTTACCGGTATTTGGTAATTATACAGTTTTCATACGCTAGTTTTAGAATTCTTGCGAGAAAACAATATTTTATAATAAATTAGTATCATATGATTCAATTTACTTTCTTTGTACGAAATTATAACAAGCCAAAACAAATTAACATATTTTCAATTTGTTACTCTGTCGCTACTAGTCGTGCAACCCTGAATATGAAATCAAACAAAAATATGGCTGCCTTTCTCATATAAGCTTCAGTTTATGTTAATAGTTTATTGAAAAAATGTATAAGACGGGCAGCTCATATTTTTTGAGATATATCTGCCGGTCACGTAACACTTGCAGATTGGTAGCTTCAATGTGGTTCTGAAAGCGTTCATATACAAGTTGCGTTTTCTGTATCCTTCTCAGTTTAGACAGAAGCTATACGAACTTCTCAGTTTATAGATTCAAAATTGCAGATTACCAAAGAAAGTAATTTTTTTATTACAAATACAACAGACTATGGTAGGCTGGTTATGTAATGAAATGTGAAAGTTAATCCTCCCGTAAATATATATTTTGACACGATTCTTACACCTAAATGAGAAGCATTTTGAATGATGTGCAGGGTTCATGAAACTAACAAAACACTTACATGCCACAGAGCATATAACCTGCAGAACAACTGATAAAAAAAAATGCCTCTTTGTATAATTAATTAACTTGTTATTTTATATCGTACCAAGTTCTATTACACTGTCTTTATATAATAATAAAAAAAGGCATTTAATTGATTGAGTTTTAACATAGTTTTGAAGTGCGTCAAATTAGGAACAACTTTGCGTCAAATAAGGAACATAGTAAAATTAGTGCGTCAAGTTGAGCACCTCAAGTACTACATAACAACAGATTAAAAACTAAGAAATAAACTTATATTTCGAAGTTTCATTATTTTTACACATTCTATAATAGTAGAAAGCTCGTTATGCAGAATATTAAGCGAATCCATATTGGAATTTTGTTTTAAATAATGATTCTTTTTAAAATTTTCTGAACTGCGTCAAATATGGTGCCTCCACGGTACCATGCGGTGGTATTTTTTGTGTAAAAGAGAGAAAATAGGAGGAAAAATTCGTAAAAAAAATGAGATAAGAAATACTTTCCGGTGGAAATAGACGGGGTAGCCAGAGACCAAGATGAATAATGCAATCTGCTACCACCACATGAAGATTTAGCAGTTTTAAAAATATGCGTATTTTGTCCCTAGATCTAAAAATATATTGGAAATCAGTAAATTTTAAATTGTCGTCCCTATTCAATCAGAGAATGGATATTTTCTTTCTTTTGAAAATTTCACTCTTTGCCACTAGATTTTCGACATTGGATTACTTCATCCGATATCGCTATTTTATTTGTATTAGGTACCTCCCTGTTTTAATGCTATGTGACATTAAACTGTGTTCGTTTAACAATTGGTTCAATACTTGGTATGTTGCCGAATAAACGCCTCCAGAATCGGGAGCGGATTACACTTAGTATATCTAGTCTATTCACAATCAAACATTCCTCAACAATGCCGTTCCAAGGGTGACACTATGTACAATTTCCAAACAATTCCATACATACATACAAATGCAAGCAAGTCTCGTAAAATCAGTTTCGTCCGCAACGATGTACGGTTTAGCCTACCGAATGGTCCACCTGCATAGGTTCCATCGATGCCGGTTCCTGTTCAAAATCCGACAAGACGTCTTCTGCCGTACGATGCGAATAGTCATGACTGTCAATCACCGTCGTTTCTTCATCATCTGTCACAGATTGGGGCAGCCTCACTTCCGGAGTTGACGACTTTTCTCGCTCAGCGTTATTGTTGTCCGTTTGCGGGTGCTCGTCAGGAGGAACTTCCGATGGTTGCTCAACAGATTCCTCCGCCGGTGGATCTGTTTCATTCATGACATCCTCGTCCACTTCTTCCATATCGTCCTCCGACGTAGGCAACTGATCATCTTGCAGAATTATTTCCTCCTGAACCGGTTCTGGAACTTCGTCAACAGCTTCGTGTAGCATGGGAGAATCCTGTGGTTGGTCGGCAGGAATTTCTACTGGGGATTGTACTGTCTGCTCAGATGTACTTGGGGTGCTTGGTCTGACTGGTTCTGGGCAGCTTTCCTTGGAAGGTTCGGTGAATCTTCCTACATTAGTTTCACTTGGAAGGTCCAATTGCTCTTGATCTGCTGGCTCTGTCATTGACTCTTCTTGTTCTTCATTTTCTTCGAGTGTTGAATTCACAGAATTTGCGGTATCCGGCCGTTTCAACTCGTTGATGCTTTTATTAGTAGTAGTCTGAAGAAATATAAGAGCAATAGAAACACAATCAGTAAATCTCCTAATGATTCACAACCTCTAATTTATTATTAATTTTGATTTATTTTATTATTTATGTTATACATAAATTATTATGATGAGTGTTTTGTGGATCTATATTTTTTAATACGCGAAATTATTATAGAAGAAAAAATAAAATAGCGGTAGAAAATTGGTCGTCAAATACAAAATTACATATAAGAATAAGTTCGTGTTTCACACATTAAAATAAATCTCTTGGATGTCTTGAGGTCATGACCGATATTTAAAACAAATTGAAGTAATATCCATTGCATAGTATACCTCGTTCCCACCAAAAACCATACTCACATTATCCTGATTAATTAGTTTGCACTTCAACCGCAAGTGCCGATCCAAATTGCCTTGCCTGGAGAATCGCTGCGAGCAATGCTGACAAACGATCGCAGCGGCGTCTCGTTTCACCGAACATCGCTGAAGGTGCTTCCGTATCAGACTCTCCGTGTCGAATTTGAGCTTACAGTACTCGCAGGGAAAGCTAGGATACTTCTTGTTACTACTCGCTAGTTTGCTCATCGGCTTTTTGCTTTCGATCAGCGAAGATTTTGCTCTGGCGACGTTGGACTTTAGAGGTTTGTGCAGTTTTCGCTGTTTTAGAGGAATGTTCTCCATTTCGTCATCTGGGCTCTTCGAATGATTGGATTTTTCCCTTTTGATCTTTTTCTTCTTTTTGACTAACTCTTCATTTTTGACTTTTTTCAACTTAAGGGGTTTCTCAGACTTTATGGGTTTAGCCAGTTTTTGTGGCTTTTCTAACTTATGCGATTTTTCCGTCTTATCCGGTTTTTCTATTTTTTCCAATTTGACATCTTCGGGTTGTTTCTGGAATGCACAATTTCCGTTACTGTACTGTCGATGTAAAAAATAAGGCCGATACGAATATTTAATAAAAATTATGCCCTAATGGTCTCAGAATATGATTAAGGGGGAAAATAAAAATAAAAAAATATAATAAAACACCTCTAAATTGTAAAAGAATGTTTTGAAAATCCTCAAAATTTCTTGAAAGTTTTATTGTTGCCTCTCAAATTACCATTTTTGACCATAAAAATCATAATCATTTTTAATATTTGTATCGGCTTAATAAAAAATACGTTTTGATTTCACTGTGAAGAACTAAAGAACTAGATATAATAAGAAGAAATATCAATTATCACAGTACTTACAAGTGATTTGCAGTAGGCCTTCTGATGCTTCTTCAGGTTCCCCCGGTTGGAGATCATCGATCCGCAGAACTGACACTTGACCTGTTTGTGCTGCTTCCGGACGGTACAGATCCGTTGATGCTCTATCAGGGAATCCCGAGCGGAAAAACCCTTCCGGCAGTACCCACAGTTGTAGCTGACTTCATTGTTGTTGAAGCATCGCTTCTCGGCGTGTTTCTGTCGGTCGGAGTCCCGGATGCGTTGGCGACAGTGTGTACAGAACTCCCGTTTCACAATGCTCGTTGGGGTTTCCTGCTGAAATTCGAGAACCTTTCTACTTGTGTTGTGCTTCACTGGAGTCTTCGTCTTCACTAGTGCTATCTGCTTCGGTGTGAGTTTGGCCAGCCTTCGTTGCTTTCGTTCCGGTTCCATGCTAATGGTCTTCACTGGCTCTTTTGTACTATTTTTCTGTTTCTGAAAAAGTTTTAAAAATACATATACTAAAGATGTACTTTTCATATGAATTTTGTATTGAACCTACCTTCTGTACAAGATCACACCGATGTTTTAGCAGGAGATTACGAGTCACGAATGCTTTCGGACAATGAGGACACTGATGATCGGCGTTTACTCGACCCAGCACGCACCGACCATTATGATGAAGGAAACGGGTTTTCTTGCTGACACTCTGCTGACAGTAGACGCATTTGGTTAACTGTTCCACAATGACAACAGGCCGCTGGTTCACCTGTGCTATTGGATCCTTAACGATGGCACTTTTATCGTCCAGCGAAGAAGATGATGGTGCGGGTAGTGGTAGCGGTACACTTGTAGTCACATTCTTAGCGGAAAGTCTCTCGGTACGTCTGCGGATCCACACTAAACACTGCTTTTGGAGGTGCCTGTTGAGGGCACTTTTCTTCAGGAATTTTCTGTTACAATACTGACATACAATGTTCCAGATTCCAGTGGTTTGTGGACGTTTGGGTTTTGACTTTTGATCGGAAGTAGCTGGCTTTGCGTTAAGCACTGGGGGGACTACGACTTGTGGAGCCTTGGTTCTAGCCGGTTCCGGAGTCTCACTGGGAACGGAAGAGGTGTCATATGGAGACGAAGATTGTTCGGCAGCTGGGATATTTATTCCCTTCGCTTCGCACACCTGGCGATACACGCGACAGCTGTTTCGCAAATGGCTTGGTATGCCTTTGCTACTGGAGAATGTCTGATGGCAATATGCGCACTTTGGTCGTGATGATGATTTGTTCTTCGGTTCCAGGCACTTGCCATTCCGATGCTTGTAGGGTTTCTTCATTTTCTTCTTGCAATGCTGGCAACGTTGCTGCTGACTTGGGTTGCTGCCCACTGCTGGCGCGCTTGTGCTGGCCAGCAGCGAAGCCTCTGGTATTACGCTAACAGAAAAGCGACCCCAGTCGCCGGTTTCCGAGTATCGGGGGGCTGATCCGGTCATGCTTGATGAGATTTCCTAGAAAATGGTTGATTCAAAAGGTGCACTGATAAAGATTTGTCATGGTCTGTGAAGCATAGGGCACTACAGAAGGGTTCGTTGCTTGGAGCTGCATTGAAGTCTTTCATCCCAATCGCCAATCAAGCTTTATGGGAAAATTTTCCCATTATTCTTACCAGTGTGTTCTCCCGATATCCGTATGTCCTCCGTATTTCTTGAATTCCGTAGAAGTTTGATATAATTTCCATTCATGATGACAGTGTGAAAATAAATTTCCCTATGCTTGCAAAAAAGTTCTTCATGCCATCCGTAATTTAACGAAATGATCGATTCTATACACTAGTTTTGCTTCAACCAAATTAATAATTAGAGGGAGATCCTTTAGTGCCGGACACACAAGCCCTTTGACAAAAAAAAACTCCCTAATCATTCGGATTAAGTTTACTGATACCATACAAAATATGATTAATGATGATTCATTCGAACCATATTTGGTCGGGGTTCAGCCAAACCACACCAAGCGGCTGTTTGACTGGTATTTTGTTCGTAAAAAGAAAATGGAAATCATTTAATAACAATTCATACGTACATTTGTTGAAGGATATTCACTATAATGAGGTTGAGAATTATTCGATACTATTTGTGATAAATTAAATCAATTAAAAAGCAAAATGGGTAGTTTTCTGTTGGCGCTTGGTGCGATTTGGAAAAACCCCGTCCATTTGAGTATTGGAACACGGTTTTAGACGATGTAATTTGATGATTAATTTTGGTGGAAAATTTCAAAATTCAGAAAAGTGTCCCCTAGGCCCTAGTACCGGACACTATTGCAGCATGTTCAAATATGACCAAGCTCGTATTACATGAGTAAAGACATTATTTAGAAAAGTAATATTCTTCACTTGCTTAGAGTTGTAAGATATTAAAATGCGTTAGTAGTATTTTTTTTACACTCCAGATCGATTTCAAGGCGGCATACGATAGTATAAACCGCGTAGATCTGGCTGCTTTTTTTGCCTAGCGGTGTTGATGCCTTTCTCGTGCAAAAAAAAACTAAAAAATATGACTGAGTGTTTTTTAGCGTGTTTTGCGCATAAAAAATAGTATTTTGGCCATAACTTTTGATCCCATAGTCCAATTTTCAAAAGCAAACAATGGGACAGGATTCTCAGTTGAAGGGAACTTGTTACGAGTAATGCGGCCAATGCTAAGTTCCAAAAAGTGTGTCTACAAAATTTTGTACACATACACACACACATACATACATACACACAAACAGACATCACCTCAATTCGTCGAGCTGTGTTGATTGGTATATAACACTATGGGTCTCCGAGCCTTTTTTTTTTTAAAGTTTGGTTTTGGAGTGATCATATAGCCTTTAGGTATACTTAGCATACGAGAAAGGCAAAAAGAATAACTGTGTAATTTGTGATAAAAAAAATTAAGGAAGTGTATAAATGAGTGAAGCCCCAGTTTGATATCCCATGACTTATGCAGCAGATTAAGGTTTGTTTTCTTGATTGCAATAAAGAACTCTTCCTTACAAGAGTTTATTTTTTAAGTATAATTTACTGTTATCCTTTTCATCTTTTAATATATAGGGGAACTGTTCCATTTTCCATCTTAGTGCCGGACTAGTCGATTCAAATACGGGACACTGAAGACGACCTTACTGTTAAGCGGTGGAATTAAGGTCACTCCTGACGGAATCCAGTTTTCGGGGTACTCGCGTTTTCAAGGGCACACCATTCGATACGGAAGCAGCGCACGGCTGTCATTTTTATTTTTTCACGCATGCTGAGACGCAGCAAAGATGAAAAATGAAAATTACAGTTGTGCGTTGCTTCCGTATCGAATGGTGTGCCCTTGAAAACGCGAGTACTTTGAAGGTTGGATTCCGTCAGAAGTGACCTTAAAAGGAATTTTACAAGCTCGTTTTATGACAAGTAAATACATTCCACTAAAAGCATAAAATAATTTTCGTATACAATTATCATGTTTAGTTCTTATCCAGAGAACCATTTGAGCACCTCCGAAATTTGTAATGATGTGCGACGAGAAGATATATAGATTGCCATTTGTTTTTCAATAATCAACCCGTTCCTCCTGTTCAGACATTGGAATGCAATCGCTCTTTCCGGTTATTTTTTTGTGTTGTTGAATTTAACCATTTTAGAAATTTGACAAAATCTACATTACTGATATGCTCTTTAACTCGAATCAGCATATCTGTAATCTAAATATATGTCGCGAGAAATGTCGATTTCGACTTTTTTTAGCGCAAAACGACCGTGTAATTTAAATAAAAGGTATCAAAAATTTTCATTACATTCAAAACGCTTCACTCTTAAGGTGACAATAAAATCGCTTAGAATGTTTTGTAATATTTAAATAGGGGAAAATACGGCTTTGGCAGGTTTTGTTCTATTATTGGCAAGGGGGTTTTTGTCGACCAAATTTTATGAAATTTGGCCACAATATTCTTCGATATGCTAAGAATGTTTAGGCCAAATTTGAGCATAATCAGTCATAAAAAAAACCCCTGACAATGATAGAACAAAACCTGCCAAAGCCGTCATTCCCCCTACGTTTATACTAAAAATATGCTCAAAAAATGGACCTAACAGTATCCTATTTACATTTTATTTGGCTAAATGTTTAACCTCATAACTTATGTTACCCCAGAAATCATCTTTTATTATACAACATGTTTATTGTAGACTTATGTGAAACGGTGTTCTGAATATTTTTTTTTAATTTCGAGAGCTTGCTCCAGTGTAGTACTACGTTAGCGAAGAAAGCACGCGGGTCGTACACAACATATATAAATAAATTTAATAAAAAAAATTCACCCACATATATTTACATACGCTATACTTTCATAATCCTACTCCTACCTATGATGGTCGTACCGGAGTTGCCGGAGCAAAACCGAATGTAATGTAATAAGTATACCAGTTCGCCAATCGCTAGTCCCCCTGAGGCCTGAAGCACATCTTCCTCGATTGCACACAGCCAGCGTGTGCGGGGTTTACCCCGGAGCCGACGTCCTCTTCCAGTTCCTTTGCTAAACATCACTTTTGCTGCTCTCTCTTCCGGCACACGCACTACATATCCAGCCCATTGCATTCTGCCGCATTGTAGCAGCCTGCCGATATCTGCATTTTTGTACAGTTGGTGCAACTCGTGCAATTCATGCTTATTTGCCGAACAGTTCTGCTGTTGAGATTTCGGTGAAATTTTACAAAAACCTGCGATTTATTTTAAGTGTGTACGTTGTTTAAATCTAGCATAAGGTAAAAAAAAATTAAAATGCTTACAATCAAGACAATAAAGCCATTTCGCTTGGCTAGGGCATATTGACCCTTTCCCTATAAGTTATAATCAATGCAAGTGTGTTGAAAATAAGTTGTGTTTTGACGGAGATAATCGAGATAACAGAACAGGCACGGAAAATATGGAACTGTTGTAAGTAAAATTGTTATATTGTTATCGATTTATAGGGCTTCAATTATTTTTTCATCGCTATGGTTAGTTTCTTTTCTTTTTTTTTTCGTTCCAGAGGGCGAGTAATGGCGCTTGAACCTAGGCTTGTATGTACACTGGTGGACATATAAGCCATTGTCATGTTTCCATATTGATCTGCATGAATTCATACGAATACTTTTGTTAATCAGTGTATAGTCCAGGGCACTAGGCTAAAAACTGTGCCCCATCTCAAGACGTTGAGGACCCGCGACACCAAGGAATGACTATATTAATCATCTTAGCTAAGTCACTCCCAACGATTAAACAACCATCACCTAATAATGCTAACGGAACGGTTGGTACGAGATGTCCCTGTTCTATGGCTTACATGTGAAATCAAGTTGAGAATTTGTTTTCACTGTTATATTTAACAACGCTGCACAGTAGCCCTGGCCGCTTTTATGTTTGAAATACAATTACGATGTTCTTACAATGTTAAGTCTATCACTTTCCAGGATTCTTTCACGTACTGGGTGTGTATGTGCAGACTAGCATGTCCGAGATAAGTGAAATTCAATAGTCTGCTGAACCGGTTAACCAGGTAACATAAAAGTGTTCATAGCATCAATAACGTTTTCATACGTTACTTCAAATTCATTATTACATATAATTAATAAAAATCTTCGCATGGCAGCTGCCGCGTCGAAGTCGAATGCCGCGGCTTAATATTGGGCGGCTACAAGACGGAAGATAGCCCAAGAATACGCGCAGCAGCTGGAAGTGGCATTACCAATGGAAGAGCAGCTAGGCGCAACATCTCTTGAAGATGGCTGGAGAGATATTCGATCCGCCATTAATAGCACCGCAACTGCTGCACTTGGCACGGTGCCCCCGGATCTGAGAAACGACTGGTATGACGGCATGTGAGCAGTTAGTAGAAGAGAAGAATGCAGCATGGGCGAGATTGCTGCAACACCGCACGAGGGCGAACGAGGCACGATATAAACGGGCGCGGAACAGACAAAACTCGATTTTCCGGAGGAAAAAGCGCCAGCAGGAAGATCGAGACCGTGAAGAGACGGAGCAACTGTACCGCGCTAATAACACACGAAAGTTGTATGAGAAGTTAAACCGTTCACGTAAGGGCCACGTGCCACATCCTGATATGTGTAAGGACATAAACGGGAACCTTCTTACGAACGAGCGTGAGGTGATCCAAAGGTGGAGGCAGCACTATGAAGAACACCTGAATGGCGATGTGGCAGACGAAGATGGCGGTATAGTGATGGACCTGGGAGAACGCGCGCAGGACATATTTTTACCGGCTTCGGATCTCCAGGAAATCCAGGAGGAGATTGGCCGGCTGAAGAACAACAAAGCCCCTGGGGTCGACCAACTACCAGGAGAGCTATTTAAACACGGTGGTGAGGCACTAGCTAGAGCGCTGCACTGGGTCATTACCAAGATTTGGGAGGAGGAAGTTTAGCCGCAGGAGTGTATGGAAGGTGTCGTGTGTCCCATACAAAAAGGGTGATAAGCTGGAATGTAGCAACTACCGCGCAATCACATTGCTGAACGCCCCCTACAAGGTACTCTCCCAAATTTTATGCCGTCGACTAGCACCAATTGCAAGGAAGTTCGTGGGGCAGTACCAGGCGGGTTTTATGGGCAAACGCTCTATCACGGACCAGGTGTTCGCCATTCGCCAAGTACTGCAGAAATGCCGCGAATACAACGTGCCCACACATCATCTATTCATCGACTTCAAAGCCGCATATGATACAATCGATCGGGACCAGCTATGGCAGCTAATGCACGAACACGGGTTTCCGGTGGATTTTTCGGTGGTGTTCGCATACCCTACATCTTGCTTAGTGTCCCACACTTTGCAAGTGTCTCGATCCATTTTCGAAGCCAGCTGATTTATCAGCATCCCTCCCCCCAAGCCGTCAACTTCCAGTCCCAAATTTTACAGGTCTTGGACGTTTTTTACGCAACTGTCTACTAGCTTCCGGAGTTCAATCGAACTGTTCTTCGTGATTCTCGGAAGTGAAAAGATAGCGTCTATATGTTTATCGATTATCAACCGCTTATCTTCAAATCTGTCCGTGAGAATAGCCCCAAGCTGCATCATTATTAATCATGTCCTGATCGATAAATTCAGCTGCTTTCCCGACAAGCGCGTTCTGAAGATGATACAATTAGATAGCAGGACTTTCCGTTGCGTATCGTGCCATGACGTTTTGGAACATGGACTTGAAAGAATACCATGCCGTCGAATGTAGGTATTTACGCTTACACGCCAACGGGTCGGCGACCTTCGAGTCGCGTGTGTTTGGGGGAACTTTTTAAGGTGTGTATGTAGCGGAATGGCCGGCAAGGCGCCGATAATTTCCCGCCTCTTTCTTTCCGGGCAGGCAGCAGACGCCGTGGGATACACTGCTACACAACCATCCACTCGAACAAAACAGTGGGATAATTAGGCTAAGTTAAACAATAAAATGGTAAAAAAAAGTATATTTTACTTCACCTTACCCTCCCCTCGGATATGTGATGTTGATGCTATAGGTGGGCTTACAGCATTAGCACTGAGATGGTAACCAAAGACATATCCTGTCGTGGTGGTATCCCATGTTGACTATTTTTATTTGGTGCCGCGTCACATATCTGGCATTGACGCATTGATTTTACGCATGTGCCTGTGATCCAACGGACATCGTGTCTTGGAGCCTTGAATGATAGTGCAGTCAGGCAGAGGCCTTTTTCATCAGTGATAATGATGTGAGAACTCTCCCTTCCGACAATACTTTTCTGATGCGTTCCCTATGACAATGAGTCGTAAGCTATCGGTACACTGTTTGTCATAATGACAAATATTTGTCAAGTCAGCCTGATATCCATGTCGATTTCTAATCGGTTGGGAATCGACTGCTGGATACACTGAGTAGAAGTTTTTACAAAACTAGGAACGTTGCGCCAATCTTGTTTTGTTATGTATCACTTCGAAGAGCCATAATAAAAAATACCACACATTATAATGATGGTATATGAACAATCTTATGACGGCATTATTTTCGATTCATAGATGGTGTGCCAATACACGTACGAACGCATATACAGCAATGACTGCTAGTTGTGTTTCTACGGAAACTCCAACCATGTTCATCTAGAGAACATTTGAAGTAAACGTCCTAATTCTAGTATGAAAGATGATTAAAATAAATTTTATTCCATCGTTCTGTGAAAATCAAAGTGAGTAAATAGAATAAGGTACAGTGGGGCAAGTGGGTAAAGGAAATCGTATATTTCATATTCATCAAGTCATAAAAGTTGAATATAATATTGAAATTGATCATATTTATAACATAACGAATCATCTATTCAATCTTGATATGCCTGCGAACAAGATCTTTGAAACATACTTTTAGGATACAAAATATTTGGAAAACAAAAAAATCGGTTTCAATTTTTCACTTGCCCCACATGTGGGGTAATTTGGTTTCTGATTTAGTATTACCACGTATCACCGTAATAACCCACCGTAATAACCAAAAGCCTTCGAATTGAATATCATTTGTTTATATACGCTTAATAGAAATTATTTTTTTTGGAAAAATAGAGAAATGCATTCAGTGTCGGAAAATTTTCACTTGCCCCACCCATGGTAAAAAACAGGCAAAGCAATAATTTTTTTTTTCAAGATTTTTGATGTTCATATCAATATTTTTGTGGCTGGAATTCAAAACAACAAAGAAAACCAACTTATCAATGCACTAATTGAATGTGTTATGGAAACCAACATAAAAAAATATTTGTATTTATTGACACGCAAAACAACTTGTGCAAAAGATAAACTTGAAAGGTTAATAAATTTTTACTCTCGCATGTTGAAATGGTTCATTATTTCATGTTTCACTTATTCAACGCGTTAATTTGAATAGCCTTGTATGATTGTGAAATGAAATTGAATAATTCTGTACTTCATCTGTGAAATACTTGCGTTTTTTTCACTTACCCCATCTACCCACTTACCCCACTGTACCTTACTAATATTATTTGCTACCTTTTTTTTTTTTTTCAAATTTCGTATGCCTGCGATGTCTAATTGGCGAGACCCAGCGATTTCCCATACTAGAAAAAAAAATTACTTTAAATGTAGTGGCGACATCTCTTAAAAATAACACCTTTGCTGACTTGTTTTTAAAACTTTACTGCCGTGAATCGCAAGTCAGTCCCATCTGTATATGGGATTCATATACAGATGGGACTGACTTGCGATCCACGACAGTTTATAGATAATCACAGTTCATTGATAATAATTGCTATTCCTTTACACAAGTCGCTTCGCGTTTAATCTGCCCGCATGGTTAACGGACTGCCAATGTGATAGTATGGATGCCGATCAGATCTCGCTCATTTCGAATTATAACAATTACTGCTAGAATTAGTCAAGTTGTAGGATTAAGCTAGAAGATGGAAATGTATAAAGTCAATTTCCAGTACTAGCGATTGCTATAACATGGGAAATGTATGGAAATATTTTATAATTTAATTACGAGGGATGAAACTGGCTGATCCCAAGATCTCCTACGTATGAGGCAGAAGTGGTAGCCATAAGGCCACCAAGCTCTTTACTGTTTTGCGACACACCTAAGCTGCCCTCATTCGCATATCAGTCCCATACCGTTTTTTTCACATACTGAGATAAATTATAATAAATAATAATAATAATAAATTCCAATCATTTAGTCTAAGTTACTGCAACTAGCGCTCTAACTCCGTTATTAGTTGAATTCTAATAACGAACCATTAGGCGAAGTTGTAGAAAAACCTTCGCACTAGAAGTCCACCATACAACATATTTTGAAATTCAGCTTCTGGAATGTGTTATTGACAAACTACTAAATGATCGAACGCAAATTACTGAATGATCGTTAACATCCTTGGAGATAATAAATAGCCATTGAAGATCCAAATCGCATCTTCCTTATAAAACTTTAAAAAAATTAATAAATTTAAACATTATCGGATCTTGTTCAAATTTTGCTGAACTGTTCATCATTCTAATGATTATTGTGTTTGCTTGGTTTTGTGCAATCAGGTCATGTAAATTCCTCATGGGAATGTTATGCGAATATTTCCAATATGGGACGCACATGACTTGCTCATGGACACACAAAATCGCAATTTTTATTATTTTCTAAAAAAAAATATTATTCTAAAAATGAACACTATTCATTGGGTTAACTCAAAAGTGATGAAAAATCAAATGGGACTGTTATGCGTGTGGGGGAAGTAAATATTTGCGGTAAACTCAAATTTTGCTTTGGAGAGTTTTCGAAAGAATTACCATTTAAATTCCCATTGACTACACTTCTATAAAGTGAACCGTTGTTGGTAACCTAGATTCTAGGGCCTATAACAAGAGCGTATATATTTTTAAACAATCGTGTATCTGAACGGGGTACCTACAATCATTCAGCAATTATTAGTTATCACTAGTTGCAAAAAAAATTATAGTTGTGGGCTTTGTGGCCGTGTGGTTAGCGACGTCAATCGTCTAGACGCATGTGCTGTGGAGTGTAGATTCGATTCCCGCCCAGTAAGGAGCAAACTTTTCTTATAACGAAAAGTTCTCCACTGGTCCACTGGGTGTTGTGAAAATGTTCTGTCCGTTGTCTCATGCTAGATGTTAAGTGTTCAATCTGTGCGACCTCTGGCCGAAGATGGTGATTAATTATTACGCCTTTCGTTCATCTGGTAACTGTAGATCTCCATCCAGTTTTTGATAATACATTATTATAATAGTGCTAAAAAACTCACAAAACTTTTCCATTCATTTATCAATACATTTGTTCATCAAGCTGATGTCTTTCTCGTATACGTCTTATAAAATAATTATTTTATCATAGAATGTAGAATAATAGAATTGAATAGAATAAAAGAATGAACCCTTTTCAAGTTAGGCGTTGATACAAAAAAAGGAAAAAAATGACTTATTTATAAAGTAGCACCTTTTGTCTAGCAACTGAGTTTTATTCAAAAAATTCTTCAGTTTCATAAAAAGTAATGAGAAAAACACATAAGAGAAATCAAAGTAGCTGTTTTCGTCAATGATGCGATCAATAAATCCAAAAATACACATTCCAGCTCCTAATACATCAGCCGAAAGCTGAGAAAAAGTTCATTTAATTATCGTACAATGTTCTGTGAAATTGTTCTGTAACATACCAACTGCCCTTTTTGCAATTCTGAGCTCAATCGAGCAATCAGAACCAATTTCCAGATCGAATGAGTGACGGAGGTGTATTTTCCTAAATATTTTGGCTGAAATCCCCATACAAACTTCAAATCAAATGCGCCAGCTTATGCAACAAGCGATTAAGCTGAAATTTTGAGAAATTGATTTTCTCACTAAAAGACACAATCCTGGCTGGCCCGGTGGTATTCGACAATTTTTTTTCACCCCATACTAAGCTGGGCCAGTCTAATACATACAGAGGACAGAGGCATCACCTGAATTCGTCGAATATAATATAACACTGTTTGTTTCGGAGTGAACATATACAATATATATAATATTATAATATATTGTACATGAAAGGCAAACATTGTATATTTTACCATTTTATGTTGCTCATAAGTATTAGATTTTATTAATTTACGGTAACCTATTCTTAAAATAACAATATCTAGACAAAATATAAAATTACGAAATTACATCCACAAAACTTCAAGCATTCATATTCATGAATAATCACAAATGACGTTGAGAATAAATTATTGAAAAGGGACATTATGTAGCATATGGATCTTGTGATGCATTAGCTTGATTTTCTTTCTATTAATTGGGTCGCTCGAAAGGACTGAAAATAGACTCAACATTGAAAGCCTCGCTAGCAGTGGTCTCTGTCACTTCCATCGAAGAGGCGTGACTACTAGAGCTTGCACCAGTGCTGTGCTTCTGGATATTATACTTGAGATTTTTGGGTCGATTTCGGTGCTTGGACGTCGTCATTTTGGACAGAACTCTCTGCTTGCTATTCTTCATAATTCGTTTGAAAAAGTTCTCACATTCCATCTCGTTAAAGCTGCTATCGGCAAGCATGATTAAATTCAAGAACAGTGCTCGGAATCGCTTATAGAATTTCAACGCGACTTTTCCGGTTTCCATCTCGAGGAAAGGTTCCTGATTGCCGTTGTCTGTGGACGTTGATGTTCGCGAATTTCCGGTCCACGAGCATTGCACAAGGAAGGGGCGTGTTATAAAGTGGTCTATAAGTTTATAGCAACAATCAATTCCATTGGCCCTGCCGCTGTTGCCGCAGATGAAACTGAGTCTGGCTACGTACTGCTGCATGCTGGCATCATCCTTCAGCAGTTCCTCCAACGCGTTTAATTCTTCAACAGAGTTTACCGGGTTCATGATGTCCGAGGTGAAGCTAACTGGGACCGATGCGTTAGCCGTGGATCCTGCCGCTGCAGCGGCTGCAATCGCAGATGCACTTGCTGCTGATTTGAAGCTTTGCGTTAAATATTGGACATTGGATATCGTATCGACTATCATTTGCATCATCTTCTGCTGGTTTTCCATCATTTTCGATTGATTGTTCACTATCGAATCAAGCATTTGTTTGGACTTTTCGCTGCAGACGAGAAGGCCGCCACGTGCCGGCGGTGGTGGTGGTCGGAAATGGGGAAGAACGGGTTTCTTGGCGTGTTTGGCATAATTTGGCACTGTGTCGATGCACTCCACATCGGGCTCGATCTAGAAGGATGCAGATGCGGAGAAGAATTCATTCATTGTAGAGATGCATAATTTTGACTGGTTTGGGATTTATTTACGAATTACGTTTTGGTAATGAATCAGCGGTTGGTTTGCACTTCTCCCGTTTCTACAATGCACGAAACTCTTGTTCGATACGAGTGACTTGAACGAGTACGTGACAAGGAAACCCGGTGTCTATTATGGTTGACTGAACGTGTGTACGAATTATTACCTTGAGGAAAATGAACAAAATATAAAAATGGGGTAATCCATTTTCAGCTTTAAGTACATATCTTTAAAATTGTAAACGTAGAATAATGCACCTGTCATAAGATGAATTTAGTACTATTCCATTTAATTCCACCACGTTGAAATCCTTACAGATAAGTATTCTAACCTCAACAGTAAGGCCGTCTTCGTTGCCTGCTTAACTCGACTTATGACAGGTGAAAACATTCCACTAAAAGAGCTTAATAATTTTCGTAGAATAATTGTTTCTATTCGCAAGTTATCGTTGGTTTCATTTACCAAAGTATTATTATCCTTTATCTTGGATTCAGTATAAGGTTGAAAGCGTGATCACCAGTTACGCTGACCAAACAAAATTTAGTCAAACCGTTATTCTAGTCTAATTAATGATTTGAGTGTATTACTTCTACGTGAAGTTAAACGATTTACAATGATATGGAAATGCTAATATCATCTTCCAAACTTGACGTACATGTTCATGATAGAATTAGAGGCGAAAGTATAGAATTGATAGTTCCGTTAGGATACGGCAGGCATGAAGAGTGGAGAAGGCAAGTGGAGATATATCAGCTTCCACACTGATATTCTTCCCTCCCCATTCATACGGGAGCTTGACAAAAGGAAGGTCGTGCGATATGTGCCATCGCTTTCAAATCGACTTCTAGGTATAAAAATATTTTTCACGGAACTATCAATTCTATACTTTTGCCTCTAATTCTATCATGAACATGTACGTCAAGTTTGGAAGATGATATCAGCATTTCCATATCATCGTTATTCTAATGTTATAATTTTCTCTTTTAATATAAACAGAAATCACGAATATTTCGGGATTTCGGATAGTTCTATGTCAGACTAAAAATAGCTCATGCCATCAAATAAATTCGAAAAGCTTTTTTAATACTTTCACAGTGGCATTACAGTTTCCACTGCAACGTTACAGAACATCCGTCAAGAAATCACATTCATCGACCCTCGCTGCCAAAATTGTCCACTATTGTGTCAAGAAACTGTAACGTTGGATAGCTCGTAAAGTTTGTCGCCACGTTCCGTACGGCCTCGTTCCGTACATCGTCATCGGTTCTCCGCGAGGAACCCATCCCAAATAAGCAAGTCGCCAGTTTCACCTGAGCTTCCTGCTGCTCGTGCTGAAAAGATCGGAACACATTGTGCGGATCTGAGTGGTAGGCCGTAAGAATACGAGCCATTCGGTAGTGCCAATCTTTACTATGTTGGTATGTACTGGGAATGGCTTGCATGATGTTCGAGTGTAGTGACCAGAAAGTTGGCGGAAACGTAGGCGGACACCGCACGGGTGCTCCATCAACAGTATTGACGACGATTTTACCAAAGATGTAGTTCTCCGCGAAGTCGTCTAGAAACCGATGAAGCTCTAGTGGGGCGTTCGATTTGAGAACAAAGTATGCATCTGGAATGTGTTCTGGAGGCAGATATGCTAGGGCTTTGAGTCGTTTGTAGTTTTGCAGGAGCCAGTAGTTCTTCTCAAAGGACATTGTTAGACCGTGCTTCTCGACGGATCGGAACAGATGGTGGGAGAAATGAAAGAAACAAAGGGACTGCCTTGTGTGAGGAAATTCTGCTTCCAATGCATTGACTAGTGGTTTTTCGAAGTCTGTCAGCACCAGCTGGGGATTCAATTTCTGTTCCATACTGTGAACGATTTGCTTCAGTTTAGAAAACATTTGCCGATATAGAGGTTCATAGGAAGCGGCTGCGAGCACGTAAATCGCTGGACTCATCTGTTGATGTGATGGACTAATGCTGCTATGAAGTACAAGCACTTGGCGTTGCAACCCCGTCTTGGCGGAAAAGGTCGATGCAACTATCCAGAACTTTGCATTAATAAGATTTTTAATATCAGCGAGAGTTGCAAATATGAAGGCCGAGTGGCTATCCGCTCGTACGTGTGCTTGATAGAATTGAGTACCGTCGATGGCTTTTACCAGATCAAAAGGCACTTCCATCGTGTCCAACGACATCGACTCCGCGGGATGTTCTTCGTTTCTGGCACGTTTGATAATTTTCCGCTGAGCATTCATGCTAAGACGCTTTTGATCCGGAGACAAAGCCGTCACATCATACACCTGTCGGATAATGTCAGAAGGTTTGGCGTCATCTGTGGCGGCAGCCTCTTTGAGCATGTTCCTTTGTTTGATTTCCTGTATCAGTGTCTGATCCGGGGCGTGAGTGTGGAATCCTTTGTACGATAGCAATTCGTGTCTGTTGTCGAAGAAATCGGTGGTCACTCGCGCCGGACACTTGGGCAAGGGTACTTGACCTTCGGGTTTCCGACTACGACCTTTGCATTCCCAGTAGCACCGGTTGCCTCTCTAAAATTGAACGAAAATATTACTTTTTTTCATCGATAGACCCCCACAAACATCACTACTGACTCACCTGGGAATTCCTGTAGAACACATACCCGTCCAACGCTAGGAGATCTTTGCCTCTTGAAGTTTTCAGAATTTCAACTTCTTTCGAATTGTGCGCACCGTACTCACCACCAACTTCTTCACTCTGGCAAGGAAAGAACAGAAAAATAAGCACACGATTGGTTCCTTGCGATGAAAAGAGGTTACCAGGTTGACTGGTTGATTGTAAGTAAGACGAGAAATCAAATCAAAAGAAAAATATGGAAACCAATAGGAACGGATAAACAAAATTGTAACTTTCTGTAATATCCTATTACGTCTTAGTACTAAACTTGAGCTACTTATGGAAGTGACCAAGATACATTTCGTGTGTAACTCCATACAGGTACCAATACATAGTTATACATTGGAATCGAACTCTGTAATGCATTGTCGATGAAAATATAGATCAGTTTAAAGTGATCCGTAAGTGAGATCGGAAGCTTATATCCTAGTGTTCCTAAATTACAACTAAATAGAAAGAGAATCCCTAAAACAAGACATTTTAAGTGGCGACGAGGAAAAGTGACTCTGTAATTGGATCTTCGTGGAAGATTAAGAGATCTCAAACAGAAACGTAGTTTCTAGAGTGAGCAGACTGTAAGTCTTTAGCAGAGTTGATTTGGTGATTGGTAAGGCGCCAAAAATATACTTGAGCAGCAGACAGTCGCTACTGGCCAGGGCGATTGTTGAGCAAATTCATATTTAATCAGTATACTGAAAATATTACTTTTGTGAAAATTGCATTGTAAGATTGTGAAAACTGTTTCTAATATCGCCATTTGCTTTTCTTCCTTTGTCTAGCTGTTCCACTATTTATCCAATCTTTTGTGTCGAGGCCACAAGAGAACGCTTTATTCAATTTCTTCATCGCAGCCAGCGCTCGGGTTCTTCAAGCAGAAAATTTTCTAGTCCGGCGGCGTACTGTGAGAGCCAAAGAGAACAAACAGCACATTGTTTAGTGGTTCGTTGGACGGTTGGTGGCTATCGAATTGATTAGTGCGAGAACGAAGGAGAGCAAGAAATACCATCGGCGAGCGGTTCATGTGACGGCCGGTAGTAAGCTCGGCGGCGAGTTAGCTGAAATATTTCATTTTTACAAAGCAGCCGTGGGAGTGGAATCGTGCTCCGGCTTTTGGCGTTGGACAGCACGGAGTTGATCAGCATTTTATCAGAGCGGATAGTGAGGCAGTTACGAGTATCTTACGGGCCGTGAGTGTTTCTGTATTAGCAGTTCCCGGTGGTGTGCTTTGGCAAGTGCACGGAGTAAGTCTTCCCTACAGAACCTTGGAGAAACTGTGAGTAACTTTCATTGATTGTTATTTGAATATTGTAGAATTGAATATAACCGCGTTATGACGTCTGCATCAACATCATCTGCGCAGATTGTGCAAGCAACACCAACAATGATTGGTTCGATGGATGTTTACCATATAGGTAAATCCTTCGGCAACTGGGTCGAACGTTTCGAAATCTTGTGTGCCTTGCATAATGTGACAGTTGATTCAAAAAGATCTTGGTTCATTTCCTTGAGTGGGGAGGAAGTGTTTGATGAGATCAAACTACTTTTTCCAAAACAGGATGTTAGTCAGATATCTTATGATGATATCATTAAGAAACTTAAGGCTCGTTTTGATCGAACGGAGCCAGCATTGATGAACAGATATAAATTCTACAATCGTTCGCAAGGCCATTCTGAAAGTTCAGAAAACTTTGTGCTAGCGGTGAAACTCTTGGCGGAAAATTGCAATTTTAAGGAGTTTAAAGATGAGGCTGTTAGGGATAAATTGATACTCGGGTTACGGGATAAAGTTTTGCAGCAGAAATTACTCATGGAAGATGACGTGGCGTTAGATGCGGTTGAAAAAACCATCATTAGCACTGAGTTAGCAGGGCAAAGAGTGAAAGACATTGTGGAACAAAATGATTCGGAAGTTTTATCTATTAAACATAGACTAGGAAGGAAAACACATGATTCTAGAGGCAATCGTTATGAACAATCGGTAAGATTTAGGTCGCGTAGTGACAGTAGAGAGCGTAGCCTTAGCAAGAACAGACAACCATACAAAATGAAGCGTGATTCTAAGAAATGGGGCTCTCACAGTAGTGCAGTGTGCAATTTATGTAAACGCAGAGGTCATATTAGGAAGGACTGTTGGTTTTTAAACAAAAAGAACACAGTTAAGTTCGTGGAGAAGGAGATAGAAACTCAACCAGTTGTGTTTGACAAGTTTAATAGAATGAAATTGAATGATTCGGAGGAAGACTCAGATATAAACTGCATGAACATTTCAGGATCCTGTGAGAATGATGCTTGTTTAGTGAA
This sequence comes from Armigeres subalbatus, assembly GCF_024139115.2. Taxonomy (NCBI): domain Eukaryota; kingdom Metazoa; phylum Arthropoda; class Insecta; order Diptera; family Culicidae; genus Armigeres; species Armigeres subalbatus. The sequence continues at coordinate 437,800,321 of NC_085140.1, forward strand.
GGTTGCGGTGAATGATAAGTATATAATAATGGAAGTTGATACAGGGTCAGCAGTGACTGTTATCAGTGAACGTTTGTATACAAAGCTGTTTAGTACGATTACCCTTTTAATTGTAACAAGTCTCTCGTAGTGGTAAATGGAGCAAAACTAAATGTAGTTGGGCATATGGTAGCTCATATCATGCTCAATGGACATGAAGCTAATGGAAAGCTGTTTGTGCTTAAAACGGACAAGGACTTCAGACCATTATTAGGAAGAGATTTAATGTCTACGTTTTATCCAAACTGGAAAAACAATTTCATTAAACCGGGGAGCATTAAAAGTTTGCAAATCAGCTATAAACACGAAGAAGCTATAAGTATGCTCAGGGAAAAATATGCAAAGGTATTCAGCAATGATTTATCCAACCCTATTTCAGGTTTTGAGGCGGGTTTAGTTTTTAAATCGGACCAACCAATTTTTCGAAAACCTTATCAAGTGCCTTATAAGATTAAAAACAAATTCTTAGAACATTTGGATGGATTGGAGAAACAAGGCATCATTACACCAATTAAAGCAAGCGAGTGGGCTGCTCCCGTAATTGCTATTTTGAAAAAGGACAATGAATTGCGCATGATCGCTCTCGGTACGCATTTGCTAACAGCTCACAGGAATCAGCTAAAGATGGTGGAGCAAAAGAAGGAGAGAGTGAAAGTGATGATTACCGGACAGTTCAAGGCCAGGCGAAGTTCCATCGACGAACAGGAAGAATTCTTAGGTTTCCCCGCCGAAGAAGCACCGGAAGAAAGCCATGCTGAAATACCAGGGATAGACACGGTTGAGAAATCGAGACCGGTCGAACATACGACTGAAGCGGTTCGTCAATCTAGAAAGAGAAAACATGTCGAAAGGAGTCCAATTAGGACTCGATCAAAGCTACGACGCTTAGTTGAAAACTAAAAAAAAATAATAATAATAATTCGAAGTTTATTTTGTATTGTAAGAGATATTGAAGCACAAAGTGCAATCTGAATTCTAAATTCTTGTAAGAATTAACTGAAATGGAAAGAATTGTAATATCCTATTACGTCTTAGTACTAAACTTGAGCTACTTATGGAAGTGACCAAGATACATTTCGTGTGTAACTCCATACAGGTACCAATACATAGTTATACATTGGAATCGAACTCTGTAATGCATTGTCGATGAAAATATAGATCAGTTCAAAGTGATCCGTAAGTGAGATCGGAAGCTTATATCCTAGTGTTCCTAAATTACAACTAAATAGAAAGAGAATCCCTAAAACAAGACATTTTACTTTCTTGGATCATGGATAGTTTGTAGTTTCATCACCGTTGAGTACGGAGGCAAACGGATTATTCTACTCACAGCATGAAAACGCTTAAGAAACGGTTATTTATACTATACCGATTTGAGTCATTGTAGATGACCTTACAGAGAACGTCGAAATACGCTTTTGGCGTCAAGATACTGATAAAGTATTATTAAATGCTTGATATTTTGAATAATTCTTGATCTTATTGACCTAACTTCCCTAAAAAGATATTTCCATTAATTGATTGCTAAGGTTTTGGCCCGAAGTTACCCTTAATTGTTTTTAATACAATTCCGTTTTCATACGATTATATCGCATACAGAAGTACCTACAAAAAGCGCGAAACAACGGGCACGAAAAGGAATGAAAACACATGATGAACACTAGTCGAACAGTGTAGATTGGAACTACTTGCTAATGTAGCACGTCACATGAAATTGAGAACTCAGTTAAGTCCGCTGGCCAAACTTTGGAAAACACACAATGCCATAGGGACTTATATTACACGAATCCTGATATACTCTGTTTAACGAGGTGACCACGCTCCTCGGGACCGTGGAGCTCTCTACTAAACGCCCAGGCTCACTTTTTGCTCATGAAGTGTTTCCTATAATGATAATCGTTGCCAGATTTACAACCTGGTTTCGAAACCTTACTATAATTCAATGTTATGTGCCAACCAATGAGTTGCAGCAAGACAAAGAGAACTTCTACAGCCAACTCAAAGGCGTCGTGGACAGGATCCCGAGGGATGATCTGTATGTGCAACTTTAATGCGAAGATCGGATCCGGTAACCGGTCTCGGAGAAATGAGCGAAAAAGGGGAGCAGTTCGCCAAATTATGGTAAGGGGCCGTACACTAATTACGTAAGCAATTTTTCTGGGTTTTTCAACCCCCCTCTCCCCATGTATAGATTTTTCCCATACAAATCATTTTTTATTTATATGAAACGTAAGAAAATGTCAAACCCCCCCTCCCCCCATAAGTGCTTACGAAATTAGTGTACGATTCGACAACGGCATGGCTCTTCTATTATCGACCGGTTCACAAGGTCACGTGGGAAAATCAAATCGACCATATCAGTGTCATCCAATTTCACCCAAATCATGGCGAAAAAGGTAGGCATTTGGTTAAAAAGGGGGACATGAAAAACATCGATCGATTTTTGATTTTTAATATGATTAAAAATATTATATTTGTTAAAGTTTTGCTCACTAATGTTTATTAGAAGAAGTTATTGTAAGAACCAGCAAGTAACCCAGCAAACAAGAGATCGTATAACATTGCGAATAAGTGCACAAAGTGGCCATATACGTCCATAGGCCACTTGGCATGAACTCAAATAAAGGCATGTGCCTATATCACCTCCACCTTATACTTATTCGCTAGCACATGCAACTTTGTTTTAGCCGGGAGATACGACATCTTCTACTTTATTAGTATTACATCTCCAGATGAAATATTCCAAACTGTCATTATAGTCTTTCCAGTTATAAACTGCAAGCACCTTCTTTGTAATGGTAAGATTTTAGCTTCAACTAATTTTGAAATCAATAGAGAACAGAATTTTAACAAGAACAGCAAACAGTTCTGAAAATTTGTCAATAGATAATTTACTGAACATTAGGATCTATAAGGACCAAACACAATATGCTTAGTAGACCTGTAAAATTTGTTTCTTGAATACCATTAAGAATCACAATTTAAGGCATGTAAATGAGAATGATATAGTTAACTGTATTACCAAGTTCTTAACTGAAGAAATTTAAAACTGTTCAGATTTAGACTAAAGAAACTCAACTGTACAGATTAGTTCAGATTTCTATTCCATTCTAGGCATGGAATAGGGGCTGCTCTTTGCCGAACATATTCAAGAAACGTACCATGCAATGGCTTATCTTGGTAGTCAATATCTTGGTAGCCAGATGGCGTCAGACGGAGGTACCAAGATCGACATAGGCGCACGGATCAAGAAAGCAAGGGCTGCCTTTGCGAGTTTAAGAAATATCTGGAAAAACAGGCAGATAAGTGAACGCACCAAAATACGAATTTTCTACTCTAACGTGAAATCTGTGCTGTTATACGCTAGCGAAACATGGTGTGTATCAGTGGAGAACACTCAACGGCTGCAGGTGTTCTTCAATAGATGCCTGCGGTATATAACTCGGGCCTGGTGGCCTCACAACTGGATCTCAAACAACGAGCTCCATCGTCGTTGTCACCAGAGGCCGATAGCAACAGAAATTCGGGATCGGAAGTGGGGCTGGGTCGGCCACGCTCTACGTAGGGGCGGAAACGAAATCTGTAAACAAGCGTTAGACTGGAATCCAGCGGGACATCGCAGCAGAGGCAGACCCAGAGGCTCATGGCCATGGCGGCGAAGCCTCAATAAAGAAATGAAAGAAGTCGATCGAAATCTAACCTGGCAACAGGTTAAAGCGATAGCTGGGCAACGCTCAAGATGGAGATCTTTCAAGTCGGCCCTTCGCAACACCAGAGGTGTACAGGATCCATAAGTAAGTAAGTAAGTACAGTGCGATGCGTTCCAAACACAATTCGATGGGAAAATTTTGAAATGCATTTGCATTTTTCCTAATCCGTTTTTCCCAAAAACCTATTCTTCTGTTATCTTCGACATCTGTGTTACTGTAACTCAAGCCTTTGATTTCCGATATTAACATTGATTTTATTCAAAAACTTAAAGGAAAATATTTCATATAAGAGAGCAAAACACCATACACGCACAGCTGAAAGTATGCTCTTTTGGGGAGAAATATGCTCTTTTGCGGGAGAATGGGACTACCCACAAAAGGAGTAAAATTTGATGCATAAAAAGCATAAGTTTTACACATTTGCCTGTTTTATGCATAAAAGTTAATCATTTGTGAATAAAAGATAGTCATAATTGTGCATAATATTTATTCCTTTTTGTGTGTAGTCCCATTCTCCCACGAAAGAGCGTACTTTAAAGTCATAATTGAATACTTTATAGTCAAAAGAGCATTCTTCAAAGTCTTTTGTGTGTGAACATTTTTAGCAGTGTAGTATGTGCAACGATTAATTTGCGAATGGATCTCTGTTGCAGTAACTAGAATTACTATAGAAAAAAGTTATTTTTCAAAAAATATCCAAAAAGGAGGACATTTTAGCGCAAAATAAGGACATCTGCTTTTTAAAGAAAAAGGAGGACATGTCCTCCTTTAGGATACCATATGGTCACCCTATCCAAAAATGGCAAGGAAGCCTTCTTGATGTACCTACGCAATAAACGTTGTGCCGATATCCCTTCTATTCATCCTCGGCGAAATACGCCTGCGCGGAGGAAAGAGTTTGATGACGGTTTAGGAATAGCCGACTGTAAGATGCCATGGTGAAAAGGTCATTAGTTGAAGAACTGGAGACTCGTACTGTAGATATTCCAGAAAGTGTCAGCATAAAGACCAATGTACCGCCTTCAAGAACGCTTTCACCCAGAGAAAACAATGGACCTCCGATTTGACCTGGAAGATTATAGAGGAGTGAAGAGAAGCCAAAGCCGGGTAGAGTGAACACAACCCAGAGGATCCAGAATTTTAGCCCGTCAACGATAGTCGGCTCTTGAAAAGAAAGTAAAACGCTTATATCTACTTTCGCCGACGAAGGTGAGTAAGCCATATCAACTGGAGTAATTCGCCATGTAAAGTAATTCTAGCTCGGATTCAGGAGAAGATCGATGCAACTCACCGGTGGCAGCAGGCCAGATTTCTTGCCGGAAGATCCTGAGTGGACCATATGTCCACGCTCCATATCTTTCTGGAGCAGGTCAACGATTTCCAAGAGTTCCTTTATTTGGTTTTCATTGACTACGAAAAAGTACGAGGTCTTTTCGTGCAGAGTGCTGCAAAATGGGATCTTTCCCGGTCTCATCCAGCTTGTAGATGGTGTGAGTCAAAGATATAGGGGAAAATACCTATTCTTGGCAGTCTAAGACATTCGCCAAATTGAATGTTAAAAATAATTAATAATTACACTAAAACATAGGTACAGCTTAACTGGTATACATTTGTATGCTCTTTCTTTGATGATTGGTGTTCACCAAATATAACAGCTTTTACCACAAACTCAGTAAATTTATCATAAAGTAACAGGTCAACGGCATAGCAATTTCTATTATCAGCAATGGATTTGCTCCCTTTAGCAACTAGACATGGAAGTGAAAAACTGGTAATGTATTGGTGCCAAATGCTGGTTGTTTATATCCTCCAGGGAACATCCATAAATTACGTAACGCTTAGAGGGGGAGGGGGGTTGAGTGAAGTGTGACAGTCCATACAAAAAGTTTTGATGATTCATACAAAAAGTGTGACATAGGGGGGACGGGGGTTGAAAATGGTCGATTTTTGCGTTACGTAATTAATGGATCTTCCCCCAGTAGTAAAATTCATTCATATTAATCGGCCGCACGCTCATCTCGCTTCACTCAATTTTGGAACAAACTTTATTGTTTATCAAAACTGGCTTAACACAAAACATTAATTTTTAGCCTTGGCATAAATTTTATGTCATGTACACAGATAGGCAAAAGCATTTAAACACATTGTAAAACAAATTTAACCCTTATGAAGCCAACAAAAATCAGACATGAATGGCAGATAGGGTACCCGTGTACCCAGATATTGAAATTTTCATTACTTTTACCATTTTCAACCTATTTGAATAATGTTTGCCATTTAGGAGAAGGGAACTTATATGCTTTTTGTCCGCTGCCTTAGAGTCACGTAAGCAAAAGTCTATCAACCTGTTTCAAATATACAACTTGCTCTTTGCGGTCCTTACATGATGTTAGTTGTTAGGCGAAGCTCTTTCAACTGGAATTTTCAAGTATTATGTTCTCGCTGATTGTTGAAACACAGAATAATGTAATTGAAATGCTTTAAATGGAGATCATTGACCTCCAAAACAACGACGAGCTCAAATTGAAATTTTAGAAATATCTCTCATAAGATATTTTCTCTATTCGGAAGCTGTTTTCAATATTGAAAGCAGTAAACAAAATTGTTCCTATGTTTCCCATTAAATTTTCAACCAAAAGACCTTTTACGTAAAAAGAATAACGAAAATACACAACAAAATGAATTTCTAAGCGCAATAAAATCGTGTGTAGTTTCTCTTCAAAAAATTTCTGGCCATTCTGAAGAAATAAAAAAAAAGATTATTAAATATATATATATATATATATATATATATATATATATATATATATATATATATATATATATATATATATATATATATATATATATATAAAATTATGTAGGGGAGGACGAGGCAAGATCGCCACCCGGGGCAAGAAGAGCACTCCATAATTTTACCGCTATTGTGCTATTTTCTCTCTAAATAACCCAACAACAAATTTGACAATAAAAAAATATTATAAAAATAAAATGATTCTGAAAAACAGATGAATTAGCAAAAGTTGGTGAAAACTTGAATTTTTTTTATAAGAGATCAGCATTAGAAAATAGGGTTTTTAAAACATCTTAACCAAAATCTTGACCAATTACACATATTATATGTCTTCAAAAAATATTTTAGAGCCATTTAAAATATTCACAGTAAAATATCTGACCATGCTTAAAAAGACTTGAATAATTTATCTTATATGGGGCAAGATGAGCACCCCCTTTTAAAACAATCAAATAATACACAAAATACTAAAATTCGTTTGAACAACTTACAATTATGATTTACTATGCGCTGAATCTGTTGAGTAACGTACATTATAAAATTTACTGAAATTTTAAACTAATTTTTGTTATTCAATGTGATTTTGATGATGTCAATGAAAAATAACAACACATCGATCCCAAAAACTGTTTTATTCTTCTAATATGACCAATGCACATTAAAAGCTATTACTTTTTGTGAATAGTGGTGCTCTAATACTTTTCAGTCAGAAAAAATGATTTTTAGAAGGGTGCCCTTCTTGCCCCGTAGGGATGCTCATCTTGCCCCTTAGTGTATTTGAACCAGTCAAAAACAGAGTCTTAGTTAAGTCACATTTATCGGGATTACCGTTCTTTTTGAAATTCGCGTTCTAGTCTAGATGTTAGATGAGATGCAACAAAAAAGAACTGTTGTATTGTAATATAGAAAAGTATGCTTGCTGAGAAGGTATTAAGAATCATTCTTAGGGTGCTCACTGCTCATCTTGCCCCCTTCTACCCTACCGAATATTTTCTGGCCCGCCGCCAGCTGGTGTTACTTTAATCTAATTTAATTGGGAAAATATATTAAGCTCGTTTAGTGGAATGTATTAAACCGTCTAAGACGAATTAAGTACTGTCCATTTAATTCCACCAGTTAATTTTCGTTATCTTTGCAGATACGTATTTCGACCACAACTGTGTGGTCGTCTTCAGTGTCTTGTACTTGTACTTGTAGTCGAGTCAAGTACAAGACACTGAAGACGACCACACAGTTGTGGTCGAAATACGTATCTGCAAAGATAACGAAAATTAACTGGTGGAATTAAATGGACAATACTTAATTCGTCTTAGACGGTTTAATTTAATTGAATACAAACGCACCCAGCACAAAAAAAAGCATCCTGGAAAATTGAATTAGAATGAAGGCCCGCCTGCTCAGGTCTTACGTATGAAAATTGATCCGTGGCTTGAAAACGTTGGACAGACCTCATTTAAATATATTCGTAATGAAAACAATTGGTTTAAATTATAGTAGAAGATCGACGCCAGTTGTATGATTGGTTATCAGATTGAAGATAACCTGCCAATATTGTGACAGATTACTACAAATATCAAAAGCATCCAAATCAGTTAATGATGCTTTCAACGTGAGGCTACCGATATGTAATTACTTGCGTTTCAAGTTAAAAGTAAAACAAAATCGTATTTTCCTTAAATTACTAAAGAACTATCAAACATGTTAAAATGTAATAAATACTTTCAAAGAGCAGTCGATTTTTATTGCAACAGAAGGGATGTAGATTTGTGATAACATGCGATAAATGCATACCAAGGTATACTGCTTGGGCATTAGACTAGAATGTTTGAATGTTCTAATTTGAGAACAAACTAAATGTCAATGAATAGTAGACAAACCAGTTATGTGACAAACAAAAATTTAAATATACCGGAAGACAAATGGGTTGACGGATCAAAAGAGATAAGGCACTTTAAATTTTCAATTTCTGAAATTACATTTTTTCTGATTGTAATGTTTGTATATTTACAAAATCGACAGTCATATTTCATCAGTTCTTAACAAATAATAACGAATTCATGCAGATAATTAAACTGCAGAAGAAACTGTATTTAATTTTTAAACTACATAGATTTGTAAAACAAAAATAACAAAAAAATGTTTTATAAAACGTAAACTAAATAATAATAAAAAAAAACTCTTGTAAATCACTGCGTTGCTTCATTAGATCCTTCAGCCTTTACTGTAATACGAAACTCAGAGCCATCATTCAAATTTACAACTTCAGTTGACCCGATGGGATGCGCCATTATATTTCTAAGCGTTTCACTGCCGTGTGATTGATTTGATGTTTCGGTGTTACATGCTGGAATGGTTTGCCCAATAGGAACGCTTTGAGAAACCACCACTCCACCTGTAACCCGGCTGCGTTTTGCATATTTCCAGATAGTTGGTGAAGGTATCTGAAATGTGGTTGACGCTTTCTTGAAAGTCATGCCGTTCTCGACCGCCTTCACGGCATTCAGCATTTGCTCTGGAGTCCAAGGCACCCTAGAAGAGGAGGTTCCTGCACAGTAGGTATCTTTTGGCCGCGCCACTTCATGCTTCACTCGTTTGTAGATGGTGTTCTTGGGAATCTTAATCATAGAAGTCTTAGGAATATCCATGGACTGGACTGCCGCGAAGGTGTTGCTCATATGTTCATGACTTATATTTGCCTTCTCTAGTGCAACACTTGATGCATTACTGGGTTGTACAATTGTAGACGTTAGATCACGTTCACAACTTTTATTTGCTTTTAGTCGATTCCTTATTCCCGATCGTTTAGCGTAATCCCAAAGTGTTACAGCTGGAATGTTGAACAACACGGATGCTTTCCGGTAACTCATACCATCCTGGACAGCATTCAAGGCAATGGTCATTTGTTGATCAGTCCAATTCAAGTAAACAGGCGCAGCCCTTGTGCGCTTTCTTGATGTCGACGGCATCTGGCAAGGCAACAAAAAACCTTTATTAAGACCAACTGCCTTAGCATTTTGATGCGCTAGTTCAATCATGTGGAATATATATTGATGTAAAAAATGAGTGAAAAATGTGACGTCTCCAACATTTTTTCTCATATTTTCCGTACGACCTTTTATTGAATGTTATTTTTTAATAGCTAAGGTGCTAAGGCAGCTGATACGTTAGAATTGTAGGTAGTACGCTACCAATTTGTCTTCTAAGTAGGATAGCACATATAAACGGTTTCATGACGTTACATAGTATCAATAATGCAATAATGTTCTAAAGTAGCAACAGTAGGTATGGTCGTGACCCAGACGATGTTTCTAGCCTCATCAATTTTTCGCAGCAATACTTAGCAATCTGATTCGCACTTTGTTTTTACACGATCGTTGCGAAAAGTTTTCATGGTGCATTTAATCAAAATATCTTCAATCTAAGCGCGCTTCACATTCAAAAGAACTATATTTTACCAAAAGAGTATATTAACACATTTGCCCAAAAGTACACGCGGCGCTCCCTACATGAAACGATACTTTGGGTCATGGGGTGTCTAAAGCTGATGTAAATCTTTCTATGTGTTATATAGACCGCATCAAATGGAAACAGGTAATAGTAGACATTAAAACGGGGACAATGCATGAATCACGAGTTATATCAGGTGTATAAAGTAATGCATAATATAATGTTAAGCTGATAAACACGACAGACTACGGTGGACTGCTAAAATTGTTCGTCGTGCCACAATATGAACTGGCCTGATGTTGGTTCAATAAATGTTAGACCAAAATAAAGCTGCAGAAATTTTTGTCTTTTTTGATAAAAATTTAAAAATATTTATAGGCGTCAAAAAATCCATGATTTTGTGAGAAATTTTATCACAAATAAATTGAAAGACAAAAAAATTGACGAGAAAGGTCAATTATTTTATTTTCACTTAAAATTTATGGAGCGTTGAAAAACACGATCGCGCAGACTATCTGTGAAGTTAGCAGAACGCGTACTAATTAATTTTATTTGCGATCATACAAAGCAGCACAAAACTGGATCGCACGAACTGTCTACGTACTGAACAGAGAGGCGATCAAACGAGCACTAATGAATTTACAAAATCGGATCATGCGAACTATTCGCGTGCTCTGAGCAAAAGTACGATCAAACGCGCTCTAACTTATGTAATGTAAATTTAAAAAAACACCTAGGTACATAAAGATCACCTTGCTCGTTTCGTACCTCGCCTTCTTGTTCCCCAGAATCGCCGGGAAATTGTCCGAAATTCTGGAAACATGCCCGGGCCACCGCATTTGTCCTATGTCTGTAGTGTGAACGATGGATGATCTCCCCACAGCTACTGGATTACGTGATTCATTCGCTCCATGTAACGTCTTCCATCGCAAGTATGCATTGGTCTTCCACGAGCATTGTCCGGGTCACGTGCCTGTAGAAGACTCCCGGACTAATGAGCGTTTAGTAGAAAATCAGTATGGTATGACAGCGAACAGTATTCGATTGAACTGTCCTGCGGAGTTCAAACTATGATTTCCTGACGATCTGTTTCTAAATTTTTCTACGTATCGGTTTCCACGTTTTTTAGGTCTCCAGTCAGCCTTGCAAGCAAAGGTGTGGACTGTGGAATTACCAATCCGGAAATGGCAACTTCGATTTTCGATCCGATCTAGGATATTTTCAGGAGGGAAACATTGACGACTTCCGGAGCAAAGTGCATCAGTTACGCTTGTTACTACTTTTTCTTCTTCAATGGCTCTACATTCTAACTGGAACTTGGCCTGCTTTTCAACTTTATTCTATTGGCATTTCCACAGTTATTAATTCGGTGTCAATGGCTGCCATTGCATGAGTAGTAAGTATCTTGTGCGGCAAGCACAAAGGATACTCTATGTTCAGGGTGTAGAGAAAGTTTCCAACCCAGTCCATTCTAGATCGGACCGAGAATCAAACTCGCCATCTCCGGATTGGCAATCCTACGATTTTGCTCGCAAGGCTACTGGAGACTCATGGAGGCGTTTGCAACATAAGATACATATTCATGCAATAGCAGGCATGTATGGAAAAATCAGATTAAATGTGTGATAAATTTGCATTTTCCGTCTTTACATGGATCCATCGTTTCTATAACATTCTCCAGAAAACCACTCCCCAAAATGTACCATTCCCCAGAAAACTATTCCCTAGAATGAACCATTCCGCCGGAAACCATTCTCCAGAATGCACCAGAGTTTGTATCCTATATTCAAAAACAATTCTTTCAATGATTTGTATTTCTATATTTTTCTAATTTAGTAACTGTAGAAGCATATTTCAATGAGTGTAAAAATGGGCCTAGTTTCATTCACACCGTTGACACGGGATGTAATGAAGTGTCGCTTTTATCTGATTGGTATAAGCAAACTTTCCTGAAACAGAAATAAAATTTACAATAGAAGAACGCTAAACGCGCATCATTCCCTGTTCTTCGTTAGAAGCGAGCAGTTCGTTTTTTTATTGCTCCCATCTCGCGTCAAGTTTTTCCTAGTGTTTTTCTTCGTTTGAAGTTTTTTACACTCGGTTTTTCAACGCGATTTGTGCCCTGTGACTGGGAAGCAGCACACCCTGGCCGAGACCTCCGGTGTGTCTGTTAAAGGCACTTCCGGCTACGACAAACTGCCGGATCGCAAGTCGCATTTCTTGCAAAAGCTGCATCACCATCAGCAGCAGAAAGTGCGGCAATCGTTTTGCTACAGAAGCCCCCGTCCCCATCGTAGCAGCCAGTACGACGACGAAAGCCTGCCTGCAGAGGAGTTGCCATCGACACCGGTACGCTACCTACCTACACAAGGCTGTTATTGTCGGTAAATATCTCGCCTCTTGTTTTCGGTCTCTCGCATCTTGTGAATTGGTAGTTGAATTGGCAAGTGGAACTGTGAACTGGTAGTGAATTGGCAAGTGGAACTGTGCCAAAAGTTCATCAGATAAAAGTTATTTTTTGACGTAAACTACGTCTAAGGGGAAGACTCAGATACAGGGTGTCAAATGAGAATTTCAAAACTGGAGACCGTCACGAAATCATGTAAGATTTGTAACATCAATAGGTCCTTAATCTTTCAATGGATTTTAATGATTTATATATCAATCGATTCGTAAACTTTCCACCAATTTGCCAGTAATATTGAAACTATTGATTATCAACGCTAAACTATTGAAAAATTTAATTCTTTCATGCATTATGCATTCCTCTTACAGCGCGTTCCAATCCTTGGTAATTGCCTACTTTTAGGGTATTATCTTTTATTGAACTGGGTTTTATGAATAAGGTGGCCCAGCCGCTAGACAGTGGAGTCCCTACTCCTTCATAGAGTGGGAGATGCTGGGCTGGGTAGTATTGTCGTGTGATGGTTCCTTCTCTTCTATATAGAGCGGAATAGTTAGTTCAGTGTGCTATAATTGGTTTTACGTAGTTTACGTCGAGCGGTCGTGTCTTGTATACAACCCCAATTTTTTTACCGTTATTTTTTTTTATCGTTATATTTTTTTTTTCGTTATTAATTTTTTTTTTCACTATTTTTTTTTTCTTCATATTTTGTTTTCTAACTCTTTCGTATATATTTTTTTTTCGTTATATTTTTTTTTTCATTTTTTATTCATTGTCCCTAACTTTTTTATTTTTATTTTATTTATACGCCACTTTTTTTTTTCCTCTTTGTTGGAATTGTTGGAATAACTGCAATATTCTGCGTGCTCTTTGTTTCGATATTGGAATCATCTTATTTTTCGTTGCGGTGATCATTCTCCGCAATGGAAACTGATGACAAAGGCGGGGGTGATTCGCAATTCGAAATTTCTGACGATGATTACATTCCATCCCCGGTATACGAGCAATTTAATGAGCGAAATTTTCCACCACAAAGCGAACATAGCACCGAAACCGGCTCAACTCCCGCTGAAACTGTTTTGCACAAACCGGTCATCAACTCAAATTCTCCTGGGACTTTTAACCTGCCTTCTCCTGATCCTATGGATACTAACCAGGCAAGTGGATCTTCACCCCTGGCGACACCCCGCCTAAAAGCGTACCCGCCCGGATCTAAGGGCCCATTTCTGGTTTTCTTTCGGCCCAAAGGTAAACCGCTAAACAAATTGCTAATCGAAAAAGATCTGGCAAAATCGTTTCAGGGCGTTATTGAAGTGAATGCCCCAAGCCGTAATAAGTTACGAGTCACTGTAAGTGATCGTGAACAGGCCAACAGAATTGCTGCCTTCGAGCTCTTTCGATTGGAATATCACGTATACATCGCAAGCAGTGAAGTCGAGATTGCAGGAGTGGTCACCGAGCCGTTTCTAACATGTGCTGACATCAAGACTGGTGCTGGGGGGTTTAAAAATCGAGCGGTCCCAACAGTTCAGATTGTTGATGTCAGACAAATGAATTACGTGTCAGAAGATGGCACCAAAAAACCGTCTGATTCGTATCGTGTGACCTTTTCTGGGTCTGCCCTTCCTGACCACCTTGTTCTAGGGAAACTTCGATTACCAGTGCGCCTCTATATACCGACCGTAATGCACTGTAAAAAGTGCCAGCAGATTGGTCACACAGAGACCTACTGCTGCAATAAACCACGGTGTAGCAAATGCGGTGAGCAGCATGCCGAGGGTCTCTGCAGTAAACAGCCGAAGTGTACCTGCTGTGGCGAAGCTCCGCATGAACTCACTGCGTGTGCTCGGTATATAGAGAGGTGGAAACATCAAATCCGCTCAATAAAACAGCGGTCAAGGCGATCCTATGCAGAAATGCTGAAGACGCTTGCCCCAGCCGCTGTTCCATCAACCCGTTCTATCGCCAGCTCAAATGTCTTCTCTTCCCTGCCCTTAGATGATCAAGGCTCAGACTCTGGGGACGGTGAAGAATACACTGTCATCGAAACAGGGACAAAAAGAAAGCGAGCAAGGTGCAGGCCAAAACGCCAGCACGCTTTTCTAGATGTTCCTGTCGTTGAACAGAGTACTCGACCCTCCCCTGGAAAATTAGCAAGTGGTGGGAAACCCCAAAAAGTTTCTCCTATGGGGTTCAAGTTTGCGGCTGGCAATTTCCCGCCACTTCCGGGAACATCTAAAACCCCAGCTGTTCCAGTTTTCGCCCAGGAAGCTTACATCAGCAACAAAGTCATCAGGCGGTACAACCTAACCATGCTGAGATACCCGATAAACTGACTCTTACAGGGATTGTGGATTTCATCTTCAATACTCTAGAAATCTCTCCCGCAGTGAGAAACATTATCAACATGATAATCTCACTGGTGAAACCCTTATTGAAGCAATTGATTTCAAAATGGCCTGTTCTTGATTCAATCTTATTCCTCGATGGCTAATTTAACCAACGAGGTCGGGGATAAGATCGTAGTTCTGCAGTGGAACTGTAGGAGTATTTTTAAAAACCTGGATCCGTTTAAGTTTTTAGTTCACAGCTCATGTTGTGACGCATTTGCTCTTAGTGAAATATGGCTTTCTCCAGACAAAGTTCTCTCTTTCCACGATTTCAACATTATTCGCCAAGATCGAGGAGATGGATATGGAGGGGTGCTCTTGGGGATCAACAAGCTCCACTCCTTTTACAGAATAGATCTTCCCTCGATGACAGGCACTGAGGTAGTCGCATGTCATGTCACCAGACGAGGGAAAAGCTTCAGCATAGCCTCTGTGTATATACCGCCGAATGCTTCTATGCGACGCAGAGATCTTAACGAAATCTGCTCCGCTATGCCTGAGCCACGGTTGATTCTAGGAGACTTTAACTCACACGGTACGGCCTGGGGGGAACTTACCGATGACAACCGTTCTTCGTTGATTTACGACATGTGCGACTACTTCAATATGACATATTTAAATAACGGAGAAGCAACACGTGTGGCACCTTCAGGACTCGAAAGTAGAATTGACCTCTCAATCTGTTCGATTTCACTAACATTGGATTGTACGTGGAAAGTAATTCAAGATCCCCATGGTAGTGATCACTTGCCGATCGAAATCTCAATCACCAATGGATCGTATCAGTCTCGATTGACGTTGCGTACGACCTCACGAAACACATTGACTGGGGAAGATACACCGAGGCGATCATCGTCGGTGAGCATTTGGTCGATATTCTTCCTCCGCTGGAAGAATACCAGTTTCTCTCCGGGCTAATCCTAGACAGCGCAGTTCAATCACAGCGTCGATCTATACCGGGATCTCAAATACGTCGCCGTCCGCCTTCTCCTCTTTGGTGGGATGAAGAGTGTACCAAAGTCTATCGGGAAAAGTCCAACGCGTTCAAGGACTATCGAAAGCGTGGTACTCGAGATAATTACGATCGTTATGCCTCTCTTGAACGTAAGTTTAAGAGTCTCGCGAATGCTAAGAAACGCGGTTATTGGCGCCATTTTGTTGATGGTCTTTCGCGCGAAACGTCGATGAAAACACTTTGGGCCGTCGGGAGAAGAATGCGTAACGCGTCATCGATTAACGAAGATAGGGAAAGTTCCCCTCGATGGATCTTCGCTTTCGCCAAAAAAGTGTGTCCGGATTCCGTCCCAATTCAACGGTTCGCACGCGAAGCAACCTCCGGTCAACACGAGATGGATGCCCCATTTTCGATGGTTGATTTCTCACTTGCTCTCCATTTATGTAATAATACCGCTCCAGGAATGGATAGAATTAAATTCAACTTGCTTAAAAACCTCCCAGACGTCGCGAAGAGGCGCATGCTGAATTTATTTAATCAATTCGTGGAAAGCAACATTGTTCCGGATGAATGGAGACAAGTGAGGGTGATCGCTATCAAAAAACCCGATAAACCCGCTTCGGATCATAACTCGTACCGTCTAATCGCGATGTTGTCGTGTATACGGAAGCTGTTAGAGAAGATGATTCTCAATCGGCTCGACAGATGGGTCGAATCAAATGGCTTTCTATCAGATACTCAATTTGGATTCCGCAGAGGCAAGGGAACGAACGACTGTCTTGCGTTGCTTACTACAGAAATCCAACTGGCCTATTCTCAAAAAGAACAAATGGGTTCAGTTTTCTTGGATATTAAGGGGGCTTTTGACTCAGTTTGCGTTGACGTCCTTTCAGACAAACTCCACGAGTGTGGGCTTTCACCAATACTAAATAACTATTTGTACAACTTGTTGTCTGAGAAACATATGAGTTTTTCTCATGGAAACTCAACAACTTCAAGAATTAGTTACATGGGTCTCCCCCAGGGCTCATGTTTAAGTCCCCTTCTTTACAGTTTTTATGTTAAAGACATCGGACAATTTGTCTACTTGGGCTTTGAAGCTGGGTATCGAATTCTCTCCGGAGAAAACTGAGCTGATTGTCTTTTCTAGGAAGCATACGCCAGCAAAATTAAAGCTTCATCTTAGGGGTAAGAAAATCTCTCAAGGCATTTCACATAAATATTTAGGGGTCTGTTTCGACTCGAAAGGCACCTGGGGAATGCACATTAGACATCTGTATCAGAAATGCCAACAAAGAATCAACTTCATGCGGACAGTTACCGGTACGTGGTGGGGAGCCCACCCGGAAGATCTGATAAAGCTATATCGTACAACGATCTTGTCGTGTTATCGAATACGGTAGTTTTTGTTTTCAAGCCGCCGCGAAAACTCATATATTGAAGCTCGAACGCATTCAATATCGTTGCCTCCGCATCGCGCTAGGCTGTATGAACTCGACTCATACAATGTGTTTAGAGGTACTCGCGGGAGTACTTCCTTTATCAGATCGCATCGCGGAAATATCGTTCAGATTCCTCATTCGGTGTGAGGTTTTAAATCCATTGGTAATTGAGAATTTTGAGAAGCTAATCGAACGAAACTTCCAATCAAAATTTATGACACTGTACTACTGGTACATGAGCCTGGAGATTGGCCCTTCTTCGAACGTTCCCCATCATGGTTGCTTCTTAGACTCCTCCAGTTCTTCTGTAGTTTTTGATCTGACCATGAGAGAAGAGATCCATGGAATTCCAGATCCTCTCCGAATGGAGTGTATACCACCAATTTTCACAAGTAAATACAGCCATGTCAGTTGCGTCAAAAAGTTTTTCACCGACGGGTCAAAAATAAATGAATCCACTGGATTTGGTGTCTTCAACGAATTGCATAGCGCCGCTCGAAAACTTCAAAATCCTTGTTCCGTATATGTTGCAGAATTAGCAGCTATACACTACGCATTAGAGCGAATTGCCTCTCTTCCCTCTGATCAATACTTCATCAATACTATCACTTTGGTATGGGTCCCTTCACATTGCTCGATCCCGGGTAATGAGAGAGCGGACTCACTTGCCAAGGTGGGCGCTATGGAAGGTGATATATACGAGCGTCAAATCACCTTTAACGAATTTTTTTCAATTTCTCGTCAACAGGCCTTGCTCAGTTGGCAACGAAAATGGGATGAAGGAGATTTGGGTAGGTGGTTACATTCCATTCTCCCGCAGGTCTCGAAAAGACCTTGGTTCAAGGGGTTGGACCTTAGCCGAGACTTTATTAAGTTAATGTGTCGTCTAATGTCCAACCACTACTCACTAAACGCGCATTCCTATCGAGTAGGGCTCGCAGACAGCAATCGATGCGGTTGTGGGGCAGGCTATCAGGACATCAATCACGTTGTCTGGAACTGCCCCGAATACGGTATTGCCAGGTCCGATTTATATGCATCCCTCCGTGCCCGAGGGAAACCAGAAAATGAGGACATTAGAGATGTGTTGGGAAAGCTTGATATTGACTACATGGCCCTTGTTCACAATTTTTTGAAGCGCATCAACGTCATTGTTTGATTCCCTCTCCCCCCATTCGTAGGGCCATGTCCACCTTGTATTCTCCCTCTCCGCTCGGTAGAAACGTTTTGCTTATATCATTGCAGTTTGTCCCTGTTCTGAACCACACCAATCATCATGGGAAGACTGCATCAACGCTACCTACGGACACCAATATAATCCCAAGCCCCGATCCCATCCAATTTTTTTTTGTATGTACTCCTTAACCTCGACTAAGCCGCGAGTTTTTCGGCTCCCCAAAACTAACATAAGAACATAAGAAGCAAAAGATGAAATTGTAATAAAATTTCAATTGACTTTCGGCTCCGTTATGCCTTCGAGCGCTTGAGCCTTCAAATAAACGCTAATTGAAAAAAAAAAAAAAAAACGCTAAACGCTTGCTTAAAAGCCATTTATACTCTTTTGTCTCAGTTTGAGAAAACGTGTGCGCCTCCAGAAGCATCCATTTATGCTTCCTCTTATTCCGAGCCATTGTTTTTAAAGAAGGAGTCATCTACTCTTTTACCCCGTTAAATGCCTAGATTACTCAAGAGGAATACTCCGGGAAAATGCATGTTACCAAATAAGGCATCATCTACTAGTTTAATCTATTCGTAGATATCGGAATAATTGGTGGAATTAAATGGAGGTTGCTTAACTCGATTTAGACGGTTGACATAAGTCATAGATTTTAGTGTACTCCCAGTTCGTCCCGATGCTAGGAAAGTAAAGCAATTTCTGGATACCGATATCAATCTGAAGTATTCAGATGTGAAGAGCATACAGCTGTACTCTGTGTGTGCTTATCGAAATGCATTCACATGAAATAGTAACGCGCTAAGACGATTCGGGTCATGCATCTCTCCACCATTACATAACTCCACATAGCTGATTTCATACTGAAATTTGGTGAAGTTATTTCGATCAGGGATGAAATGTAGAACCACTATTTTCCAGGAATATCTAACGGAGTCCGGCTGCTGAGAATGAATTTACTCAGGCATGTTCCATCATTTGTCACTATTGGTAACGAGACTACAATGGTAACATATTTAAACCAGCCTTAATCTTGCCTGCAATGTGGCGAAGCGGCCCATCGGGGAACAAAATGCAAGGACACTTATATTCGTTAGTAATAAGATCCCATCAGCAGCTTCATCCTTGGAAATCGATGAATTGTTTTCTCAGGCTGATTTCGCTCCTTTGAACATAGAACTGCAAACAGCATCTACATCGACACAAAACGAATCTACGTTTGATAAGATATACGAAAAGAGAACGAATACGAGTGGGCTGACGTTGTCGAATTTGATTCTAGTTTCTAACAATCCTAAATGGCCTCATATGTAATTAATTTAAGCACCCTAAATTCCCTTCCTTTCCTTCAATATTATTGTATTCCCTAACCTCGACCAAACCGCGAGTCTTACGGTTCCCCAAAACTAACATTAGTGTATAAGAATCATAATAAACTGTATTTGAAAACATGATTCCGGCTCCGTAACGCTTCACGGCAAATGAGCCTTCCAAATAAAAGATAGATTAAAAAAAAATCCTAAATGGCCCTTGCACATCTAACTCGTTTACTTACTTACTATTCAGGGAAATGGTTTTCCGGAAAGTGGTACTTTCTGGGGAAAAGTATAGAACCGTATCCATCAGACAAATAAGACAATAATCGCTGGGCAGTGCACAACTGCGTCGCAGTTGTGTAAAATGCGGATAGCATTTAACATAGTGATGAAATCTCAACGAAAGGTAAAACTGTGGAAACGTGAAGGTTTTGAGAATTGTCAATGTCAGTGGAATCGAGACGATATAGATGAGAAAATGAACAAGTAAGTATATACGATCAGCTTCAAACGGATTGATATTTTCCTCTTAGTTCAATGGATTAACATGCAGCAGCAGCAACAGCAGTCACGTACCCGAAACAACGAATAGTGAATTCGCTCGTACGGTACACAACAGTTGGAAGATCTAATACCCAGCGTCCGTCGCACGTGCACAACAATGGAGAAGATTCTACCAATCATTTTCAATCAATACCTATATTAAATTTTAATATTGATATTCATTTAATAATTTTGTATTAGCTTTGTTAGTATTTTTAATAATACAAAAACAAACCTTGAACAGAAAATTTCTGGCAAAACAAGGCCTATCTGAGAAAAACACAGCATGTATCCGATGAAATAAGCTCTTCTTTAACAGATAGGGGAACATAAAATAATATTGGTATACAAAACCGTGTACGCCCAAATCGAAAAGCGATTCCGAATTGATAACGATGACAGCCTTTTTTATATCAAAATGCCTTAATAAATAAAACAATTGAAAATATAAATTCTAATGGATAAGGTTTATTTTATTTACAATATTATAATATATTATGAATCATAGTACAACAACTAAGGTAAGATTTCCTTCATAAATTTCTTGAAATTATTCTGTAAACATGCCTAATATTCCACTCTTGATATCTCCGCTCGTGCAAAACATTTCTTCATTTGCTACTTCCGGAGCAGTTTCCGTGGGGAGACGTGGTGGTTTATTTCGCTTGGTGTAATCGTATAGGGTGCCGGTAGGAATGTGAAATGTAGAGGACGCCTTTGATAAGCTCATACCGCCTTGGATGGCTTGCAAAGCGTTAACCATCTGTAGGCTGGTCCAACTTCTTATCTCTCGTCCTTTAATGCCATAATGCTTCGTATGCCGCTGTAGGGTAGCGCGTGGGATGTTGAACTTTGTGGCCGCAATTCTGTAACTCATACCACCTTCAATTGCTTGCAAAGCTTCGGCCATTTGTTGCTCGGACCAGTTTTTAACAGTGGATAGTCTTTGGGGCTTAGCTCCGGAGCGCGCTGCATAGTCTTGCAGTGTTCTACACGGCACATTGAACAGAGAGGCCGCCTCGCGATAGGTCATATCTTTTTGAACCGCTTCCACGGCCTTGAGCAACTGTTTTTTGGTATATGTCTTGTACTGCCTCCGATGTGTCATTTCGGAATTTTCCATTGTCTGCTTTTGCACACTATTATCGACTGCCATTTTTCGCTTAGATGCAAATTTTGGCGGCACCTGAAAATAGTTCGATTTAGTCCAACTACCTGTTTGCGACTGCAGTACATCAAACAATTATGCATGTATAAACCATTTTATCCCGATTAGTAAATATTTCAAACGGCTCTCACTGTACCAACAGTTAACCCCTGTATGCTGAAACAATATGAACATTGATTGTGAAGTCTCAGAGATAGAAAATTATATAGGAGTGAGAACTGAGAAGTCATCGGAATAAAACAATTACTATACGATACTTGTTTGACGAACTGAGTGCAGTGAGGTTATGTTGGGATCTAAATCTTAATTCTTGGTGTCCTCCTATTTTACTCTAGGAAAATTTTTGCCATAGGACTTAAAAGTTTGGCCCAGCTTTTTTTATTCAATATCACAAAGTATATAAAAAATTAAAATCATAGTTACAATCAAAATGCATCAAACGATCGTATTATACTTAATACCTAAAATCCGACAGCCCATATTTGATTATATAGTCTTGATTTTTATAACAGCATTGTCCATTACCCACAGCAATTTAATATTGATTCAAGGCTGACAACTCTCATCATTAGATTTACAAGATTCTGAACGACTACCTTCAATTAAGTGCTCCATGCTTTTTGTAAATAAGTTCGGTACAGCATTTCTCATTCATTACCGATCAGATTAAAAAAAAATCTATAGTGTACTCACCTGGCGTCGGATGCGCTGACTGTAACGTTCCGGGTTGGGAACATTTTTCTTCAATTTGTCTCCTGCCTTCAGCCCAAGGCCTGAGCTTTCACCCATTTCCGGTGCATCGTCCATTGCGTGAATCATACCCTGGCCTTCACGATCAGGTGCTCCTGCGGGCTCACCAGATGTAGCCGCCTCGTCGTAGTACTGTCCACCGGTGTTGTGTACTACTGTCATCGCCCCTTCACCAATGGTTCGGGGGTTCTGAATCACCCACTGGTTATCGTGGACAGACGGAACACTGTATTCGTAATCATAAATATCCACCTCTTCTTTGATATTTGTGGCGACCGCCTCAAAGGAACTATCATCCGGAACTTGAGATTGTGAGCGACGAGGAAGGTTTTGCTGCTGGCTCTGATGTTGTTGCTGCTGCTGTTGATCAACTGATTGTGCTGGTGTTCTTCGTCCCCAGTATTCACGAAACTTAGCTTCGGAGCGACGACACTGCTTCCGAAAGGAATATGCCAAACTAAGTGTCATCAAGCAATCGGGACAGATGTGTTGTGGTAAGCCGTCTTCTGTCGAAACCTAGAAAAAGACGAATATTCCTCATTATTGTTTTTGAATTGTGTCCTTCCACTTCGATTTTTTTTAAAGAAAATAAAGAAATCATAAACAATACAGAATAGTAATCCTAATAATGGGGCCTTTCTGAACCTATGGATAAGATACGCAGCTACAAAGCAAGACTGCTGAAGGTAACTGGGTTCGATTCTCGGTCCTCGGTTTAGGAAATTTGGTCTCCGAAATCTCCGGATTGGCTACCCTAAGCCTTTGCTCGCAAGGCTAATTAGAGACCCGGAGATACGAATGCAAAAATGGTTATTTGGCTTAGCAACCTCGCAGTTAATAACTGTGGAAAAGCTGATTTGTTGCAACTAGCAGCACCAGAATCTCCCCAGCAGTGATTTAGGATGTGGGTGGCCGTCAAGGAACTCGATAATATCATCGAGTTCGAGAGAGCAAGGCAGAACATCAGTAATAGGAACTGAAACAGAACCTTTGGATGCTCCGCCAGGCTGTTCCAACAGAACAGGACGCTTTTATCAGGCGGGTGGTGGCTGACAGAGGTGCCCAAACCGATGCTTTCTGCTTCTTTGGAGGAGCGACTATACTCCAAGAGGCGATTGATTTCGCACTGACGGCCAATGAAGAAAATACTGCGCCTAACCCGAAACAGCTCCTACAAAAGCGCCCAGAGCAAACGGAAACCTAAACTACGTGCGACCATTAAGGCCAAACTTCGTCTGGACGGAGGAGATCGGGATGCAGAGCCCCAAAAAGGCGAAAAGCAACAACCAGACGACTGAAAAGCTTTCGGCGCTGGGTCAGGACATGCGAAGCGTCCACCGCACCAAGACCGGTGAATTTATCTTGGCTCTGAAACACGGACCGCAAGCTAGCGGAACGGATTACAGTACAGGAAGCTGATCCAAGACGTCTGAGCTCGTTGGGGGCGGAAGTGACCATCCAGTGCACAGTGTTGCTTCGTTTCTGTTGATTTTTTCTAGTGTCTTCAGGAAAGTTGCAGCGGATGGTATTTCAAGCCACTTTGCCAAAGACACCCCATACCTGAGGCTTATATAGTATAAGATAAGTGACGTTTTCTGTGGAAGGTCCCTAAAATCAATTTTGAGCGTATGCTTCAGGCACTTTTACCATCTTTTACAAAGTTTTTTTAGCGCAAAATGGCGCACACAACTTTTTAGTACACTGAAACTTCTGTATTTTTATTGTTTACTCTTGTCTAGCGGTTGAAGCTTGTGTTTAAATACACAAAATTACACGTGAGTTTTTTAGATTTTAAATGTCCCACTTTTTGCCTTACTCGTACACTAAGTAAATGCCAATATGTGGGATGTGGGATAACAATAAAAATTAACCTTTGATAGGTGATATGAAAATAATTTTTAGCCTTTAGGACTCTTCTACAACAAAATGTTTTTTTTTTTTGAAACACCTACAATCAAGTGCTCTAAAAATAAGGACACTCGCCAGACCATAGCTTACCAAAGTTATGGGTTCGCGATTCCCTTCCATAAGATTTACACATGCTGGGGGGTCGCGACCTCCCAACTTTGGGAAACTATGCTCCAGAATAAATCAAAAGTCTCCAATCATTAGTTTCGCAGATGTCCCACTTTTTTCAAGCCCATACCACTGTGGTCGTGGAGTTCCTCGAGATCCACAAGTATGAGTACTACACTCATGACCATCCCGGCACTAAGCCGCTTAAGGCTTTGCTGTGAGGACTCCATGATATGAAGGAGGAAGAGCTCCAAGCAGAGCTCGAAAGTTGCGGACTGAAGCCAGTGGCCGTGCATAAAATCGCTCGTCACGACAAGACGAGGAGATATCTCGACCAGCTTTACCTGGTACATCTGGAGTATGGTTCCACCACCTGGAAGAACCTGAAGGTGGCCGGTGTTATAGATAACACCGTCGTTGACTGGGAGCGATATCGGCCCGTGCATCGCGACGTCACGCAGTGCACCAACTGCTGTTTAACCTGTTCACCAACGACATGCCAGAACCTCTATAAGGTGGCATTCTGTCTCTGTTCGCAGCCATCGTTTACAATGGTAGAATGAGCAGAGCGCTAGTGGCAAAACTCCAACGAGGCCTAGATGCCCTGACAGAGTACCTCACCAGCTGGAAGATCTGTATCAACGCGGCGAACCCAGGTCATCATTTTCACCAACTCTAAATCCCGTAAACATATTCCGCATGGGGACTGTAAAATCATCCTCAAGGGCACGACTGTGGAATGGGTCAATGAGGCCGACTATCTTGGCTTGACCTTCGACAGCAAGTCTATTTTCCAACAACAGGTTGACAAGACGGTGCCGAAGTGTAACGTTTTGTTGAAACTACTGCATGCTTTGATCAACCGTCAAGCAAATCAGCCTCCCTGTGGTCGAATACGACATACCGGTCTGGCTACTCTAAATCCCACCATCTAAAACGGGTTCAAAACAAATTCCGGATGACCATGGACACCCCACCCAGGACAAGAACATCCGAGATTCAACGTCTGGCGGAGATTAAAACTATACATGAACGCTTTGGTGAGTGCAAAGAAAAGTTTTGGGTCCGTTGCTTGCTCCAGCTCGTTCCAATCTAGGTTTTCAAATTGAAGTGTGAATAGGTAGTTAGGATCAAATTTAGGCACAAGT
This sequence comes from Armigeres subalbatus, assembly GCF_024139115.2. Lineage (NCBI taxonomy): Eukaryota > Metazoa > Arthropoda > Insecta > Diptera > Culicidae > Armigeres > Armigeres subalbatus. The sequence goes on from NC_085140.1 coordinate 437,825,617, forward strand.
CCTTTTAAATTAAACAAAGTCTTGCCAAGGCTGGTGAGGCTCCATTAGCCTAACGGTAAGATGCGCGGCTATAAAGCAAGACCATGCTGAGGGTGGCTGGGTTCGATTCCCAGTGCGGATCCCTTTCCCTTGTCATAAGACAAGTTTGTACCATCCCATTTAATTCCACCACTTGATTGTACCTTGACAGATACGTATTTCGACCTCAACAGTACGGTCGTCTTCAGTGTCTCGTACTTGACTCGACTTCAAAATAAGCTCAAAATAATTTTCTTAACAAATTTTCGGATGGAAATCGTCTCGGCTTCCCTGGGTATAAAAGTACCATCGTATTAGCCTAATGATATACGATATACTGATGATATGTAAAGTATATGAAAACGTATATGAATGATATGATGAATGAAAATGTAAAGGATATGGATATGATTGAGTGACAAGAATGAGTTCAACCAAAATTTGGACTGTTACTGATTTCTCTGCATTTAATGCAGAATTTATAGGGAGTGGTTTAAATATGAGATTTCCAAAAAAATATCAACGTGCTCTATGAACGATTTATTATTTCTATTATAGTCATGACAAAATATGCATACTATCTTTACACCATAATGTATCTTTTTTTCACGTCGTTAAATGTGCTAGTTCATATAGAAATATGTTAATAATTTGCTTGAAAATGATAAAAAATCGCATTTATTTCAAATAGCACAAATTTTAAATTGTGGACGTTCGCGGACGAGTTTTCATGTGCTATACTTAGTTCATAGCTGGAAGGTACACCCTACATAATCCTCTTTGCTGGATCTTTCCGTATAGATTTACTTTTCTTCTAAAGAAAAACTTAAAAAATATAGGGAAATGTTCCGATCTCAATCTCACTGTACATATAGCCATCTCATCGCTAAACAAGGAAGTACGGCACCAAATTCGACGCTTCCTTTTATCAACATGCGTGCTCACTGCTGAAAAAATCACAAAAATAATAAACAAACCTAATTCCTTTCCATTGCTTTGTTTTTGGTGGGATGGAAATAGGAGCTATGAGATGAAGTGGCGAACCGTTCCCCTACAAGTGGCCTTCACTTCAGGTTCTGCAGCGTCTGTATCTAAGCTCAAACTGATGACAGATTAGTAGTACTTCGCGTTGGACTCGGGGGCAGCCAACCAATCACGAACTCGAACCTTGTCGGAGTCCTCGTCGGAGTCAGTGCAAAGTACTACTGAACTGTCAAAAAAGTTCATTTGACGAGGACCGAATTCTTTCGTGACGTCATGCTGCAGAACCTAATAGCGATAAATAATAATAAGATTCTGCAGCATGACGTCACGAATGAATTCGGCCCTCGCCGAATGAACTTTTTTAACCGCTTATACTAGACTAACGCAAAATGAACTCCCCCAATTAGGTTCTGCAGCGTCTGTATCTAACCTCAAACTGATGACTGATTAGTAGTACTTCGCGTTGGACTCGGGGGCAGCCAACCAATCACGAACTCGATCCTTGTCGGAGTCAGTGGAAAGTACTACTGAACTGTCAAAAAGTTCATTCGACGAGGACCGAATTCATTCGTGACGTCATGCTGCAGAACCTAATAAATTGTGACGTTTGAGCGGGTCGCATAATGAACGCAAAATGAACTTTTGTTCGAGTGGAAGACCCGCTCAAATGTCAAAATCCATCGGGTGAGTGAATTTGATGAACTCCTGCAAAGGTCTATACGCTAGGAGAAGAATGAATTCTGTCATCAAAAGAAAAAGTAGAATCATGAAAACAAATTCACAGCGAGGTATGGAATGCAGCTTTCAAAATAATTTTCAAAATTTCAAAATAAAATTTATTTATAAATAATTTATAGCATGAGGTTAGAATTTTTATTATCTACATTATACATATATTAATTTGATTGTTAATGACAATGAAGTTTTTTCTTGAAATGATTCCGGAGATGGTACTACTTTTAATCCTAATTGAATTTCTAATCCCGCCTAATAAATCATTTTCAAAAAAATCTCTGCTTGTAATTTTTAAAATTATTTTCAATTCCACTGGCTATACCTTGCCGTGTTAAATTTCAGTGATTCTACTTTTCCTCTGATGACAGCGTTCATCCACTTTTCCTCGCGTATTAGGTTCTGCAGCATGACGTCACGAATGAATTCGGTCCTCTTCAAATGAACTTTTTTGACAGTTCAGTAGTACTTTCCACTGACTCCGACGAGAACTCCGACAAGGGTCGAATTCGTGAATGGTTGGCTGTCCCCTAGTCCAGCAAGGAGTACTACCATAGACATAATAATCAAGATGTTGGGGTCAGAGCAAATTAGTACTCATTTTGTGGTTCCAGTGTACTAATGTTTCGGTACCCAGCTTTACCCGGTATAACTAAGCAATCCTTTGATGAAGATTTGAATTTGTTCTAATTGTCGTCGCCATGTTCGTGTTTGTTTGTTTGATTTTCCTGTAGAATTTGGTGATGTCGACTAATATCATTCATTCGATTATAAGCTTCTTATATTTACTAATTATTCTCTCATTCTAGTCAATAATCGGGGATCATTCGGAAGAACAAAACATACAAAAAATCTAGTGATGTTATGATCGGCCAGCCCTGTGGCTATACCCTCTCAGGGTCGGCGACAACTTTCTGAAAGAGGACTCAACAACACTCATATGTGCGACCAGACCATATCAGTATACTTCAGGGCTGACGTTGGTTGAACCGCTTGGCATTCGAAGCAAATTCTTTCGCCTCGGTTTATCAGTCGGTTTACGTGCCCGCTGGCGAAAGCAAGCCGCACTGGATAGGGTCCCCGGTAAGCGGGCACGAAATCACACAACCTTACCTGGTCCTTCTCCTCAGTAACAAGCGTGCTTGCCCACCAGCTGAGTCTGATCTTGTGAATTGGCTTCTGGGTCTCGCTAGTCACCGGCACGGGTATCCTTGGTCCGTAAGTTGATGCTCATTATGTAGGTAGTCAGGGGTTGCGATTGCCCGCCGACAGACGCTAAAAACCTAACAGTTAAGATTCCAGCAAGCGGGCGCAAAACCACACAACCACACAATCTTACTGGGTCCTAACCTCAAAAACGGACGTCCAGCGGTCACGTGACGTGTGGCCTAGCAAAATTGGCGAATGGTACTCGCTGATCACTGGCAAGGAATGCTGAGACGAATCGTGCGCGGTAATTCCTGGAATGGAACAACACTCCACTCCCGGCTACAAGGGTGTCAACAAGCTTCAATTTACACGCGGTAACGTCCCGGAATTTGTTACGGCAAATTTTATCTTCAACGGACACCAGTAGCTTGGTGAATGGATTAACCTCGCCTCCTCGGCTACTGTATTTTTTCCACATCCCCAGTTCTCTCCATCCTTTGATAGTAATTATTCTCTTTCCATTGCTCTAGCCTTCCGTGTTGTCGTATATCACTTTTTGTTCCCATAGAGTTGAACAGTATTTTATAGCACTCAAGCATTTTTGTATGAGGAGTATCATATTATTGAGTTATACAATTCAAATTAAAAATTAAAATAATAGGTATTTTCTTTATAGTATAAGGTTTTTTCCTGAAATGATTTTCGTTTACTTTCAAGTTAAAATGCCATGGGACAGCAAGAAACATTTTTTTTTTTTTTTTTTTTTTTTTCGAGAGTTGACCAGCTGTAGTCTTAATAGACTGGTATCTCGGCTGGGCTCTCCATGTGATACACAATACTAGCAGACGACTCAAGCTATGTTGCTCACTAGGTCACTGCGGCCTGGGTTTGTATTGTGATCATACCGATACATTATTCTTTCTATCTACAGTCTGTCAATTATAAACCGAACAAATAATGGAAGCTCAACATGTACATAGATGTTTTCTGAATAAGTAGTTAACATGTAAATTTAATTATTAGTTACTTGGAACCGACATTCAATACCTAATAGTAGTCTATGTTGACAACGGGTGGTACTGTTGCCATTTCCAAGTAACAATTTCGAATAAAGATGTAATGATATCATTCTGGTAGGGTAGTTTCAAAATAGATTAATTTAAGTACTATTGTAATAAATGGACATATTGAAGAGCTTCCCTTATTTTAAAACGGTTGAGTATCGGATGTTTGTCAATACGTTGTCGAGTTAATTGTATCCTATCAGTCACAGTAATGTCATATGTTAAATGTTAAAGTTTCAGTAGTCTAATAGTGATCATTATACAAAATTTCTGTCCAGTTGTTCCGTAATTGCTTTTTTTGTCAAGTTCTATTCCCTTTTCTAATATTCAAACCTTTATTATTTATTAAAATAATGAGGTCTAAAATTCAGTTATTCAGATTCAGGGTATACAATATTCAACGCATCATATGGTCTATCCTCATTTCCGTAAGTGGTCAAGTTATTAGTCTTGTAGCAATAATAGTGGTACTAGTTATTCTCTATCTTGTGAGTGCAATGGTCTCAATTAACTATTCTAAACAGAACTCTGTCTCTTGTCTTTCTGTCCACCGATGGTCATGTATTTATTTTTGTTTTTTATTATTTATTTGATATCTTTAAATTTCAGTCATTTATTTTACTATCGGTCATTTATTTTATTATAAGGTAAAGGTCAGCGAATTTGTCTTAATACGAGAAACACTAAGTCATGTCCCCTATATATCCGCTAATTTTTCTAACTAACCTAATAGAAGGAAGAGAGAAACAGTTTTTTTGCGTTGATCCATGCAGCTAGAGAGACTAAAATAAAAAGATTATCGAGAAGATATAATAGATACATTCACTATCTCCAATGCCAAATTAGTAAATCTACAAATTCTACTTTTCACTACTAAAATTCTACTTCAGCTATACGGGTACAAAATGAATTATTGTTAGCTACTACTACAAGTATAAATAGATGTATGCTATTTGGATAAGCGTTTGTTTCAGGGTCTTGTTAGTATTAGAGTTATGTTAGTTAGACCCTACTGAGCCCTGCCGGCACCTCCAAATTTACCAATAGGCAGTTGTTGTTAGATCGTGCGACACTAACCATTAGTTAACTTGGAGGCATGGTACCTCAAGTGTTTGGTATAACTGTTGACCTTATTTAAGTAAGATGTGATAAAAGTTTCTCTACGGAGCTTATTTTCAAACCATTACCATTAAAATAACGATATTCTTGTGAAAGAGATATAAAAAATGGAAAAATATCCTAATTTTTTAATTTAGTGTTGAACTTAACCTTTGTTTGAAAAAAGCACTCTATTAAACAACAAAAATAAAAATAAAATAAAAATCTTTTTAAGACACTTGAAATATCAACGTCAAGCCCCTTATCCATGGACAGGGATTTTCGTTTACTTTCAAGTTAAAATGCCATGGGACAGCAAGAAACATCAACAAATACAACTCGTGACTGTCCAGCAAAGATGAGAATCTTGGACAGTTCGTTCAATATTTCACTAAGTATCTAATCACTGACCAAATATGTCGGTCCTCTTAAATTTATGTTGTTGTGATGATAATGTAAGAATTGCTTTATAATTGCTAACCATATTTCGTACACCAACTCTAATAAAAAAAAATGTTTTGAAACTATAATAGCGATAATAGCGTATTAGGTTTTAGTGATTATCAAATGCTTAAGGCTCAAGGAAAGTTGGACAAAGAAAACAGCTTTCTGAATGATTCACCAGTGGCGGTGTGTCGTCTGTCTCTTTTCGTCCTTCGGAAAATGGTGATTGTGTTAGTGCAACACCGGGCAATATCACAAACACTTTTTCAAAAAATACGGATTTTTGTAATGGTGTGTTGCCAACCTCCATTCCCCTTAAACATTCAAAGATTTTCTATGTAAATCAGATGGATGGTCAAGTCAAATGATTTGGCTTGTCTTTTGAGAAACACTAAGTTACATCCCTTTATATGTTTACTTAAGACTTAACTTTCTCTCTGCAAGAGGTATGTTCCATCTCGACATAACCAGAATACAGACAAGGACTCGATCATACATATGTTGTTCCACGCAGTCGAAGAGAAATTGAAAATTAAATATTAGTGCTGTCCAATGAGAGCTTGAAGTAGCTCGAAGTTTATCCTTGTCCTGCTCATGCCCATTTGTTGACAAAAAAGAACGAGCTGGACGGGACAACTTCGAGCTACTTCGAGCTGTTCATTGGACAGCACTATTACTGCACTATTACACGTAAAGTAAGCTTTTAGGTAACTCTCGTACTGGACCCTGCACCAGGTGCCCTTAGTGTGGGGTTTAAGTAAGTTACTTTCAGCGTGTGATTATACATGTACATCTCAGCGTGTCAATCAGTGAGCAGCTAGCCATAATTCGGCCTCTTCTTGTCAGATTTCCGTGGCGTGCACACGCACCCACGGAGTGCTGCTATCATCGTATTGTCGGCGTAGCACCAAGTTAGAATTCGGAAGTCGGGACTTCCGAACCGAACTTTCTTCCGAAGTTTTATTTGTCAAACTAATTGATGCGTTGTTTAGCGCATTTTTAGTCGAATCCAGCGCACTACTTCCGAAGTTGGGAAAGTAGCCTGTATCTGGAGAAAAATCCAACTTCGGTATAAAAAGCGGTATAAATTTATTCCGGATAGACAATATTTCGCTTCGGCTATTTTGGGCCACACACTTAGTACACGGTTAGAAAAAAGTACCTAATTTTAGGTACTTTTCACTCAAATCGGGGGTTCAGTGTGGGAACCCAAAATTAAGTAATTTTTCCTTGAAATTAAGTAAAATTCACTTAATATCAAATAAAATATACTTAATTTTACATAGAAACTAACCAAAAGTTAGGTAAATTTCACTCAACTTTTGTAAACATGGGATTACTCAACGTTGGGTTCCCACACTTTAATGCCCTTGTTGAGTGGTTTTGCTCTTCATTTTATGACAACAAAGGGAAGAGGGAGGGAGATGCAAGAGAAAAAAGTACCTAAAATTAGGTACTTTTTTCTAACCGTGTAGGATTAAAACAAGACAAAATTTTCAAAACGACTTATCTGCTTTTGTAAACAAAGGTTCAATCGACGATTTGACTAATCCGACAGCTCTCCCACGCAAACCAACACCATCAACAGGTAGCGGAAACCTCCACCTACCTATTGGTGGTGTTAGTTTGTGTGGAAGAGCTATCAGATTCGTCAAATCGTCGTTTGAATCTTTGTTTACAAAAGCAGATAAGTCGTTTTGAAAATTTTGTCTTGAAAGTAGTTGTTTTTATGACATCGTCCTTAAGTACATATGCAAAGAGTTTAGGTACTTTTATCTCTTGCGTCTTCCTCTCTCTTCCTTTTGTCGTCATAAAATGCAAAGCAAAACTACTCAACAAGGGTAGTAAAGTGTGATAACGTTAAGTAATCTCATGTTAACAAAAGTAAAGTAAAATTTACCTAACTTTTGGTTAGTTTCTATTCAAAATTTATTATATTTATACTTTTTAATAAATAAATTTTACTTAACTCGAAAAAATACTGATTTTGTGTTCCCACACTAAACCACCGATTTGAGTGATATCAAATAGTTGGAATGCGCAACCCGGAATAGCGGGAGGCAATAGAGCTTGCTGACGTTAATCATCTTTCTCTTGCACTCGCACGGAGGAGATAGGATTTGTTTTCATCGGGAAACGCTTCCGAAGCGTTTCCCGATGAAAACAAATCCTATCCTCCCCATGCGCTTGAAAGAGAAGGATGAGTAAACGTCAGCAAGCTCTATACGGAGCAGAACTGGGTGCAACAGTCGTGGGAAAGAAATCATCCGATCGCACTAAAAAGGGTTTTGGCATACTACTCGGACTCTGACAATTCGTAATATGATAGTAACATGAATAAACTAATAATTACACTCTTTCCAATATTTTCTGTTTATAAGCTTCTTTAGCTGAATATATTTGGTAAAATGTTCCATTTTGGACCCCTAGAGGAAGTGCTTACCGATAACTGCTCATATGTATCAAATGACCTGTTTTATATAGGGGGAAATCACACCATTTCATAGATGGGAGTCTCATTTATGAATTAGAAATTGGGATCAAGTGTTGATAAATCGCTGAAAATTGTAACTTTCTGAAATGGAAATATTCTTCGTTTTGGACAGTACAGTGCAACATATTTTGGACCCCAAAAGTACACATTTTGGACACCCTCAATTTAGTCTCTTCAAAGTAGAATTTCTAATTTACCATGGTCAATTATCGCTATTTTCGTACAGGACACTAGTGAAACAGCTGCTGAATAATATTCTTTTCCTGAAGCCAATGGGGGATTTAGCAGCGACATTGTTTTTAGTTCAGAAATCAAGAAAATGTAGCCAGGAAGGTCCAAAATGTGTAGGGGTCCAAATTGAGTTGGATAACCTAATTTTCCTATAATAGTTTCTCTTTTGGCCTGAACTGAAATCTAAATAATCAAATTATAGGGTTGAGGTATCTACACTGCCGTGAATCGCATATCTGTCCCATCTTTGCTGAGTTTCTTATTCATATGGGACATATATGCGATTCACGGCAGTACATGTTTGCGGCACGGGAGACAAAAAGAAAAACAAAAGATGTGTACCCTTTTCCAGGCAAACATATATTCCCGCAACAAAATATTTTTAATAGGTGTTGCGAAATAACATTACTCCGCTTTACGGTGATGTCAAATGCAGCATAAGCAGTTGTTGTATAGGTAATAAAATATTTATGACTGTAAGGAAGGAAATCTACTAATCCACCCTATTGCAAAAGGGACCACAGCAAAGGAAAATAAAATTTCATGTGAAGCCAGAAAATGATTGTAAAAGAAGCGATTTGCGTGAAGAAAAATAAAAAGTTTTTCTCCAGTTTATTTACACTCCTCTTCATATTCTTCGGAACATTTTTCACATTGTCCTTGGTAATTTCCACATAGTGTTTTTCCTCTCGTAAACATATATTCTACAATTAGTTTGCTCAAGCAACCCAGTGAAATCAAATTTAAAAATGCATCGAAACATCCTAGCTCCCTTGGGAGCATTATCAATTTTGAATTTTGGGTGGCGCATCCTCCATTAGAAAAAATCATGAAGGCAGAATATACCTGAGTGTCACTGGTGTCTCGAATCATGTTGGCGATCACTTCCTGGCTCACTTCAGCGACCGCGTACAGCGAAAACCGCCGGAAATCATCACTCCGCGAACACGCGCGACAGCACGACTCCATCGCGGACCAATTTACGGACGCTCCGGTTAATTTACGGACACTTTTCACGCGGATAAAACGGAACCCGAACGCAAAAAGTGAAAATTTTACGATTGACAAGATGCCGGCGCGCTGGTGACGAAAATGTTGAAGCGAAACAAGGTCAACGCAAGACAGGTGATCAACTTTGGAATGTCATTTCAAGTAATCCCTTCAGAAACGTTCTCAAGCTCGCAGGGGTGTTCTCATTGCATCTCATTTAACTTTTCAAAAGGACCTAAGTAACATTTTTTTCATGAATTAATTTGAGTACCGTGGACCCCCGATAATTTGAACGGTACCTCATTCAAATTAACGGGGTTCACTTTTAATTTGAACTTCTGGTTACTCTATAAGCATCAGAAAAACTGGTTTCTGGCTGCTCTCTTTACTGGTTTGTTTTGATTCTGCGTTCCATTTCACGATGTTCCATTTTTCTTCTCTCGATTCCACGTGGTAAATGACGTTTGAACCATTTCTAATTTGAACGATGTTCAAACCAACGGGGTTCAAATTAAAAAGTGTTCAGATTAAAAACGGTCATATTACCGGGGGTCCACGGTACTGCAATAGGGGACTGAAGAGAAGACTAATACGACTTCATTCAATATGGCGCACAATGTTTTTGTTTTAACCTCGTTTAGTTCATGATAACAAAGCTTCGGACGTATCGACGGGCTAGTTTTCGACATAATAAAGCCATACAAACACAAAAGGCTCGATAAAACTCAAATAATTGCAAGTTTTCGCCAAGAATAGTTAATTGCCGATAAATAGCACCAACTGCGTACGAACCGAAAACCCAAAACGAGCAGCTGAATTCGGGTATACCAAAAGATATTTTAGTTACAAGATAAAGATTGTCGCTATCGTCGCTGTCCGGAACATCTTTTGCTGGCGAGGATAGGGTGCTAAATGTCAATGAAGGAAAAATACATACGATTTGACAGTTAGGTACCCAACATGTTTCGGACAGCGGAACAAAGGGAACCGAAGCGACAATCCTGTATGTATCCTGTATCTTGTAACTAAAATATCTTTTGGTATACCACCTAAAAACTACACGTAAAAAAATAACCTTATATGTTATGGCAAAAAACCATTCGAAAATACTTATACTCTTCATTATGCCACCTAATGAGCGATCCCATATCAAAAAGCTAATAACATTCATAAGTTAATGAAAAGTATAAGTTTCCAAATGTATGTGACTAATGCGATGTATAAGTTTTTTCTTATACATGTCATTAAGCGCTTGCTTTGGCAAAAAAGTATTAGAAATATTAATAATAAACAACATTAAATTTTTTTACGTGTAGGTACCAAAAACAATGTTGAGTAGAGTGCCGTTGTATACCGCGGATGACAAGCGTTTCGCCCTCCTGACTGCAATCAAAAGCTTTCATGTTGTTCTGTTGATTGCGCTATTCAAATCTATATAATAAAAATGAGTTGAGGTTTCCTTCCTGACGATTTAACTCGCGAACGGCTTGATCGATTTGCAAGATTTTCCCCCTAATCGATTCGTTTTGGGATTCGCAAGGTTTGTATATACAAAAAGTTGGTGAATTTAACGGGGAAATGTAAAAAATCATTAGAATACTATTTTGGGTCAGCTGTTGAGGAAAACAAAACAAACGGATGGAAATTGATCTAGAGTGCGGTGCTGCAAATAGCGAGCAAATTATAGTTCATTGGCAATCATTGGGCCATTTTCAACACCTGGGCAAAGCTGGGTTTCTTTCGCTAGATAATTCATGAAAAAAATGTTACTTAGGTCCTTTTGAAAAGTTATGCAAAATTTATTTATCATGGCGCCATGGACTAAACCACGATGACATCATACGCCGATTTCCAGTAAGAAGAAAACGTCCGCCGTGGCAATGTTTACAAAAAATGAACCTCGACATGAACATCCGGTGAACTAAAATGTTTCGAGTTCACTGAAATATTCATCGGTCCGCAGCGGATGTCACATTTCCTACTGATAAGTAGAAGAATCGTGGAAAAAGAAGATGCTCGTGGTTAAGTCCATATGACATCATTATGACGGCATTTTTGCCGGGGGTCTGGTGGTTTGGTTGTGTTTTCGTAGAATAAATGTATAATTTTCATCTGTTTTTCGTTTATGGAACTGTCAGTGTGGACCGCACCTATCTTTTTTCTTCCCGTGATTACCCTTTCAACTGTCAGTGTGGAATTTCCAATGTAGGCTACGAATCAAACTGTGGTGGAGTTAAACAAGTGTCAGCCCGGATAAAAAATATCATTAAAATATCATAAATTTTATTGTTACAACACCATTTAAAACATATTTTTTACCATTGAATATAATGGAATTTTGACAATAAAATCACATGAGAAATAATGGTTTTCCACGATAAAATGAATGGTAAATGGGACTTTTACAATTAAAAAGGGGGGTTGTTATGTATCTTTACAATAAAAAAATCGAAAATTTTCCATACAAAATTCGGAGCAAAACAATTGATTTTACGGTTCTTCAATGGGATGATTTCGAGCGACAAAACAATAAAAAACATTGTGTTTTGAATGTTTTCAATTACTGTTTCTATTGTTTTACAATAGAAATACAACAGGATTTAGAATACATTATACTCCAATATTACAATAAAAATACAATACAATTAATTGTTTTACAAATTATTTTATTTTCCTCCGGTTGTTCAGCATATCTTTAGACGAATCCAGCGCACTACTTCCAAAGTTAAGTGGGTTGCCTGTATCTGGAGAAAAATCCAACATCGGTTTTAAAAGCGTACTAACTTTGTTCCGAATAGACAATACATATAGATATAAACCTGTGAAAAATGTAAATTATAAAAGAATGTCAGTTTTATTAGAAAAAATACGTCGAGAAGAAAAGAAAAAATTACCTGCATCAGTTCTTATTATATTCCGTTGGTGAGATTGGCCAATGGTAGCCACTGAACGATCTTCAATCAGTGACCAGCAGTATTTTATTTATCATAAGCTTCATTTCTGTAAAGGAACAAGGATACATGTTAGCAGGCATGTCATCAGGTATTATGATGATACAATTTTAACATATTATTTCAGGATGAACCACTGCGTTCAATATGTACATTGAACTTTTGTAGTATAAGATTACAATTACTGGTGGTGAGTATAAACCGTTTGTCAGCGCAGTATCATTACTTGACACTTTACCGGTTTCTACTAAACGCGCTGCTAAAACAGTAGCGCAGCTGACAGGTGACCAAATTGATCAAATAACAGCACTACTATTTGATGAACATGAACTATCAAACGTCGAACGTCACCGATACAGAATGCAGCCACCGAAATGATAACCGAAAATACCGAAAATAGTGACCGATGCGAAAAAGAGTGACCAATCTAAAATGACAGTACAGTGAGAGTGATAAAAATACTCGCGCCCAGTAATGATGCTCTAACGCACTTCAACACTTTAGATACTCACCACGGTACAGAAGCCATAGTGATCTACCGCTTTCCCAGCAGCAGAAACTGCAATGAAAAAAACACTTCCTGCACCATACAGTTTCATTATTTTCATCTCTTCACTAATTATAAACAAAACTGTACACGCTCAAATGAATCCAGCCATTCTCCGAGTAAAATTATAAGCAAAAGTTTTTGTTCCGTTTAATTTTTTTGAAATAAAATTTTTATTGCAAAACATTTCTAGACCTGCAACAAGACCTGCAATATGAAAATATATACTTGAGAACCGGTATAACATTTTTATTTATTTAACAAACAAAGCTATTGTAATTTTATTGTTTTCAATTGTTATTTCATCAATATAATAAATCCATGAAATATTCCAAAATTATATTAATTCAATAACATTAGACGGATTTCCAGATCATCCAAACCGAATACATTTAAAAATTGTTTAGTTTTTGGATGAGCAATACTAAACATAAGCGAACAATAAAAATATAATAGAATATATCGGAAACATTTAAATATATTGTTATTTTAATGTACGTACAATAAAGATCTTTTACAACCGTGAAAATTTTACAATAAGCATACAATAGTTTGTATTTTTTGCCACACAATCTATTGTATTTCAATGGGTTATGTCATACAAGTTACTGTAAATTTTTATCCGGGAGAGTCCCTTGGTTTTCGCCTTTTCTCATACAACAAAGTTGTATCAGCATAGAAGGACATGACCGACTCGACTTGACTACAACAGTATTGACTACAACTGGTTTCATTCGCGGGACAAATAAGTTCCTTTGGACACTATTGTTTTTCAATAAATCAAGCAGTTTGAATTATATTTTTATTTTTCAATCAACAAAAACGCTGTTTACATTCACACATTCAAGCATTAATCATTTTGGCCGTTGCGTAACGGAACGGTGAAGGAAACGGAAAATTTGACAGAAAATATATGGGCTTACTGCCAAATTTTCCGCTTCCGTCGCGGCCCGTTGTATTGAGTTTGGGGCTTTACTCTCATAATTGAATCAAGGATGTTATCGATCAATTAGTAATGTTTGTTCGATCCTTTAGAGCATCATTATTGGTCGCGAGCATTTTAATCACCCGCGCAGCGCTTTCATTTTAGTTTCGTCACTCGTTTCCGTATCGGTCACTATTTTCGGCTCTCAATTTGGTTGCTGTATTCCGTACCGGTGACGTTTGACAGTTGACAGTTCATCAAATAGCAGCGCTCTTATCGCGCTACCAAATTTGATCACATGTCAGTCGCGCTACTGTTATAGCAGCGGGTTTAGTAGCGACCGTAAAGTGTCAAGTAATGATACTGCGCTGCCAAATGGCTTAAACTCACCACCGGTAATCTTGTTCTTGTTCCGCCGAAATCAGATGGGACTTCTTTGACAGCAGCTGCTCCGGGAACGAGCGGGTGCTGAGTCCTGTTTTATTTGACAGATAAAAAGTTTTCTGTTTTAAAGGATGAACTATTGAATGTGCTCTCAATTAAGGTAAAGAATACTTTTAAATCAAACGAAAAACTTTCACAGAGGACAAATTTACTTTCATTTCAATAAAATCGAAACACCTTTCGAAATAAAAGTTCAAAATATTTAATTGAACAATTTTTGTTTTTTCTGTGTAGTACACGTAAAAAAATAACCTTATATGTTATGGCAAAAAACAATTCGAAAATACTTATACCACCTTATACTCTTCATTATGTCACCTAATGAATGATCCCATATGAAAAAGCTAATAACATTTATAAGTTGTTACCGAAAATGGTAACAATAAGCAAACCAACGGACTCGAGTTGCGGTAATATGTAAATTAATAACCAAGTATTGTAATACTTTGCACGCAGTAAAAAGTAAGACTATGAATAAACACATCGATCCTCAATCAATGTGAGTATTCTAGCTTAACAGTGTATAAATATGTACCACTAATACTTCACACACCCCTACTCGGTGGCTCAAATAAAAAAAAGGTGAATCCATCGCGACAACCCCTGGAATTCGTGGAAATGTGGAAAGAGGAAAGCGCGAAGAGAAAGGATGATGATGTGAGATAAACGGGGAGTCGAGCTGAAACCATCGTTGAAGGAGGATGGTAACGACGATCGCAGAAGAAAACGGAAAGGAACTAAAACCGCGTGTGAAACAGAACGCCAGCGTTTGGTGTGATCCGCGTGAAAAAAAAACGTGTTCTGGATACGGCCCGAAACTATCGATCGGTCCTTATCAAACAGTGTCAACCAGCGGGTGCAATTCTAGCTTTTTGTTTACGGTATTCGTGAGCAGTAATTAACTCCAGCGGCCTCCGCCGCATGTGAATCTTGTCCCTCACTACCTGGCCGCCACCGGGCACCGAGTATCCGTTTTGATCCGGTCCAAATCGATGTTAGCTCCGCACAGGAGCGTTTGCCAAACCGGGACTAGATTCGGCCAATTTCCGTTCGCCGCATGGGAACACACAAGCCTCCACGTGTCCAACCCTCGACCTCCGGCGGATACTCCAGACGACAGTATCAACGATATCCCTCAGTGACCGGACGTCTTCTGATCGTCGGTTCAAAGCCTCTACGCTTCCAACCCTTGCCATCCGGCGGACAATCCAGACGGAATTATCGTCGCTACCCGTCAGTGGCCGGCCGACTTCCAATCGCCACAAAAGCCAGCACGGTCCATCCATCGCCATCCGACGGGAAATCCGGTCGGAAATATCCTCGCTACTCCGCCTTGGCATGTCTGCGGAACCAAAGTCACCACGTGTCCAAGCCTCTTATGTTTCCGCGCATCACATCGCTTTCCACCTTATCCGAATACGGACTCAATCGGGCTAATAGAGCCGAACGCTACAACGGTGAAGCCGTAAGCAGGTACCATGCAGACAAGGTATGTCAAAATTCAGCGCATGCCAACAATGGGTCCCAACGATCCGATCGGCCGCACCTTTACTAACCCTAAATAAAAACTAACCTTTTCGACAAAATTTAAATAAAAAAAATGCTTTAAAATAGACTATAAATATTCTTTTTCACTATACCTTTCCGCATGTTTGTCAACTCGTCATTGTAACGTCCGCTTTCGTACAGATAAGGTTCGTGTGTTCCCCTGAGCAAGTGTCTAGCCGACCCTGAGAACCCCAAAATAGCAAAGAGAGCTAGTTAGGAGGACGTGAGGACGTCCACTCCGCAGGCGTACGGACGCCGTCATAGGAGTATGTTACAATTGGCGATCTAGCGAAATAAAAAAATATTCTTACTTTGTTTCGAATATTTTGCACCTGCTCGGGGAGAGCCACGAAATCTATATTCGTTGGTTTATTGGAAAACTCTTGGTGGCGTCAATGAAAAGGGCTGTTTCGGGAGAAGGCAAAGGTTTGTTTGAGCTTCTGTTTAGCTCTTGCTGGTCCGAGTCACACCCTGCGATCATTCGAACTCTTGTGATTTGACTTGCGTTATATTTTCTTGTTTTATTGATTATTACAATCTTACTATTCTTCGCTATTATAAATATTGAACTCGAACTAAAAAAAGCTAGCTTAAGATTTGAATTTTGCATTCATAACGGTAGTATAGTAGTATAATCAATGGCAGAAGGAGGCCAGGAATTAGTGCTGAGAGATGATCTGAAAAAAATGTTTTACGACATCCGAGTTGATCATCTCAACGATGATGAACTCGACTTCGAATTAGAAGTTCGAGACATTATTTTTGAAAAGGACGAATCAATGTCCAGAAAACGTAGGGCCTTAAGAGATAGGTTGAAACAGGAAAAATTGGATGGGCGATGAAAGAGGATACGCGATGCAACTTGATCCTAGGAATGAGATTGGAGTTCTTAGGGAGCCACCAGCCCATGCGTGAACTCTTTCCTGACGCAAATAAACCCTTCTAAATCAGTTGCATCGGATTTAGAAGGACTCTGATTCCGTCGAATCCTTGATCATATCTTTATCGCAGCACAAAGATAATCGGCCTTATGCCACAATTCAAATTAACGGAGTAATCGTCAAAGGGCTTCTTGATTCGGGAAGTCAGTTGACTATAATTAGCGAAGCAGTTAATCACAATTTGAACGGTGCAAAAATAAGACCTCTTCAACGACCTATTAAGATCAATTCGGCAAATGGCTCCGAGCTTCAGGTTCAATTTCCAAGACCGGATTGAAATTCTTTCAACAATTGTGGTCCGAAAACTGACCGATGATTGCATCTTGGGGATTGATTTCTGGCACAAATTTAGTATATGGCCTAACGTTAAAATTTGTGCCTCATTCACTGCAGTAAGCACTGGCGTTACGAATGCCAGTAATTAATTTTTTTAACGAGTCCAACTCCGATAAAGTGAAGAAACTACAATTTCGGCTAACAGGAGTCGTCATATGAACTGAAGGACATCGATGGTATCTCCCTTGTTCTTGAGCCAGCATCATATCTAAAAGCGGAGTAATAACTCCTCTCTCTCATATGAACCAGGTAGGCTATCCAATAGTAGTATATAGGTACTCCGCCGTATGAAAATCTAAATGTATTTTATTCCAGGCTAGCTCTCAAAACGAACGATTATCTCAATCACTATGTTTTGATTTATATAAACTTTATTTTACTTTCATTCGCGAACTGTCAAATCGCAGAATGAAGTTCGCTGCGATGTCAGGTCAGCTGCGAACCGCACGAAAAGGGAGCGTTCACGAATTCAAATTCGCCGGTTTTCAACCGGATTGATTTCAGTAGCGGGATTGTTTACTGCTAAATTTTCCCACAAAATAGGGTAAAATGTACCTATTATAGGTAGTTGGGAAAAAACCCAACGAAGCATAAGAAATGTATCATTCGAGGCAGGAAGTGCCTCGGTGAAATCCGAATAAGACTGTAGGAGTCTTACGGAGACCTCGATAAAATCCGTATAAGACGGTAGGCGTCTTATGGAGACCTCAATGAAATCCGTATAAGACGGTAGGAGTCTGACGGAGGTCTTGATAAATTTCTGATAAGACGGTAGGCGTCTTACAGATAGTATATGATAGGCAGAATAGAAATAGTAAACTAGAATAATTTGTTAATATAATAGTATTGAGAGTGATTAAAGGAATGGATGAGTAAGGGCCCAATGAGTGTTGATGCATGAGAGGGACGTACGATAGTATGTAAGAAAGTAGAATAAAGGAAGATAGAAGCAGAAAGTAGCTTCTCCACATGGTTCAATTATGTTCCTTAAAGCAAATAGCGAAAAATAAATAAGTAATTTGACGAAAACTAAGAACCTCGAGAATGAGTTCAAACTTCATAGTCATTTCAGAAGAGTTCATTGTCCAAAGAAAGTGAATGCAAATTAGTACGAGCTCTTAAATATACTAGTTCCGAACTGGCGCTCAATCTGGATAGCTCCTACGTTGTCGCTGTCAAGAAATTATTTCCAGTATTCAACTTAAATACATCACTTATCACAAAAAAAAATTAAGCTGAAGCTTAATTTTTCCTCCTTCAGAGGGGTAATTGTTACCGAAAATGGTAACAATAAGCAAACCAACGGACTCGAGTTGCGGTAATATGTAAATTAATAACCAAGTATTGTAATACTTTGCACGCAGTAAAAAGTAAGACTATGAATAAACACATCGATCCTCAATCAATGTGAGTATTCTAGCTTAACAGTGTATAAATATGTACCACTAATACTTCACACACCCCTACTCGGTGGCTCAAATAAAAAAAGGTGAATCCATCGCGACAACCCCTGGAATTCGTGGAAATGTGGAAAGAGGAAAGCGCGAAGAGAAAGGATGATGATGTGAGATAAAGGGGAGTCGAGCTGAAACCATCGTTGAAGGAGGATGGTAACGACGATCGCAGAAGAAAACGGAAAGGAACTAAAACCGCGTGTGAAACAGAACGCCAGCGTTTGGTGTGATCCGCGTGAAAAAAAAAACGTGTTCTGGATACGGCCCGAAACTATCGATCGGTCCTTATCAAACAGTGTCAACCAGCGGGTGCAATTCTAGCTTTTTGTTTACGGTATTCGTGAGCAGTAATTAACTCCAGCGGCCTCCGCCGCATGTGGATCTTGTCCGTCACTACCTGGCCGCCACCGGGCACCGAGTATCCGTTTTTGATCCGGTCCAAATCGATGTTAGCTCCGCACAGGAGCGTTTGCCAAACCGGGACTAGATTCGGCCAATTTCCGTTCGCCGCATGGGAACACACAAGCCTCCACGTGTCCAACCCTCGACCTCCGGCGGATACTCCAGACGACAGTATCAACGATATCCCTCAGTGACCGGACGTCTTCTGATCGTCGGTTCAAAGCCTCTACGCTTCCAACCCTTGCCATCCGGCGGACAATCCAGACGGAATTATCGTCGCTACCCGTCAGTGGCCGGCCGACTTCCAATCGCCACAAAAGCCAGCACGGTCCATCCATCGCCATCCGACGGGAAATCCGGTCGGAAATATCCTCGCTACTCCGCCTTGGCATGTCTGCGGAACCAAAGTCACCACGTGTCCAAGCCTCTTATGTTTCCGCGCATCACATCGCTTTCCACCTTATCCGAATACGGACTCAATCGGGCTAATAGAGCCGAACGCTACAACGGTGGAGCCGGAAGCAGGTAGCATGCAGACAAGGTATGTCAAAATTCATCGCATGCCAACAATGGGCCCCAACGATCCGATCGGCCGCACCTTTACTAACCCTAAAAACTAACCTTTTCGTCAAAATTTAAATAAAAAAAATGCTTTGAAATAGACTATAAATATTCTGTTTCACTATATCCTTCCGCATGTTTGTCAACTCGTCATTGTAACGTCCGCTTTCGTACAGATAAGGTTCGTGTGTTCCCCTGAGCAAGTGTCTAGCCGACCCTGAGAACCCCAAAATAGCAAAGAGAGCTAGTTAGGAGGACGTGAGGACGTCCACTCCGCAGGCGTACGGACGCCGTCATAGGAGTATGTTACAAAGTTAATGAAAAGTATAAGCACAGACAAACAGACGTAACACTACAGAAATTCCCATCGACTATGACTTCAACGCTCAATTTGAATTTGATCGATTGCGCGTTTCACAACTAGAGGCGCTAGCGTCGAAACCCTTCGAGTTTGACATTTCACTCCAGCGCCTTCTGGTGACGATATCATACGAAATATTGTTTCGTGTAACATGCTCGCAAGATGGTGATAGAGCATTTGGGCGATGGATTTTTCTGAAAAATGTTCAAGCTGTTACGTCTGTTTGTCTGTGGTATAAGTTTCGGAATGTATGTGGTTAATGCGATGTATAAGTTTTTTCTTATACATATCATTGAGCGCCTGCTTTGGCAAAAAAGTATTAGAAATATTAATAATAAATAACATTAATTTTTTTTACGTGTAGTTTGTCAATAGCTCATTCCAGCAGCTGATTTTACAAAATGTGTTTTATGGTGGACTTCTAGTGCGAAGGTTTTTCTACAACTCTGCCTAATGGTTTGTTGTTGTAACGAAGTTATACACTACTAAAAATCTACACATATTTATTGGCAAAAAAAATCTATAGATTTAACTTATGATGTATATCAGCGCACACATAACCATTCTCCACGCAAACTACTAATAAAATATACATCCAAATAAACTTTATGTGTGGTCTTGAATTAGTTATATAGCTATAGTTTGAGTAACATAGACTAAATGGTAACACAATTTCGATCATTTAGTTTAAGTTACGGCAACTAGCGCTATAACTCATCTAGAACTTAGCTGAATTCTACACACAAAAAACAAACATGGTTTCAGAGAAAGTTTTGCACTTTCCACTTGAAAAGTGCTTAGTTTTCTTAAAAATGAAAGTGGTTTTAGTTGTTGTCAAAGTATTTTTTTCATTTGAAAGTTAATTTTTACTAGCTCTCATTGTGAAATCAAAAGTGCTCCCATTCAATCGGAAAATTGTAGAACTGTTAATTCAATCAACACGAGGAACCTTTGAGCATGAAAGAGAAGAAAAAAACGTTCTCACATAAAACGAACAAGCACTATGGAATATCTGGAGGTAAAAACACAATTATTTGGATTATCACCTAAATGATTGGTTTGTTATCGATCGTTAGAATTATCTCGAGAGTTATTAACTTTGTTTACACGCATATGAGAAAGCCATACTAAACGTGACGGCGCCATACGTTATATATTGCAATTCGACAAGCGAAGCAATGTGCGACAGACTCATGCGAATTTCTTAAGAAATTCCTTTGCATGGGTTTGTCGCATCGCATCGCTCTTCGTGTTTTCTCTGGCAGACTCCTAAAATAAAATATTTTCCATAATATTCATTAAAACTGTGTTTTGTCCATTTATTTTTTAAATAATTCCCATAGTGCCTCTCATTTTAAAGCAGCTGTCACTCTCATCAACAAAAAACAAAAGACAAAAAAGGAATCAGTTTTTTCAACCGCGGCTTCGTCCGTCCGCTGTCCGGTGGTGCGTCTAATTTTAAAACGGGATAAGTGGTGCGTCGGAATCTTGCTAGGAATGGAGAAGCTGAGCTGACGTGAATATACCATTCTGGTTTTCAGGCCAGGGAATGCCACGGTCGAGGCCACGGCTTAGGTCCTGTCCGCAACGGAATTGGAAGGTAAGTTAAGTTTATAAAAAAATCGTCTTTGGAGTGAATATACTAGCCTTTTCGATACCACCTTGGTGTACGAGAAAGGCAAAAAGGATCGAAAAACTATTTCAATAAACAGCAAGAACGAAGTTAGGCATTGTTTTGCTGGTGAAATCAGAGCATATAGTGGTATACTCATAGGATTCTCGTTTTTTTTTCAGATAATATGCATGTGTCTACGTGCCCAATATGCGCCTCCGAGGGGTGCTTTGGTGATTCTGTTGAAGCGGCAATTTATTTGAATAATAAATTATAAAGAAAAAACTTCATTGATTTATTTTAATTTGAAAAAAATGGGTGGGGTACAGGGATGGAGGGCTCCTTTCTGGGAAAATGAAATAATTTCCTAATGAAAATATTCTACTCTGTTTCCCGTAGTTTTTTCCGCTGTTTAGGTTGACAGTTCTACAACTTTGTTTTGAATGCTCAAACTTTTATTTTCACAGTGGTATGTAGCTTTTTAATCCATGGTTGTCGCAAAAGTTGGCGTACTTTTGTTTCTAATGTACGCAACTCTCTTCGAAAAAGAACCAACGCAACTTTTTATTTTAACCAATGATTTTCTTAATATTACTAATGATTTTTCTTTCTGTGTAACAACTAACCGTTAGGCAGAGTTGTAGAAAAACCTTTGCACTAGAAGTCCTCCATACAACACATTTTTAAATCCGGCTTCTGGAATGAGTTATTGACAAACTACTAAATAGTCGAACGCAAATTAATAAATGATCGATATTGTCGGCGTAGCACCAAGTTAGAATTCGAAAGTCGGGACTTCCGAACCGAACTTTCTTCCGAAGTTTTATTTGTCAAACTAATTGATGCGTTGTTTAGCGCATCTTTAGGCGAATCCAGCGCACTACTTCCGAAGTTGGGAAAGTTGCCAGTATCTGGAGAAAAATCCAACTTCGGTATTACGCCTTGCAAGAAAAACTTGGAATGCTGGAAAATTCAAATCGCCCCCAATGAATATTTTCCCGGTATGTGATCATAGGTAGCTATTGCTAAATTCGCAATTTTATGTTTATATTTATATTGATGACATTTCTTTATTCAAATCCTTTTCGATCAGTGGGAATGTTTCAAAGAATGTTGATAGTTCTAGATAACGCAATAAGGTTGGTATCGTGTTCAAAAGAAATTTCTTTTTCTATCTCAATCACATGTTAAATTCCGTTCACTGAATCGGAAAAGTAAAGAATCGAAACAAAATTCTTACAGCAGTATCCACATGAAAAGAACAAAAAACAAAATTGGCATTTGTAAGGTTCTCACGCAAAGTAATGGGAGCTGTCACTTTACTTTCGGAAAAATATTCTGCTCGATTATTCCGTAAGTAAAAGTGACAATTTGCTCCATGCAGATCAGTTGTCAAAATTCCTCGTGGTAATATTGAACAAAATTCCGTAACCTCTCTACTTTTCAAGTCGATACTGGCCTATAGGTGTGAAATAGAATACAAATGATTTTTGTTTTCCAGAGGTGCGCCAGCCAAGGGCTGAAAGCCTCCTTAATAAAGACACAAACACACACATGAATTAATCAAATCGTAAAACTTCATTCAATCAGTTTAGGTATTTCCCAGAAAGTCCTATGTTTTTAGTTTTTCTAATACCCCTCTCTAAAACAATAAGGGGAATAACGATTCTAAAATAAAAATGTTTTACTGACCGGGATAGAGGATGCCGTACAAGGTTTTGGCAACATCTCCTCTGACCGCTGAGAATTGTGGGGCTTGCCTAAGATGTGATATGGTATCACGTATCACAATGAGCACTGTTGAGCTATTATAAAAAGCTGTATGTATTAGAATGTACCTAGGTCTTACCGAAGCGAACATTTTTCGCTCAAAGCACGCTAGCTTAAGGACTGTTTTTGGGAAGACCTGGCACGATGACCCTTCGCCTAGACAGAAGGTTTACGCAAGCCTGTAAAAACAATCAAAAGTTTACTTACATGAATCTACCTACACGAAATCATTCTTCCAAAATTAATTAAAACAGCATTCCATGTTCCATGTCAATGCAGGCACACGCCATCCCAGTCATGACAGTTGATTTGTTTTTATATTTAAACTTGAATCAACGCACACTATGCATGATTTGTTCTATGCGGGGATTTACCTCTGCGCGTTATTTCCGCGTAGCCTTCCAAATTTTTCTTTTTCTCCGTAATATAAAAACGGTATAAATTTATTCCGGATAGACAATAACATCCTTGAATTGAATAATTCGACATTGATGTTTCATAAGGGCGAAAGTCGCAAACGTAAACATTGACTTCGTCTGCCAATTTCAGGAAGAGAGACTTCTGGCGGTATTTTCTACTTCCGTTCAGTAGAAGGCGCGTAGCTCCACCAGTTCCAAGTGGTTGTTAGCTGGAAGTGGTCCTATATAGTTGTTGAGGAATTTGCAGGAGAAGGCATTGTTTACGTTTGCGACTTTCGCCCTTATGAAACAGTGTCGAATTTTTAAGCAGCGTAGTAAATAAAATTGCATCAAATCTTACCGCCAAAATGTAGGCAATTAGCACTGCATTTACAACACTAATTCGAATATGCCTTTTCATGTAACACTGCACTTGAGATTCTCACGTCCGAATGTGTGAGTGGCGATAAAAGGAAAACAAACACTCCTAGATAGTGCTACTCAGCAAAGATTGGGTAAAAATGAGTATATTTCCATATATTTTTAGACTCTTTTGAAATCATTGTGATGACCCGAGCATTTTTGAGGTTATGAGCAGAAGGAAAACAAACATGTTTTTACACATGACGAATTGCACATTAGTGTGCGAGCGCTAAACGTCACTCATCTCTCTTGTTTACAACCTGCACTTGTTTAAAAACGTTGCACTTGTTTACAACCGTTGAACAGCTCCGCAAACCTAAAGCTGTCACTTTCATAAACGAACTACTGTCAATTGACGATAAAATCAGCTGATTTCAAACGTCTCGTGGAAAGGCCTATTCAACATATATTGAATTCTCGTTCGGAACAAAATGGTTATGGCGCCAATTTTCTGGCGAACAAAGTTGAACTATCGAACTGTCAAATCTAACCATGCTCCGGAGCAGGGTTTTTTCAATCACAGATAAATAACCATCGAACTGTCAATTGACGATAAAATCAAATCTAACCATGCTCCGGAGCAGGGTTTTTTCAATCACAGAGAAATAATTATCGAACTGTCAAATTCTAACTAAAAGTTAAATGAATTTGTGGAATGGTTCACAGCCACACACCCAAAAAAATCTGCACGTTCTTTCCACCTGAAAAAATACGTAGATTTTTTCTACCTGAAATTCACGTAACTTTTACCTGATTTTCCGATAGAAATTTCATTCTACGTGAAAATCAGGTAAGTTCTACCTGAGTTTTAGATAGAATTCACCGGACACGTAAGTTTCACCTGAATTTTCTGAAGCATTTGCAGCTACGTGTGCACGTAAAATGTACATGAAAATTCAGGTGGAAACAACGTTTAGATTATTTGGAGTGCAGTAGTCTGAACAGGCTTAACGCGATTCACCTTAACATTATTACAAGTGTGCATTTTTTTCTGCGTACATGATAGTGTTTCTGAAGGGATCGCAGTTTTCGAAGCTCGCACGCTTACTTCAGTTCACTCAAATATGGGTGAAGAGTACCTAAAATCCCCAAAAAGTGCACATACCTAGATATGGGTAAATCACCGTTCACCCATATTTGGGTGTTTCAGTATATGAACTGTTTATAGGTGAATATTACCCAAATTTAGGTACTTTTTTGAACTTTTACCTGAGGTCCTTTCTATTATGGATTCAAAATTGCATTTTGCGTTTTCCGATTTCTGAAGAAACAATTGTTAATATCAAACAAAAATGTACAAATAATCTTTATTTATGTATATAATATATTCCTCCAATATTATTTTTTAAAAGGGTATAAGCCGCGTTATGTTATGCCAATACGCTGCCGATGCAACATATGGCCCGTTAGCATTCCTGCCTGCTGCACGGTTGGGAACAACTCGTTGCGGAGATCATGTAGGATGGTGGTGACTTTCATCTGGTTCCACGGCTGTTGCTTGCCAGTTCTGTGAACGAGGAAGAAAAATTATATCAATTAGAGAGTGAAAGTATTGATAGTGATTAAGTTTTACCTGTTGATGATGCGTCCATTACATGGACGGTTATGGGGGCCAACAAGGGCTGCTGCTTCCGGTTTCCCTCTGCTTCCGAAGCGCATTGCTAGGCACAGGTCTGCGCCGAGTTCCGCACCGAAAAAGACTTATGTAAATGGTACCTACGAACAGTTGAGCCAATTATATACCTTATAACATGATAAATGGCAAATTAATGGAAATATATTCACCTATACGGGACAAGTTCAGCGCGTCCTGATTCGGTCCGGATTCGGTCGGTCATCTTTGTCTTCGTGCATTCCATTGCGTCCCAGAAACTCCGGGTAGATCAGTGGGACTGCTGCTGCTGGTTTACCGGATGATTACACTGCTGCGATACTGGCCCTTTCGGAAAAGATTCCCAATACCTACGAATAGATCAAACAATGTAATAGAAGAAATTATCAATCAGGTCAGGATGTACTTACGTATGCTGCTGATTCGGTGGGAATCATTTTTCTTCCGCATTTCATAGCGTTCCGGAAACGCTGGTGGGATCAGCAGGCGCGCCGGTTAGCTGCTGAGTTCTCAATAGATGTTCCGCTGCTAGTATCCATGAAGGAAGAGCATATTGCAATTTTGTAGTGCACCACCCTCCTCGGTGAAATAAATATAACAGTTAGTCCGAAACCTACGAATAGAATAAATTATAAAAAAAATAACTTTGACGATGAATTTCAACGATGATATATTTTCTTACCATTTAGTCCGCATTCTGGTGGTTTTGAAGTTCCAAATCCATTTTATGAAATCTGTCAAAACATTTTTTTTTCATCCAAATTTGGGTAAAGAAGATAACGCATAAATGGGTAAACTATAGATTTACCTATATTATAGGTAAATTTTACCAACTTTTTCGGTAAAATTCACCCATATTATGGGTATTGCTTAATACACCCAAATATGGGTGAATCAAGTACCTATTTATGGGTGAACTGAACTAAGCGTGCGGCTCGCATTCGGGCTTTGTGGAGTGTTTCCAAATATACAGATTGAAATGTATATTCCTATTATTTGGATTTTTTGATTATTTTTGTCTATAAAAATCTGCTTTTACAGTCTAATTTAAATTATTTTCGTATTTGAAAAAATGAAAAAGATTTACAAACTTTACAAAACAATTCGAATATCGTTTGAACAGAAATTAACGCAGATTTTAGATAAATTTCAAAACTAATTCAAATTTGGCAACTATGAACCGAAGTGCGTTGTCTTGTCGTTGTTGTTCGTGATTCTTCATTTCATTTGTTCATTCCATTCTGTGTGGTTTGGTTAGATCGCAAAATTCCTTTGCTCTCTCCATTATCGGTCGGGTGTTTTAGGTTATTAGAGGTGCGCGAGAAATTGGTGAAAATCCAGTGCAGTGTGTTACTATTTCGGTGATAAAACATAACTATTTGCTGTTTTCCGCATACGAAAGTGAGTAATTCGGAAGATATTGGGTGTGCCCTTTTTGTGAGTATCAAACTTTACTGGAAATGTGTGGAATTTAAGGATAAAATTGAGGTTGAAAAAATATTAGGCTTTCGAAAAGAACCGCTGATTGCAGCGTCAACACTTTCATTTTTTGGCCGATGGTTGCATTGGGTTTATCTGAAACAATAAGAGAAGGGAGGGAAGAAGGGTAGAAAAAGAAAAAAACGATGTAATTCACTCACTGCTGCTTGCCTGCTCCTTGCACTTGTTAATTTTTTTTTCTTTATTGAGAGTCTGCAAATTGCGCTTCTCTGTTTTGTGACTCCTATGAGAGCGGAAAGAGAAATAAACATTGCAAAATGGAAATTCCAATAAGATTGTTTATCACTCATGTTTATCATCTTGTACATATTCTAAACATACTCTACATAAGAGAGCTTTGCTCATCCCTTTCCTGTATTATCTTCAACTATGTAGGTATCTTGATTTTTTGTCTTGATCTATATTTTTCCAAAAAGTAAAAGCTTCTTTCGCTTCGAATACAATGTAACAAACATTTTGACGTAGAACTACGTCTGTCTCTTCTTTATTGGGGTACACTTTACGATTGCAAAAAAATATAAAAATGTCACGAAAATATGAACGACTTTGAACCATTCAATCAAGGAAGAGTCAACGCTTCATATTCGATGTACACTGAAGTTGTTTATTACGCGATTTTTCTCACGCAAATAGGTTTCTATGATAATCGGAATTTTTTTTTGACGTAGAACTACGTCTGTCTTTTCTATATTGGGGTACACTTCACGATTGCAAAAAATCGAAAAACGTCACGAAAATATGATAGACTTTGATCGTTAATTCTTCAGCCGTTTCTCGATGGATTTTCAATTTTCTTGGACCATTCGATCAAGGAAGAGTCAACGCTTCATACCCAATGTACACTGAATTCGTTTTTTACGCGTTTTTTCCCCCAAATTGCTTTTTATGCGATTTTTTTTACTTGAATTTCGAGATTTTCGTGGTTTATTCAGAAATATTTTGGAATTTACGCGGTTTTTTTACGTTGTGTTTATTTACGCGGCTGATATCCTCCGCATAAAAACCGACTCCAGTGTGTTACAATATTTATGTATGATAATATTTACTATTGAAAACTTGCTAACAGTTTAGCAATCGGTCAATCTCGTAAGTGCATCGCAAGCTTCTTCTTCCATAGCACTACATTCCAACTGGAACTTGGCCTGCTTTTCAACTTAGTAATCTATTAGCATTTCTTTAGTTATTAATTGAAAGCTTTCTATGCCCGCCATTGCATTAGTATGTATCTTGTGTGGCAAATACAATGGATACACTATGCCCAGGGTGTCGAGAATGTTTTCCCGAAAACATCCTAGATCGGATCGAGAATCGATCTATCCATCTCCGGACTCTGCGCCTTTATACGCAAAGCTAAAAGGAGAACTTAAGCCCTGTCCATGGATAAGGGGCTTGACGTTGATATTTCAAGTGTCTTAAAAAGATTTTTATTTTATTTTTATTTTTGTTGTTTAATAGAGTGCTTTTTTCAAACAAAGGTTAAGTTCAACACTAAATTAAAAAATTAAGATATTTTTCCATTTTTTATATCTCCTTCACAAAAATATCGTTATTTTAATGGTAATGGTTTGAAAATAAACTCCGTAGAGAAACTTTTATCACATCTTACTTAAATAAGGTCAACAGTTATACCAAACACTTGAGGTACCATGCCTCCAAGTTAACTAATGGTTAGTGTCGCACGATCTAACAACAACTGCCTATTGGTAAATTTGGAGGTGCCGGCAGGGCTCAGTAGGGGTCTAACTAACATAACTCTAATACTAACAAGACCCTGAAACAAACGCTTATCCAAATAGCATACATCTATTTATACTTGTAGTAGTAGCTAACAATAATTCATTTTGTACCCGTATAGCTGAAGTAGAATTTTAGTAGTGAAAAGTAGAATTTGTAGATTTACTAATTTGGCATTGGAGATAGTGAATGTATCTATTATATCTTCTCGATAATCTTTTTATTTTAGTCTCTCTAGCTGCATGGATCAACGCAAAAAACTGTTTCTCTCTTCCTTCTATTAGGTTAGTTAGAAAAATTAGCGGATATATAGGGGACATGACTTAGTGTTTCTCGTATTAAGACAAATTCGCTGACCTTTACCTTATAATAAAATAAATGACCGATAGTAAAATAAATGACTGAAATTTAAAGATATCAAATAAATAATAAAAAACGAAATAAATACATGACCATCGGTGGACAGAAAGACAAGAGACAGAGTTCTGTTTAGAATAGTTAATTGAGACCATTGCACTCACAAGATAGAGAATAACTAGTACCACTATTATTGCTACAAGACTAATAACTTGACCACTTACGGAAATGAGGATAGACCATATGATGCGTTCATCCACTATTATATTGAATATTGTATACCCTGAATCTGAATAACTGAATTTTTAGACCTCATTATTTTAATAAATAATAAAGGTTTGAATATTACAAAAGGAATAGAACTTGACCAAAAAAAGCAATTACGGAACAACTGGACAGAAATTTTGTATAATGATCACTATTAGACTACTGAAACTTTAACATATGACATTACTGTGACTGATAGGATACAATTAACTCGACGACGTATTGACAAACATCCGATACTCAACCGTGTTAAAATAAGGGAAGCTCTTCAATGTGTCCATTTATTACAATAGTACTTAAATTAATCTATTTTGAAACTACCCTACCAGAATGATATCATTACATCTTTATTCGAAATTGTTACTTGGAAATGGCAACAGTACCACCCGTTGTCAACATAGACTACTATTAGGTATTGAATGTCGGCTTCAGAAAACATCTATGTACATGTTGAGCTTCCATTATTTGTTCGGTTTATAATTGACAGACTGTAGATAGAAAGAATAATGTATCGGTATGATCACAATACAAACCCAGGCCGCAGTGACCTAGTGAGCAACATAGCTTGAGTCGTCTGCTAGTATTGTGTATCACATGGAGAGCCCAGCCGAGATACCAGTCTATTAAGACTACAACTGGTCAACTCTCGAAAAAAAAAAAAAAAAAAAAAAAAAAGCTAAAAGGAGAACTTAAGCCAGCATAGACGTCAAATTAATGCAACTTACAGGGCTTTTAGCGGGTGCAGCTTCTTTCTGCTAACTTATACGTGCGTTTTCTCTCGATAGCTTGGGAGAGTTTGACGGCATCTTCTCGCTTACGTCTATTGATGCCAGTAGAGGGGCTCGGAATCTCCTTCGCTGCTGCAATGGATGCGTTCTGGGAAACTTTCTTCTGCTCGTTTTTGCTAATTACTAGGTGTCTGCCGTAGTAAACGCAAAGTCCGACGCAACTCACGTGAAGGAATAATAATTATTATCAATCAACTGTTAAACTTCTTTTCCGCGTCTAGTCTGACTTCCTCCATAGGATGTCCACCAAACGCCGTTAACAGACCATCTTTAACGATGGGCTTTTCTGAGCCACCGGGGGTTTAGATAGACTTAGTGGCGGGTGCTTAGTCTCTGTTCCAGTTTGCGTCGGTGATGGTTTAAGTGGTACACTATCAGCCAGGGTTGTGCTGAATCATTCTCATACAATAATTATTGAAATTATCTTTTGATAACTTCTCAGGTGTGAAAACTAGGCGAGTTTTCATCGGCGATAACTTTTCAAATCTTGCAATCGATCGATAATAAAACCAAATTAATCATTTAAATGTAAACCTAACTAATACCAATTTAATGTCAACAATGAACTTCAATCGGATGTTTGGCATTGTGTTTTGGTTTTATGTAGGAAAATAAGTTAACAAGTAGCATTTATCAATGCTTCGAATCGAGATACAATTATTGAACGATTCTTACTCTCTAGCTAGTTTTTATCAATTTATAATTTGGTTTCCTATGTGATCGCTTGAGAGTATTGTGCATCCTTGATTATTTGAAAAAAATATTTTTATCTCCTTTTTCAAATATTGATCTAAAAATTATATACATCACCAGGGCCCGTAATGCTTACTCAATCTCAGGAGCACATGATAAACTTGCTTTGGTCTCATCGAAATCGAACAGAAAAGTCGAAATTCTGTACATTACAAACAGCTACGTAGTTCAACGTCACCATTGCGTACAACCCGATTGGGCTGCACCTTTGAGTTTTTCACTCGAATTTCGGCATTTCCGTGGTTCAATCAGACATATTTAGGGATTCACGCGTTTTTACGTTATTTTAGTTTACGTGACTTATATCCTTCGCGTAAAAACCGACTCCGGTGTGTCACAATATTTATGTATGATTATATTTACTATTTAAACTTGCTAACAGTTTAGCAATCGGTTTCGGTGAATCAGTTTATCTCGTAAGTGCGTCGCAAGATTCTTCTTCCACAAGATTTCTACATTCCAACTGGAACTTGGCCTACTTTTCAACTCAGTCATTTATTAGCATTTCCTTAGTTATTAATTGAAAGCTCTCTATGCTAGCCATTGCATTAGGTGTGGCAAATACAGTGGATACACTACCTGACCAGTTAATCATAACAAAATTTTATTACGATTATATCAATATGTGATACAAATAACAATACTTGCAATAATGTTGTTAAAAATTATCTGTCAAAGATGGAGGAATGAACATTTCATGATCGTCATAACATGATTATAACATAATGTGTTATGTTTATTTTTATCGAAAAAAAATTGCCTACACTACTAAAAATCCACACATATTTATTGGCAAAAATCCATAGATTTAATTTATGATGTATATCAGCGCACACATAACCATTCTCCACGCGAACTACTAATAAAATATATACCCAAATAAACTTTATGTGTGGTTTCGAATTAGCAATTATTTAATTTATGTGGTTCTATATCGATTATATTGGGGGCCCTCCTTAGCCGTGCGGTAAGATGCGCGGCTACAAAGCAAGACCATGCTGAGGGTGGCTGGGTTCGATTCCCGGTGCCGGTCTAGGCAATTTTCGGATTGAAATTGTCTCGACTTCTTGGGCATAAAAGTATCATCGTGTTAGCCTCATGATGTACGAATGCAGAAATGGTAACTTGGCTTAGAAACCTCGCAGTTAATAACTTTGGAAGTGCTTAATGAACACTAAGCTGCGAGGCGGCTCTGTCCCAGTGAGGGATGTAATGCCAACGAAGAAGAAGAAGATATCGATTATATTAGGGTGGAGCTATTGCAAAAAATTTATAACGGCGACACATATATCTTATATAGATATTTTTGGCAGTCTACATTTTGGGTAGATAAGAATTGGAAAAAAGTGAAGGTACTAACTTGAACCCACATTCATAGTTAAACCAGCTGAATAAAGTT
Source organism: Armigeres subalbatus (assembly GCF_024139115.2). Lineage (NCBI taxonomy): Eukaryota > Metazoa > Arthropoda > Insecta > Diptera > Culicidae > Armigeres > Armigeres subalbatus. Next base: position 437,857,904 of record NC_085140.1, read on the forward strand.
AATTGCCTACATTATGGATAATCATAATCTTTTCAATAACATAATTTGTTATAGTATATAAGCTATTTTCACCACGTTTTATGTAACACATCGAGTTGTATTTTTATTCAACTGCTAACATATTTGTTAAAACTAGAAGAGATTTTGTTATTTTAACTACTAATGGTACAAGTTTTTTAGAAACCGCTGTTATAAAAAACTGCTGTAACAGAATAACAAGTTAGGAAAAGAAAGAAAGGAAAAATCACCGAAAATTTTGTGAAATAATTACCCGAAATCTGTGAAATGATTTAAGTGTTATACAGGGCTTTTATCTAGAGCAGTCCGTTTCTACTGACTTACACGAGCGTTTTCTCTCGAAAGCTTGGGGACGTTTGACGGCAGCTTCTCGCTTACGTCTATTGATGCCAATATGTGATCGCTTGAGAGTGTTGTTCATCCTCGATTATTTGAAAATTTTATTTTTATCATTTTATCATTATTTTTATCATTATCACCAGGGTTCGTGATGCTCACTCAAGCTCAGGAGCACAGGATACACAACGAAAACAGATTTACTCTGGGCTTGAAAATCGCTTGCCTTGGTCTCATCGAACAGAAAAGTCGAAAACCTGTACATTACAATTACATACAGTTACGTAGTTCAACGTCACCTTTGCGTACAAAGTGTGAAGGGGAATGAAATGGTCGGATTTTTAAAATCTAAAATAAAAAAAAATGTTAAAAAAGTCACTATTTGGTCACTTTTTCTGCAATGGAAAGTCACTATTTGGTCATTTTTTCGTCACCATTGGTCACTAAAGTCACTATTTTGAACGACATTCATTGCTATCAGCCCTGATATAGTATACTAGTCGATCCGGCAGACTGTCCTGCATAGTAGGCGAAAATGCGCCTGCTGAACTGCCCATGCGAAGTTTCCATACGATTCTTAATTTTAGTTTTTCACAATTTACTCAACATAACTCATAATTTTCGCATGAGGAATTATTATATACTGATTATACCTGCAAACAATGAGAAAATATGATTATCATAAGACGCTAATGGAATAGCCCTAGATCAAAGTTATACTTACAATTTTGAAAAATCCGAAGGAAAAATGCAATCACGCCTGAATCATTTTTTCCCCAAGGTTTGGTGTTTCCGAGTACTTAGGTAGGGGAACAGACGGCTTTGGCAGGTTTTGTTCTATTATTGGCAGTGGGGTTTTTGTCGACCGAATTTTATGAAATTTGGCCATAATATTCTTTGATATGCAAAGAATGTTTGGGCCAAATTTGAGCATAATCAGTCATAAAAAACCCCCTGCCAATAATAGAACGAAACCTGCCAAAGCCGTCATTACCCCTATATTTTTCTTCACTTTATATTTTTATCACATCAGTAGTCAGGCAGAAAACTCACTGACAATCGAACAATTTAAAAGTTTAGTTTGTTCTAAATTCAGTTTTGGTTTGTTTTCAAAGTTTACAAAGATAGAGTTTGAATCAAGTTATTCTTCACGCTAAATCAACCTAATATTTTATGTTGATATCAAGCTATCACAAGAGAGACAAATAAACTAATTATTGATTAATAAAAACTAAATTTTAGAATAATTCAACATAAAAATAAGGGTTTGAAACAACCAAAATTAATGTGGTAATGACATATTTTTTCAGGTAGAATTAAACCAAAAAGAAACTTAATTTCAAACACAAAGGTTGGTTTAGTTAGTTATGGATCCTGTACACCTCCGGTGGTGCAAAGGGCCGACTTGAAAGATCTCCATCCTGAGCGATGCCCGGCTATCGCTTTAACCTGTTGCCAGGTTAGATTTCGGTCGACTTCTTTTATTTCTTTATTGAGGCTTCTCCGCCATGATCCTCTGGGTCTGCCTCTGCTGCGATGTCCCGCTGGGTTCCAGTCTAATGCTTGCTTACAGATTTCGTTTCCGCCCCTACGTAGAGTGTGGCCGACCCAGCCCCACTTCCGATCCCGAATTTCTGTTGTTATCGGCCTCTGGTGACAACGACGATGGAGCTCGTTGTTTGAGATCCAGTTGTGAGGCCACCAGGCCCGAATTATATACCGCAGGCATCTGTTAATGAACACCTGCAGTCGTTGAGTGTTCTCCACTGATACACACCATGTTTCGCTAGCGTATAACAGCACAGATTTCACGTTAGAGTTGAAAATTCGTATTTTGGTGCGTTCACTTATCTGCCTGTTTTTCCAGATATTTCTTAAACTCGCAAAGGCAGCCCTTGCTTTCTTGATCCGTGCTTGATAGGTGCTCCATGGTTATAGGCTGCCATAACAGCCCGCGGTTTGGTTCACGGTCAATCGCATCTACCAGCGATTACGATGAGGAACAGTAACGGTGATAGAATACATCCTTGCCTCACACCAGCTACGACCCGGATAGGGTCGGACAGGACCCCATTGTGCAGCACTCTACACGAAAAGGCCTCGTACTGTGCTTCGATGAGGCCGATGATTTTCTCAGGAACCCCCTTGCGTCTCAGGGCGCCCCACATATTCTCGTGATTGAGACGGTCGAAAGCTTTTTCGTAGTCAATGAATACCAAGTAAAGGGACTCTTTGACCTGCTCCAAAATGATGCGGAGCGTGACAATATGGTCCACACAGGATCTTCCGGCACGGAATCCGGCTTGCTGCCGCCGGAGAGTCGCATCGATCTTCTCCTGAATCCGGGCTAGGATAATTTTGCACAGAACTTTGAGAACGGTACACAGCAACATAATGCCTCGCCAGTTATCGCATACAGTCAGGTCACCCTTTTTGGGCACCTTCACTAAGATACCTTGCATCCAGTCGACCGGGAAAGTTGCGGTGTCCCAGATATTACGAAATAAACGATGCACAGGGTGGCCACCGAACCGGGAAAAACGGGAAAAGCGGGAAAAAGACGGGAAATTGAAGTCACCGGGAAAAAAGCGGGAAAAACCGGGAATTCAGAACATGAACCGGGAAAAAATAAATTTTTGACAACTTACATTCAAAATTCTTTAAAGTTTTTAATGAAGCTGATATAAATGGAAAGATTTACTCTTTAATTTTTATTGTTCAATCGCATTTCAACTGAGTTATTTGATTTTAGTATATAATGTGTGAGGTATAAAAAATAAATAGTTTTTTTTTCAGATCTATTTGCCTCTAGATCATTTTGATTCCAATTTCGAGTAATCGGCTTTTTCCCTGTCCATGGATAAGGGGCTTGACGTTGATATTTCAAGTGTCTTAAAAAGATTTTTATTTTATTTTTATTTTTGTTGTTTAATAGAGTGCTTTTTTCAAACAAAGGTTAAGTTCAACACTAAATTTAAAAAATTAAGATATTTTTCCATTTTTTATATCTCTTTCACAAGAATATCGTTATTTTAATGGTAATGGTTTGAAAATAAGCTCCGTAGAGAAACTTTTATCACATCTTACTTAAATAAGGTCAACAGTTATACCAAACACTTGAGGTACCATGCCTCCAAGTTAACTAATGGTTAGTGTCGCACGATCTAACAACAACTGCCTATTGGTAAATTTGGAGGTGCCGGCAGGGCTCAGTAGGGGTCTAACTAACATAACTCTAATACTAACAAGACCCTGAAACAAACGCTTATCCAAATAGCATACATCTATTTATACTTGTAGTAGTAGCTAACAATAATTCATTTTGTACCCGTATAGCTGAAGTAGAATTTTAGTAGTGAAAAGTAGAATTTGTAGATTTACTAATTTGGCATTGGAGATAGTGAATGTATCTATTATATCTTCTCGATAATCTTTTTATTTTAGTCTCTCTAGCTGCATGGATCAACGCAAAAAAACTGTTTCTCTCTTCCTTCTATTAGGTTAGTTAGAAAAATTAGCGGATATATAGGGGACATGACTTAGTGTTTCTCGTATTAAGACAAATTCGTTGACCTTTACCTTATAATAAAATAAATGACCGATAGTAAAATAAATGACTGAAATTTAAAGATATCAAATAAATAATAAAAAACGAAAATAAATACATGACCATCGGTGGACAGAAAGATAAGAGACAGAGTTCTGTTTAGAATAGTTAATTGAGACCATTGCACTCACAAGATCGAGAATAACTAGTACCACTATAATTGCTACAAGACTAATAACTTGACCACTTACGGAAATGAGGATAAACCATATGATGCGTTGAATATTGTATACCCTGAATCTGAATAACTGAATTTTAGACCTCATTATTTTAATAAATAATAAAGGTTTGAATATTAGAAAAGGGAATAGAACTTGACCAAAAAAGCAATTACGGAACAACTGGACAGAAATTTTGTATAATGATCACTATTAGACTACTGAAACTTTAACATATGACATTACTGTGACTGATAGGATACAATTAACTCGACGACGTATTGACAAACATCCGATACTCAACCGTGTTAAAATAAGGGAAGCTCTTCAATGTGTCCATTTATTACAATAGTACTTAAATTAATCTATTTTGAAACTACCCTACCAGAATGATATCATTACATCTTTATTCGAAATTGTTACTTGGAAATGGCAACAGTACCACCTGTTGTCAACATAGACTACTATTAGGTATTGAATGTCGGCTCCAAGTAACTAATAATTAAATTTACATGTTAACTACTTATTCAGAAAACATCTATGTACATGTTGAGCTTCCATTATTTGTTCGGTTTATAATTGACAGACTGTAGATAGAAAGAATAATGTATCGGTATGATCACAATACAAACCCAGGCCGCAGTGACCTAGTGAGCAACATAGCTTGAGTCGTCTGCTGGTATTGTGTATCACATGGAGAGCCCAGCCGAGATACCAGTCTATTAAGACTACAGCTGGTCAACTCTCGAAAAAAAAAAAAAAAAAAAAATTTCGAGTAATCGGCTTTTTGACTGACTTGCGATATTTTGTACGTATGCGTACATTTGTTGTATGATATCCTCAGTTATGGGGTTGAGGGATATCCTTTAGTATAGGACCTAAACGATTTGTGATTAATTAAATCTGGTAAACAAAAACTTGGGCAAAAATATGAGTAATTTACCATATATCATAAATATTATAAGACATTGTGGTGCGCACTACCAACATAAAAGCATAGAATCGAATATCGAAATATTCATTTTTTCAAATGAATGTTTTCATCTATAAGTTATTCTTTTAATGTCCTAGTTTGCCTTTGTATGTACTTCTGTTATTTGTATGTAATTTCCAATTGCACAGAATTCGAAAAAAATGAATGTGGTAAATCATATATATGTTAACACATGTTCAAGAGTTTTTTTTTTATATTTGAAAATTCTACAAATCATTGAAAATGGTAATTTTTTAATACTTCGTGAATATGTCTGTAATATTCTAAAGAGTAAAATATCTTTAGTTTAGTTTTTTCACAACTAGCATTAGCATTGAGCAATTCGCACAAATTCGTAGGTGGTACAAGCCAAGACTATTGTATGAGAGTAGCATTACTTTCATCCGTTACCACAGATATTGATTTGGGACCAATCTCTTAGATGAAAGCAATGCACTTTCCAATAGAAAAGATCTGTCCTAGCTACGTTGGCTAGGATTGCTAGTTGGACACCTATTTAAGAAAGATGCAGAGAACTCTATGACCTCTCATAGGTGCCACGGGAGGTTTTGGAATTGTTAGTGTGGAAGGATTTAACAGTAGGAATCGTTTTGGTAGAACGTAAAACACAGAAAGAACTAAGATAGAAATACCAAGTAGGAAAGGGACGAGTCTGGAATTGAACCTACGACCTCCTGCTTATAAGGCGAAGCGTTAGTCACTAGACCACCGAACTCATCATAGTTTAGTATATTTTTCCACAACTAACCTAATATAATAGAATGTTATGATGGTGAAAAGGATACTCTAAGATAGTTTTCTAAATTGTTACACGGGGAATAATGAATAGGTTTCAAAGTTTTAAATAAAAAAATCCAAGATTTACTTTCTAGACATTAATTCTATAAATTAAAAAAGTGAAATTGAATAAATTACGAATCCAATGTTGTGTATAAAATGTGTATAAATCTTTTTTAGAAAACTGAATCATTATTTTGGTCGGAAACGAAGATTGTCTTTGGGTTAAATCTTTGTTCAAATTAGTAAATTGATAATTTAAGTATAAAAGGTATAAAAACTCTTACCCTGATTTTTTTTAAATTAAATTAAAACCGGGAAAATTTGACAAAAAATACCGGGAAAAGCGGGAAAAAACCGGGAATTTGAAAATCGAGTTTCAGTGGCCACCCTGGATGCAGTAGTTGAGCGGATGTCATGGGGTCAGCTTTGAGCATCTCGGCTGATATGCGGTCGACCACTGGGGCTTTATTCGATTTCATGCTTTGGATGGCTGTTTGAATCTCTAGCAGTGATGGAGCTTCGGTATTGACACGTGTTATACGTCGGATCCTAGGCAGATCATGCCGAGGTGGTGATGGCCTGGCTGGCACTTGAAAAAGTTGTTCGAAGTGCTCGAACCAGCGTTTCAGCTGGTCAGTTGGGTCGGTCAATAACTGATCATTCGCGTCTTTCACAGGCATCGTTACATTCATCTTCGCCCCGCTTAAGCGTCGTGAGATATCGTAGAGGAGGCGAATGTCCCCGGTTGCGGCGGCTCTCTCTCCTTCGTCGGCCAGAGAGTCTGCCCACGCTCGCTTGTCCCGTCGACATGAGCGTTTTACTTCCTTCTCAAGAGCCGTGTATCGTTGACGGGCTAAGACTTTGGCTCCTCTGGTTTTCGATCGCTCTATCGCGGCTTTGGCTTCTCTTCGCTCCTCTATCTTCCTCCAGGTGTCATCGGTGATCCATTGTTTTCTCTGGGCGTAGTTCGCCCAGATTGTTCTCGCTGGTGGCGATGAAGGCATTCTTGATGGCGGTCCATTGGTCTTCCACGCTGCCACCTTCCGGAATATCTGCAGCACGCGTCTCCAGTTCTTCAACGAAGGACCGTTTCACCGTGGCATCTTCCAGTCGGCGTGTGTTGAATCGTCGTCCAACTCTTTCCTCCTGCCGACGAATCCGCGCAATGCGCAGGCGTATTTCGCCGATGAGGAGGTGATGATCAGACGCGATATCGGCACTACGTTTATTCCGTACATCAAGAAGGCTCCGTTTCCATTTTCGGCTGATGCAGATGTGGTCGATTTGATTTTCTGTAAAGCCGTCACGGGAGACCCACGTGACCTTGTGAACCGGTCGATGAGGGAAGAGCGATCCCCCGATCACCATGTCGTTATTACCACAAAATTCTGCGAACAGCTCTCCGTTTTCGCTCATTTCTCCGAGACCATGGCGTCCCATAATGCGCTCATGGTTCGAGTTGTCGGATCCGATCTTCGCAATGAAGTCGCCCAAACAGATCTTGATATCACCCTTCGGAATTCTATCTACGACGGCTGTGACGAAGTCGACGCAGTCGTCACTGGAGTTTCGGGTGTAAGAGCTACTTATTTCTCCGTGTGAGGAGACGTTTTTCGCAAATGCACGCCGGCTTGGTGATTCCTCGAAACTACTTGTTTCTCCTGTTAGGGAGAGACCTTTTCGATCCAAGGAACCGGGTTGTGACGACCTCGCTGGACTGTCACTAATTTTCTGGGTGCAGGAGCTACTTCTTTCTCCGGTTAGGGAGATGTCCTTCGCAAATGCACACCGCGAGGTTACTTTCCCAAGGAACTACTTGTTACTCCTGTTACAGAGCAACTTGTTTCGATCCAAGGAACCAAACCAAAAAGTCCTTTTGATACTACTTGTTTCTCCTTTACGGAGAGACGTTTTCGAGTCAAGCAGGGAAGTTGAAGACCGGAGTTTCGAAATTCTAATTAAAGAATCAGGAGTAAAACATCGAACTTAATCTTATTTGAAACATTCACCCGGGTAAGGGTCTTACTTCTACATGATACATTAGTGATTTACAATTTAGAAATATTTGGGTCACATTTTTGCTCTCTTTTGGGCATTAGTGATTAATCTACGAATATTTTCTATTTCACTCATTACAACTATTCTTCAATGTGTGGTGATCTTCCACGTTGCGCCTAATGTAACTCTTGAATGTGTGGTGATCTACCACTTGTATAATAGTATTGAGCTTATTAACTAACGCCCATCCAGATCTGGTAATTATCCTTATTCGATTCTCTTTCGCTTGCTCTTACGGCCAGATCGGGAAGGGCTCACAATTTAAGGCGCGGCTTATCTTCTATGATTGCATAACATTAGCTTCTTAGGATTGAAAAACATTTGTATCGTTCCTGCCAAAGGACTGCATTCTGGCAGGACGAAAGAGAAAGGAAAATGTTTATTGCCACATGCGCCTACGCGTGGGCGTGTTTATCGCCTAATCTGTGTGCGATACTCGTTCCTAGCTGTCCTTATGTAAATTAGTTATGCCTTTTTCCGCTCTACTTATCACTTACAGTTTCTTAATATGACATCAACATCGGTATGGCTTAGACCAACGCGTTGCAATGCTGGGTGCAACGGCGTGATTGATTTTATGATGAACTAATTTTGTTCGCGCAGCGACATTCCGGAGCCCGTAAAACGCTAGGTTTACTCAAATTTGCTCATTAATCCGCGAAAATAAATTTGGGTAGAATGGAGCGCTGGGCTTGTCAAAATTTTCTTGAACGACTTCTACTTCGTGTTGCGGTGGATTTTCATTTTTATTATTTTGTGTTTCTGTTCTTTTCATAGCATTTCTATGAGAAAGAAAACTTGTTAAAGAATCCCAAAATGATGCAAGTAGTTGCCATCCCAAACCATATATGTCATATAATATGCGCCCGTGCATAATAGTGTCAATCGTAAATTTAATTATTCTTCCTATCATGTATATACCAATAAAGGTAGAAGTTATGTTTCCCAACCAGGTTGACCATGAGAGTAACTTAGACCAATATTTTTCAAAAACATTTTCAATCATTCGATCCGATATCAAAGCATCAAAACGGAATCCTTGAAAATCTGGTCGCTCTCCGACCAAAATTTTATGTAAAACATTAGATGCTGCTCTTTTGTCACCCTGTTCATAGATCATGTTTCTCATCTTGATCACGCTTTCTGCGTCATAAACACCACTTTGTATTAGGTTTGGAAGATGAGTATAAGTCCACGTGGTTATTAAATCTGTAGTTAGCTTTAACGGCGACGTGGTTTCTCTTATCCGTCCGTCGGTGGTGTACCATCTTCCACCTATTTGAAACTTGGCCGGAAGAAGAGGTGTACAATCAATCTGTGTACCTCTATTTTGCAGTACGTGGCTTACTGGTGCTATAAACATGGAAAGATTGTTATAAGTTACAGGTATTTCCTGATAACAATTCTCGTCCGACCTGGGAGTTACATAAACTGGTTTGCATTCCAATACGTGCAAAACTTCTCCTGCCACCACAGCGGTGTATCCAGATCGTTTTATGATACTGGTTACAAATTCTGTAGGGTTGAGACGTGCCAGTGTTAATTTGGTTTCCATCAGTGTTTTGTCTACTTTACACATTTCGGTCATAACCGTGCTGTAAAGTTCCGACATGCTTTTCCCAATATAGTTTTCTACTAGGGTTATTTTGGAATTGAAATATGTAAATAAATCAAAGTTTCTACCCGTCGTAGATTTCCTTTTGAAAGGAGAGTTGAAGCCTACCACTTCAACAATAACGATACGAGGATGATCGGTCATAAAACCTAAGTGCCCACAAATTTTGTCTTTTCCCTAGCTCTAATAGAGAACAGATGTGTGTCTGAAATTGTGCTATAGACGGCGTTTGAGATTTTGTTATGTTTATCCCCTTTTTCGTTTTGGGTTCGATTTACCAAACCCTCATAAATTACCTCGTATTCTGATTCTTCACATCCGTTGTTGGAGACGGCGTCCCATGTTATGTATCCGTCTTCCGAATCTAAACATTTTCCTTGAGAAAATCTGCATGTGAGACCGTTTCTCAAGTGTATAACATCATTTTCATGATCTACTACTGCCATGTAATCTCGCAATGTGATCTCATACTCGTAATAAACCACGGCATCTTCCCAAGTATATTTTGGAGTTCGGTAGGTGCCTCCTTTACAGTGGCTTCCCAAACTGATCCCACTATCAGTGCCTCTCCGCGAGTGGTAGCATTGCGTTTCAATTCGCGCAGTTGATGATCGTAAGCTAATTTAATTATGCCTAGCTGATGTGATAAATGACATTCTTCGGATGTGAACTCTTTCACAATGTATTCATAGCCGCGTTCATATTCTGAAGTGTGAGAATGCATTCCGCAATGCTTAATCCTCCTCTTGGCTATTACTTTACATTGATAGGCCTTGACTTCACTTTTAACACTCCTCTGCAATACTTGTATTTGCAATTCGCTTGTCGACAAGTTGTTCGAGGGTGGTATACATGAAGCTACATCTAACAGGGAGTAGCTCGTAAGATTGACCTCCGGATTTCCGCAATCAAAGGCTATCAATCCAGATCCATCGAAGGATATCGCGCTTCCCAAAAGAGCACATACAAAGTACAATATAACCATCATGCTTGTCCAATTTACGGCTCGTATCCTTTTCTTTTTTATCTTGGGCTTTGGTTTTGCGATAGCCGCAGCAATTTGTTTGACCCTTTCGATATCAACGCATTTTCTTTTACCGTACTCGTACCCTTCCGGTAATTTGTTAATTGCCCCGACAAATTTATTGCACTCAGAAACATTTTCAGAGGGCGCTTTCCTCTTATTTGACCTTTTCTTTTTCGGCTTGTCTTCGGAGGTAGTAACGTCATCTGGTGGTAGTACATCCAATACCGCCAGTTTGGCTACCGGACGAGTAAATTCGCCCGTTGCCGTTTTAACTACCGCTGATCGAATTTGACCTTCTTTCGATGGGTGGACTTTAATGATCATTCCCTTTCGCCATCTTGCCTTTTGATCGTCGTCAGCGATCATAACGATGTCGCCAACCTTAATGTTGTTAACTTCTTCAGCCCACTTTGATCTTTTGGCCAGGGAGGGAAGGTATTCGTGCAACCACCGATCCCAATAATTCTTTGCCATATGTTGTACCCTTTTCCACTGCTGTCGGTTCGCTTCAGGTTTAGAAGTATCATTTAATGATGGTTCCGCTCCACCAGCACATCCAATCAAAAAATGGTTTGGAGTGAGTGGTTCGTCATCGGTTGCATCCAATGATATAGCGGTAAGAGGTCTGCTGTTTATGATACCTTCAATTTCGGTTAGCAAAGCTCTAAATGCGTATTCTGACATGGTTTCATTAGGTAAAAGGCTCTTGACTTCCTTTACCATTCTTTCCCATGCTCCACCAAAATGTGGTGCTGCTGGGGGATTAAATTGCCATCTTATTCCCTCTGATGCTAGTCTATGTTGGATTTTTGCCATCTCGTTATTAGCTCCTACAAAGTTGGTACCATTATCGCTATAAAGGAATTTAATTCGTCCCTTCTACTCTGTATAGAATTCAGGCTTAGCAAAAAAGCTGCCGCGCTTAGATTATCGGCATTGCCCAAATATACCGCCCGCGTAGTCATGCAAGTAAACAAGACTCCCATCTCTTTTCAGTACGTCTCCCAATAGATACGTTATAGGGTCCGAAGTAATCTACTCCGGTATGAGTGAAGGGTTTCACATATGGTTGTAGCCGACATTCTGGTAACGGTGCCATCTTTGGTATATTTATCTTGGCATTTTCGTTTTTGCAATGTTGGCATTTATTTTTATTCTTTTCATCCCAGAATCAATATTTACTATATGGTACTTTTGTTGTATGGCTGCCACTGCCGTTTTTGTTTTCTGGTGTTTGAATTCCTCATGCTTGTTTTTCAATATGAGGTCCGATACAATATGTTTAGCCGGTAAGATGTACGGATACCTGGCAGAATATGGTATGCATTCTGCGTTTTGTATCGTGTTTCCGATTTCATGGTGCCATTCTTATCCAAGAATGGTGTGAGCGTACGAATCGGACTCGATTTATCAACTGTTCGCTTGGTGCTTAAATCCATCATTTCATTAGGGAAAGCTTCCCATTGAGTTTTTGTATAAGCAATATCTCAGCTTCCTCTAAGTCTTCAGCTGAGATGATCATATCAACGGTGACTTTTCTAATGTTGGCCTTTAATTTTCCCAAATATTTGAGTGCTCCACTCACGGCTCGTTTTAAGCGTGTCCAATCAGAGCACCATTGGATATTTATCCAATCCAGATCTGGTTTAAAGGTTTGCATTGTTGCAAGAACAGGACGTAATTCCTCATGGCTTAAATCGTCCGAGAAATCGTATTTAGTCACGTGTCCCCAATTTTCTTCCTTAAGCGTTAGAAATGAAGGACCTTTAATCCATGTTGTTTTCGCATTAGTAATTTTGGTACCTTCATCTGCGGGATTAGAATTCGATTTTATGTACTTCCATTGAGATCCCAGCGTACTCTCTAGTATCTCTCCTATCCGATATTGTACAAATTGCTTGTACTTGCGAGTTTCTGATTTTATCCAGCTAAGTACAGTTTTGGAGTCTGACCAAAGGGTAACACTATTAATCTCTACTCTTATTTCCTGTAGAACTGTATTGTGAAGTCTTGTTCCTAATACAGCCGCTTGAAGCTCCAAACGTGGTACAGACATAATCTTAGTAGGAGCTACCTTGGATTTACCCACGACTATTGTTACATCAATATCGTCGCGACATATAGTTCGCATGTAAATGACTGCTGCGAATGCGTGTAATGATGCATCGCAAAATACATGAAGTTCTCGTCTGATGGGATTTTTAAAATGAGAGTAGCATCTTGGAATTCTGATGTTAGTAATGGAAGATAGTCTATTTAGCCAAATATTCCATTTTTTGGATAAATCGTTTGAGATTTTATCATCCCACCCTATTCCGAGTCGCCAGATATCTTGCATTAGTATCTTCGACTCGATTGTTATATGTGCTATCAAACCCAACGGGTCGTACACACTCATTATAAATGATAAGACTTGCCGCTTCGTAGGTTCATTAGTGGGTTCACTAGGAAAGTTTATTCTGAACAAGAAGTTATCTTTCCGAATGTCCCAATACATTCCTAGAATTTTATCGTAGTCGCCTTCTTCATCATCTAATTTAATCTCCTTCAAAGGCGACACTCTGTCGCTTGGTAATTGATCGAGCAATGATTTTGAATTAGAAATAAAATTTCTCATTCTGAAATTACCTTCGTCATGAATTCTAATAACATCGGACACGATGTTTACAGCTTCACTTAAATCATCGAAACTGTCTAAGTAATCATCTACATAGTGATTCTTTAATATCGCGTCCACTGCTTTTGGACATTCGTCCTTATATTTTTGGGCATGATTATTCTTTACGAATTGCGCGCAAGCAGGAGAACATGTAGCCCCAAATGACATGACTTGCATTTCGTAGAATTCGAGTCTAACATTGGATTTTTCCCTGGAGATAATTCTTTGGGACCCTCGATCCTCTTGTCTAATTCCAATGCGATGGAACATTTCTTGTATATCCCTGCGACGGCAATGCTTCCTTCTCGAAATCTGATTTTTATCCTGAGAGATGATTCCGTCATATCGGGTCCAGAAAGTAACTGAGAATTTAATGATACGCCGTCGACTTTGGCAGCTGCATCAAACACCATTCTCGGTTTCGATTTGTTCTTATTTATAGTTATAAAGTGTGGTAGATAGAAGGTCTTACTATTCTCAATCATGTACTCTTTTGGACTCAACTTTCTTAGATATCCCTTTTGATATATTCCTCAATTTTGTCATGATACCAGATTCTTAAATCATTATCACGCTCAAGTTTCTTTTCTTGCTGTAAGAATCGACTTAAAGCTGTTTGAAAGCTACTAGGAAGTTTCACATCATCAGTCTTCCACAGTAAACCTATTTCATAGCCTTTATCTGTACGTGTGAGAGTGTCGTTCATAATTTTTAAGGCTCTCTCATCGGACTTTGAAACTAATTCCGTCGATGGTACTTTTACCCCAAAGGCCTCTGTTGAGAAATATGCGGACATTATTTCTTTCGTGGATTTTTCCTCTTCCTCCACCTCGTTGAGTACAAAGACATGGTTGAGAGCCGAAAAATTATTATTATTTGTGCAACCGTACAAGACCCACCCTAGTCTAGTATTGGATGCCAGTGGCTCGTTGAACTTACCAACTCTATCTTCGATGCTTCTAAAGAGATAAGCGTGTGGAAGCCCCAATAATATTGTGGGAGTTGCGTTATCGTAGGATTCTATGTCTAATCCTTCAATATGAGGATAACGTCCCTTTAATTGTTCATAATTTAGAGATTGCTTTGGCAGGGAAAGTTTTCTTACTGTGCAAAGATCCTTCAAAGTAAAATACCTCCCGTTTGATCCATTAACTCTAAGCTTGATAATCTCACTATTATCATCTTCTTGAACTTCTCCGTTAGTCCAAGCCAAGGATATCTTCTGTTTTGAGCCTTTCGCTTCTAATTCATCAGCTGTTCGCTGATGAATTAGACTAATAGAAGAGCCTGAATCAAAGAATATGTGAGTATTGATTTTATGCTCACCATTAGATAATGTAACTGGAAGTATAGGGTAATATACCTTTTGGGTTCTCCTCGAGTGATAATTTATATTTCCTTTCACAGTTTCGACTTTATCTTTACCCCCTGGGTTTTCGTGAAGCAAACGATGGTGTCTAACAGCACATCCATCTATATTGCATACGGTTTTATTTCGGCAATCTATTACTCTGTGGTTCGGGCTGCAACAGGAGAAGCAAAGCTTCTTCTCCACTGCGAACAACCTTCGCTTGTTCACAGGCATCTTCTTAAAATCGGTACAATCTACCAATTTATGGTTTTTGTTACATTTGGGACATTTCCGTGGCGGTAACTTATGGAAGTTTACACGATCGGATTTCCCCAGTTTGTTGGCTCCCTCATTACCCTTCAACTTTTCCGCCAACAACATAGTGGCTAATGTTTCATGTGGTTTCAACCAATCATAGAAATCATTAAGGGTGAGTGCAACGTATGGGTTCATTAATGAAGACAATTCTTTTTCTTCATTTACGTGCATCAACCACTTTTGATGCAAATTAGAAGGCAATTTATTTGCTAAGTCTCTAATTAACCGCTGATCGTTCAAGTA
Source organism: Armigeres subalbatus (assembly GCF_024139115.2). Taxonomy (NCBI): domain Eukaryota; kingdom Metazoa; phylum Arthropoda; class Insecta; order Diptera; family Culicidae; genus Armigeres; species Armigeres subalbatus. Next base: position 437,873,068 of record NC_085140.1, read on the forward strand.
TTCTGTACGATTTAATGTAGTCATGTTGACAACCAAATTTCCCACTGCGGAGATGAAATCAATCATAGTTTGGGGATTTTCAAATCTAGGATTTCTTGTCGTAAGAACATCCTGCAGTAATCCTGTGTATATAAGTTCTATATTCCCAAATCGGTTTTCAAGTTTATTGATTATGACCCCACATTATCGGGGTCTAACAAGAGCGCATTGACTGCACGCAATGCCTCTCCCTTTAAACTCTTTTGGAGCCGTGTTAGATTCTCCAAGTCCGAGAAGTTGCCCTGTTTAGTGGTCTCTAAGAAAATCTTCTTAAATCTGGACCAAGTCTTGTAGTTACCATCAAAATATGGTAACTCTATCATAGACTGTCTAGCAATATGCTTTTCGATAGCCGTTTGCCCATGGATGTTGATGTCGTTAACCTTTCGGATTAGAGCTTCAAAAATTTCTACTTGTGGCTCTATTTTATTTATGCCTTTCAACTGTTGGATCTGATCCTTCAGTGTTTGGATTTCTAATTTTATTTTGGCACATTTGGCACAAGACCAAGGTTCTTCTTTTAACGGTCTATGTTTTAAATTTACGCACATAAGGTGAAACCAGCGACTACAATCGTCGCAGGCCACCATTACATCCTTATCATCCTTACCCTGACATAAGCCACAATGGCCATTCTTGTTAATCTCAAATTGGAAATCCATTCCAACGTTTGTATATAAATTTTCTTTAATTTGACTCACTTGACTCCTTTCCTGGTTAACGAATGTCCTCTTGGTTGGAACTTGATGGTCTGACGTGCTCCTTCCTTGTACCGTCCCAGACTAGGCCCTATCGGTCGGGCGGTTAGTCGACAGTATTGATGAGCTGGTCACACCGGTCAGCTGGCCTGCTCCGAGGCGGGAGCTGATCCGATGGTTTAAGGTGCGCACCCGTATAGCTAGCCTAACGCCGAGGCGGAAGCTTACACGGTTGCGGTTTTTCTTTCTATGTGATAACCACTATCGTCTAGCGGGCTGGCCTGCACCGAGGCGGGAGCCCGTTACTGCTACTATGTTGCGTGCACCGTACGACGGACCTTCACCTGAAGTGTCGTTAAGGATGCGGTTCCGACGGATTCCGAAGGCGTACTCCTCCTGTGCTTTTTGTTCCAAGTGCACTGTTGTTCACCTTCTGGCCCAGCGAAGGGGTTTATACTTCGTGATGTTCTGCCGGTGTGTCCTTTCTTCGGTAGTCCCGGGCCACAATGTAATGGTGTATGTTCTTGTCTCCTCAGAACTTCTGCTGACAACGGTATCCGCATCCACCTTTGGTGCGCTGGAGTTTGTCTTACAAGACTCACTTGACGATCTATCTCGTTGAAATATTCGATCATGTAACGAACCTCGTCTTCCAACGTGGTCATTACTCGGTTCACTTGATTCACTTGGCCCAACTGGCCTACCACGGTTCACTTGGCTTACTGCCTACACAACTGATTCTTCTGGCGATCAGTACACCGTTGGCGCGAAGCCTACTTGGCTTATTGACTACACTTGGCCCAACTGGCCTTCCGCGGTTCACTTGGCTTCCTGCCTGCGACTGATTCTTATGGCGATCAGTACACCGTTGGCGCGAAGCCTACTTGGCCTATTGCCTACACTTGGCCCAACTGGCCTTCCGCGGTTTCTCAGTTAGATTTCGACTAACTGGAAGCTCTTGGCTTACTGCCTACACTTGGCCCAACTGGCCTTCCGCGGTTCACTTGGCTTACTGCCTACACAACTGATTCTTCTGGCGATCAGTACACCGTTGGCGCGACGCCTACTTGGCCTATTGCCTACACTTGGCCCAACTGGCCTTCCGCGGTTTCTCAGTTAGATTTCGACTAACTGGAAGCTCTTGGCTTACTGCCTACACTTGGCCCAACTGGCCTTCCGCGGTTTCTCAGTTAGATTTCGACTAACTGGAAGCTCTTGGCTTACTGCCTACACTTGGCCCAACTGGCCTTCCGCGGTTTCTCAGTTAGATTTCGACTAACTGGAAGCTCTTGGCTTACTGCCTACACTTGGCCCAACTGGCCCTCCGCGGTTCACTTGGCTTACTGCCTACACAACTGATTCTTCTGGCGATCAGTACACCGTTGGCGCGAAGCCTACTTGGCCTATTGCCTACACTTGGCCCAACTGGCCTTCCGCGGTTCACTTGGCTTACTGCCTACACGACTGATTCTTATGGCGATCAGTACACCGTTGGCGCGAAGCCTACTTGGCCTATTGCCTACACTTGGCCCAACTGGCCTTCCGCGGTTTACTTGGCTTACTGCCTACACGACTGATTCTTATGGCGATCAGTACACCGTTGGCGCGACGCCTACTTGGCCTATTGCCTACACTTGGCCCAACTGGCCTTCCGCGGTTTACTTGGCTTACTGCCTACACGACTGATTCTTATGGCGATCAGTACACCGTTGGCGCGAAGCCTACTTGGCCTATTGCCTACACTTGGCCCAACTGGCCTTCCGCGGTTTCTCAGTTAGATTTCGACTAACTGGAAGCTCTTGGCTTACTGCCTACACTTGGCCCAACTGGCCTTCCGCGGTTCACTTGGCTTAATGCCTACACGAGGCACGAAGCCGACACTTGGCACAAAGGCCTGTCACTTGGTTCACGGCTGATTCTTTTAGGTGATCAGCACACCGCTATTCACTTGTTGTTGATTCTTTAGGTGATCAACACACCGTTCTTGTGGCACAAAGGCCTACACTTTTGGCACACAGGCCTACTGCAGTGTCTCAGTTAGATTTCAACTAACTGGAAGCTCTCAATTCCTGACGATGATTCGCCCTCCGAGTTCCTCTCTGGAGCCACCAAAATGTGACGAAGTCGACGCAGTCGTCACTGGAGTTTCGGGTGTAAGAGCTACTTATTTCTCCGTGTGAGGAGACGTTTTCGCAAATGCACGCCGGCTTGGTGATTCCTCGAAACTACTTGTTTCTCCTGTTAGGGAGAGACCTTTTCGATCCAAGGAACCGGGTTGTGACGACCTCGCTGGACTGTCACTAATTTTCTGGGTGCAGGAGCTACTTCTTTCTCCGGTTAGGGAGATGTCCTTCGCAAATGCACACCGCGAGGTTACTTTCCCAAGGAACTACTTGTTACTCCTGTTACAGAGCAACTTGTTTCGATCCAAGGAACCAAACCATATACTACTTGTTTCTCCTTTACGGAGAGACGTTTTCGAGTCAAGCAGGGAAGTTGAAGACCGGAGTTTCGAAATTCTAATTAAAGAATCAGGAGTAAAACATCGAACTTAATTTTATTTGAAACATTCACAGGGGTAAGGGTCTTACTTCTACATGATACATTAGTGATTTACAATTTAGAAATATTTGGGTCACATTTTTGCTCTCTTTTGGGCATTAGTGATTAATCTACGAATATTTTCTATTTCACTCATTACAACTATTCTTCAATGTGTGGTGATCTTCCACGTTGCGCCTAATGTAACTCTTGAATGTGTGGTGATCTACCACTTGTATAATAGTATTGAGCTTATTAACTAACGCCCATCCAGATCTGGTAATTATCCTTATTCGATTCTCTTTCGCTTGCTCTTACGGCCAGATCGGGAAGGGCTCACAATTGAAGGAGCAGCTTAAATTCTATGATTGAATAACATTAGCTTCTTAGGATTGAAAAACATTTGTATCGTTCCTGCCAAAGGACTGCATTCTGGCAGGACGAAAGAGAAAGGAAAAATGTTTATTGCCACATGCGCCTACGCGTGGGCGTGTTTATCGCCTAATCTGTGTGCGATACTCGTTCCTAGCTGTCCTTATGTAAATTAGTTATGCCTTTTTCCGCTCTACTTATCACTTACAGTTTCTTAATATGACATCAACATCGGTATGGCTTAGACCAACGCGTTGCAATGCTGGGTGCAACGGCGTGATTGATTTTATGATGAACTAATTTTGTTCGCGCAGCGACAACGGCATTGAGTTGACTGTAGAAGTTCTCTTTGTCTTGCAGATCGGCAGCATCGGTTGGCGCATAACATTGGATTATAGTAAGGTTTCGGACCCGTGTTCTAAATCTGGCAACGATTATCCTTTCACTTATAGGTTCCCACTTCATAAGCGCAGAGTGTGCCTGAGCGCTTAGTAGGAAGCCAACTCCGCGATGCCGGGGAGCGTGTTCACCTCGTAAACCAGAGTAAAGCAGAACTTGTCCCGACGGCGTTCTGTGTTCTTCAAAATTTGGCCAACGGACTTCACTCAGTCCCAGGATCTCAAGCTTCATGCGGCGTGCCTCATTGGCAAGTTGTGCCAATTTACCCTGCTGGGCTAGGGTTAAAACGTTCCATGTTCCTATTCGTGTCCGTTGTTTCGCGCTAAGAGTCGTCGCCGTAAAATCAGTCCGTATTCTTTCATTATCGGATTCTCGAACAAATTGATGTTTCGGGAACAGTAGGTTGTTGGCCCAAGGTTCCCTATCCACCGGGATGGGGCTGCCATCTTAGGTATAGCTTCCGGGGAATAGCATTTCTCTTGGGATACCGAATTGATAGAAGAGTCAAAATGCGTCTAGCTTCAACTGAGGTTTATTGTAATATAACTGTTTGTGAAAAATAACAAGTTCCAGTAACTAGGGACAGGGTGTAGCTAGGGTGTCTTGATTGTTCAAATGTTAACTTGATTACACCCCCGCTCAATCGGATAATCCTAGTTCTGTTCTCAGGGTCTTGAATCTGTTGAACTCCAGCGCCTTTGTAAAAATATCCGCAACTTGGTCTTGAGTCCTAATTGGTTCAATCTTCAAAGTCCCTGAGGCCACATGATCGCGCACAAAGTGATGCTTAATGTCTATGTGTTTTGTGCGCTTCGTCTCCAGATTTTTCGCCATACAAATGCAACTTCTGTTATCTTCATAAATTGTAATGGGTCTGGACGATTGTTGAAGATCTTCAAGTATTCCTTGCAGCCATAAGGATTCTGCAACTGCTGCACTAAGTGCAACGTACTCCGCCTCGCTAGACGAAGTGGCGACAGTGGTCTGCTTTTTACTGCACCAGGCTACCGTACACCCAAACACTTGAAAAATATATCCGCTGATGGATTTCCTATCTTCAGTGTCGGAAGCCCAGTCTGCATCTACAAATCCTATTAATGCACGACTTTTGGATTCCGCTTGAACTGCAACATCAATTTCTTTGTGCCTTGCAAGTAGCGAACGATTCGCTTTAGAGCTTGCCAATGCTTGGTAGACGGCTGTTGTTGGAACCTGCCCAGGTAACCAACGGGATAGCATATATCCGGTCGAACACTAAGCATAACGTACATTAGTGAACCGAGTAATTCCCGGTACGGTTGGTTGATATTTTCTCCTTCACGTTTTAGCACCAGGCCTTTCTCCATCGGGGTTCGCGCTGGATTACATTCGGACATTCCGAAACGGGTTATCAGCTTATCAATGCTTGCATCTTGAGATAACTGCAGCTGTCCATCTTCGTGGTTGTACTCGATCTTCATTCCTAGGAAGTGTCGTAGCTCTCCACAGTCGGACATCTCAAACATTGAGGCTAAGTCCTTCTTCAATTTAATAATCGCCGCCAGATTGCGGCCTGCCACCATCAGATCGTCTACGTACATGATAAGTACAAGTTCGTCTCCATCTTCTAGCTTTGTGTATAAGCAGTAGTCGCGTTTTGACCTTTTGAAACCCATGTTCAGAATTGCCTCGTTAAACCGGTCGTTCCAACACCTTGGCGACTGTTTCAACCCATACAGGGATTTCAGCAATCGGCAGACTTGACCAGGTTGCGCTGACACGCCATCCGGGACTTCCATGTAGATGGTTTCCTTCAAGCGACCGTGCAGAAATGCTGTGCACACATCCATTTGATGAAAATAGTATTGCCGATGCACACCAACTGCCATAACGGTTCGAATAGTGGCCAATCTGGCCACAGGCGCGTAGGTCTCGTCGTAATCCTGGCCTTGCTTCTGGAGAAACCCCTTTGCTACAAGGCGGGCCTTATAGCGAACCGGTTGACCATTTTCATTTTCCTTCAGCCGGAACACCCACTTGGATTTGAGTGGCTTAATATTTTTCGAAGAAGTCGTCAGTTCCCAGACGTTATTTTTCTCCAAAGTCTCCAATTTTCCGGCAACAGCACGCATCTAGTTGTCTCTGTCATATCGATGGGTAATCTGACCAAACATATCAGGAACATCTGGAGACAAAGGAACACCAGAAATTGCTCCGTAACCAACGAAATAGTCTAGTAGCTTACCAGGTAACGTGCGCTCCCGTTCGCTGCGCCTTACCAACGTTTGTCCTTCGGACTCGTGGTTTTCTATTTGCGAAGGGAGCGCCGGTGCTGTTCGTTCGTCCTCTTCTTCATTCACGTTGTCTAACTGGCCCTCGCACTCCTGCTCTTCTTCGTCATTGGATTCATCTGCATGGTCTGTCTGCTGTCTCATCATCGTTGGCATTTCAAGTTCGATTACGGGGTCTTTATCCCCCTCTTTTCCGTAGGAATACGGGACGATTAACGGTGATTGGTTCGTTGACTCACCGTTTAATTTATACGGAAAACGAGCTTCGTCAAACTTTACGTCTCGAGCAATGATAATCTTCTGTCGGGTTCGATCCCAAAGCCGATAGCCGTTCGGCGCGTATCCTACCATGACTACTTCAAAACTTTTAGCGTCCAGTTTCTTCCGCTGTTGGCCTGGTATCCAGGCAAACGCACAGCAACCGAAAATACGCAGTTTCTCCAGATTGGGCTTCACTCCTATCCACACCTCCGCAGGGGTCGATTTCACTGGAAGAGCTGCTGTTGGACTTCGGTTGAGAAGGTAAACTCCAGTCAACGCAGCTTCGCACCACATATTTTCGGCATTCGGGAATCTAGGAGCATTGCGCGGACTTTTCGATGAGCGTTCGGTTGAACCGCTCTGCCACCCCGTTCTGTTGTGGGGTATATGCAACCGTAGTTTCGATTTGGATACCCTTCGTCTTGTACCACTTTTTCTGTTCGTTCGAGCCGTATTCTGTGCCTTGATCCACCGTGAGCTTTGAAATTTTCTTGTCGAATGCTGCAGTTACCATAGCTTCATATTCACGAAATTTTTCGAAAACTTGCGACTTTTTCTTTATCAGATATATCATCGAGAAATGACTATAGTCATCGATGAAAGATACGAAATAGCGTGAACCATCCCACGCAGGGGATCGATCGGACCGCAAACGTCCGAATGAATCCTTTCCAAGACTCTAGTCGCGCGTTGACGAGTTCCATGAAAGGGCTCGCGGCATTGCTTGCCCTGCACACACGGTTCGCAGATTCCTGTCTTCTCTGATTTTGAATTTATCCCGTTCACCATGCCTTGTTGCACCATTGTTGAAATTGCTTGATGGTTGAGATGGCCCAGCCTGCGATGCCACAAATCACTCGCTTCAGCTTGACATGAATTCGCATAGGAGTTTTTAACTTCAACATCTAGTTCATACAGACTTCCTTTAAGATATGCCGTTGCAACGATCGTGTCATCCTTCCGCAAAGTAGCTTGATTACCGCAGAATAGTACCGAGATTCCTGCCTTGGCTAGTTTCTTAACTGACATCAGGTTATCTCGCAGATCCAGTATAAACAAAACGTCGTTGATCTTCACCTTTGTTGCTGAATCCTTCGATGATGCCCTTCTTTCGTGCTTCCAAAGTTTGGCCATCTTTAGCAACGTTGATAAAGACAGGTCTGGACAATTTGCACAACGATGAGAACACTGCAGCGTTGTTCACCAGGTGATCGCTTGATCCGGAGTCAAGCTTGAAAACTAACCGTTCTTCACCGCTTCGACGTCCTCCTGTGCGACCGGCCATGAAACTTACTCCCTTTCTTCCAGTTGCCACGTTTGCTTCGTTTGGAACCTTCAGACGGCAGTCCTTCTTCATGTGCCCTTTCTTACCACATCGGTGGCACTTGCCTGCGAATTTCTTCGAATTTACTCGATCCTTATTACCAGCAAAAGCAGTAGACTTGTCGTTCGTGCCTTCTTGATGGCGATCGTGTTGCTTCACCTCTTCACCCAAAAGCCGTTGCTTCACCACATCTAGCGTCAGATCATCATCACCGAGATTTTCCAGGGCTGTTATCAGTGGGTCGTATGATTCTGGAAGCGTCCCGAACAATGTAACCACCATGTCAGGCTCCTTCAGTTCCGCTCCAGCCACCCGTAGTTGTCGAATAAGGTCGTCGAAACACACCAAATGATTTCGCATTGATTCACCTTCCTTCATCTTCAAACGCCCAAGTTGCTTTCGGATCAGATTCTGCGTCGCTAGTGATTTCTTGGCAAACGAGTTTTCCAGAGCCTTCCACATCTGCTTCGCCGTTTGTTTTTCACGGACAATTTCGAGACAATCATCTCCCAGGAAACTGATAATAATAGATTTGGCCTTTTGTCCGCCTCGTCGAACTTCGCTTTTTCCGCCGCCACGTCTGGGGCATCTTCCATCAGGGTATTCTTCACTCCCATAGCGTCCAGATACATTCGTACACGAAAGCTCCAGTTATGGAAACCTGGTCCCCCGTGAAATTGAGGAATTCCGTGCACCGAATCTTTACTGGTGGAGCCCATAACCTCTTGGGATACCGAATTGATAGAAGAGTCAAAATGCGTCTAGCTTCAACTGAGGTTTATTGTAATATAACTGTTTGTGAAAAATAACAAGTTCCAGTAACTAGGGACAGGGTGTAGCTAGGGTGTCTTGATTGTTCAAATGTTAACTTGATTACAATTTCCTACTCAGTCGCTGGATGCCAGAACAGACGCTGTTGGAGCCGCACCTCCTTGGTGGACAGACGCTCGATCAGTCGGGTCAAATTTGTTTAAAGTCCCACCCAACACCAGGACTAGGCTAGTGCGCTTTGAGCGGCACACGGTCGCTTTGATAGGGCCTGCTTGGGGACACATGCAGCTTTTTATAGAAGTTCAACAGAGCCCACTGTCGAACCCCACCACATCCTAGGCAGACCCCACAGTACGCACCCTCTCACTCTAGCTGATGTCAGAAAGACAACAGTGCCCAGGCTGCACTACCAGCTAAGTACGCAACCCTTAGCTGGCGGTCAATTGTCATCGGAAGACCCGTGGAAGCGTGAGTATTGGAACTTGTGAGGACCAGAGCTATGTTAGGCGCCCCTTCCCGGATGTCAACTCACCATTTCGCAGCCCCAAAAAAAGGTTGGTTTGCATTTACAAATTAACATTTAGAAACAACCAAAATTGTAGTTTGAAAAACAACCAAAATTATGGTTGCTAATGGACGATTATTAATGGCTAATTGACGATTATTCTCCGTGATGGATAATGGCAAACATATGGAAAACACGCTTGAAGATGAATCATTTATATGTCAATATTTAACTTTAATCAAACGGTGCACAGGTTGAAAAATTGTTCACGCGACGCCTCCTGCGATTTGACAGTTTGGTACCACAATGTTTCGGACAGCAGAACAAAGTATACCTTGTAACTAAAATATCTTTTACTAATATCGAAGCTAGTTATGCATTTATAACAATATTTCCACATCAGCACGCTAGACAAAGCTATTTTCTTCAGATCTGTGTGAAAAAAAATGTAAATGTTTGTATGGCTTCGTAATAATCGGAAGAGGAAGTAAACAAAGAGAGCATCTCTTTTGGACTTACGACGTTTTCAAAAATCACGCGAGAAGTGATAGAACGCTATTGACGCGGTTATCCCTGTGTTATCCCATACAGCATTTGTTATCAACATAAAAGGGTCGGTACCTAGAATGTCCAGACTCGGATACAGGGATACAAGGAAGACTAGCATACAGGGTGTACAATTAAAATTTCAAAATTGGGGACCGTCACGAAATCATTCAAGATTTGTAACATTAATAGGTCCTTTATCTTCCAATGGATTTCAAAGATTTATATATCAATCGATTCGCAAACTCTCCACTAATTTGCCAGTAGTTTTGAAACCTTTGAATATCAACGCTTAACTATTGAAAATTTTAGTTCTTTCATGCATCATGCAATGCATCCCCTATGCAGCGTGTTCCAATCCTTCGTGATTGCCTACTTTTAGGGTATTATCAATTGAATTGTTGAACTGGGGTGTATGAATGGGGTGGTCCAGCTGCTAGACAGTGGGGTCCCTACTCCCTCACAGAGTGGGAGATGCTGCTAAAGTTGGGTACACTGAACGAATAATTCAGTCAGTTACAGTATGATTTTTGCCTCACCCAAGCCCCATAACAAAAATCAGATGATTTGCAAATGACCATCATTCAGTTTATCATACGCCAATTCTATGAAATTCCATGTGATTGTCATCCAGAACACGATACATAATCATTCAAATGATAATCATAACAAACGAATCAGTGGATGATTTCCATTTGAAAATTAAACAGATAAGCATTCATTTGTCCAATGAAAATTGTTTGAAATAAGAAAGAAGTTAATATTTTTATTGGATCCTTTTAATACCAATACCAAAATCTCGCTCAACATAATTAAAAAAATATGAAACATAGTTACATATTCGTGATAAGGATAAATCTAATTCATTTCTTTTTTAGTTTCGATGAATGATCAAGTTGCATGGTAGAAAATAAAACATGGTAGGGGAAATTAATAACATAAAATTAAGCAACGTTCTGTAATGAAAATTATAGAATTATGCTGTAGGACAATTTATAATGGTTCGCCAACTTTGCGGAAATTGCTCCAGCCCTGGCGCCAATCTTTTTTGTAGGTCTTTGCTGACGGTATTATCTGTGAAAAAATAATAAGTTTTTCTCATTAATTGAATCAAATTTCAGTGTCTATACACTTACCCATTGATGTGTATCCTGCAAATTGCGTTTAGACATCAAACTGTTGTGTCCATCCTATACCGTCGTGAACCGTCAGAAAATGATTCCAACAGACATGATTACTGCAATAAAAAATGTACATTATTGTAGATTCTGAGCTTTCGATGCTCCTTCTTACATTGGCAGAATCTGTAATCACAACGCAATTATAATTACGTGCTGTTTTTGTTAGCGATTCCTTGAAGAAATGAAACTTACCATCTTGCGGAAACTTCTTTTCTTCTGTAGACTTGAAAACAGACAGTCATGACTTGCGACGACCTAAAGTCACATTTGGATAATTTTTATATGATCATGATGAAACGGATTTTTTTTTTTTCTTTTTTTTTTTTTTCCCTGTCCACGGATGATGGGATCGACGGTGGTTCGTCAAGTATCTCGATATAATATAGTTTAATGCAGTTAAATTAAATCCATTACCAATAATTATTTGCTCTTTGTATTGTGTACACATTATTTAATATTTGGCAAATCGACTAAGGCTTAAAACAAGTTTTCAATTACATGCATATTTTTATATTGTGAAACATACATAAAAATGTTGTCTAATTGTAATCTATAATTCTTAAATATCTGAACGGAATCATTTGAAACTTGACGCTCCACACCCCTAATATGCGCATTGAACTCTGGCACACCCTATATCGTCAGTAGACTATGCGTAAAGTTAGAGGTGCCGGCAGGGCCCAGTACGCGTCTTTACCAACCTTATACAGAAATAAGAAAGACTGCGGAAGCTAACGATCATCCACTGTAGCGCTTAGGTGTAGTTACAGTTGTCTTAGTAATTATTATATTATTCGTAGTAAAAGCATTAGCAATAGTAGTATTACTAGTAAGTAGTACCAAAGAGCTAAGTAGATACACTGCCTCTATTCGCGTATTTATATCAGGTTAATTCTTTTCTTGTAAAGTATATTAGCGTTGAGATTTTCGTATTCATTCTGTAAACACTTAATAGTTAACAAAATTGCAATCTCTAGAAAAACTCAAGACTGTTATCTTTATATTTATATCATCATAGAAGGTGATGATGTAGATATAACATAGGTAACCTTTCGTAGATTGGTATTAGACAAACAGAATGGAAGTAGTAAATTAACTGTAGACGCAACATAATTTGCTAATTAGATAAATATTTGTAGAAAATGGATTCAAATCTATCGACATTCATAGGAAATTGACTGCTATATTCATTGAGACGAATAATATTTTAACCATACTTACAGTAGCAAATGAAAATAGTGAATATTACATACAGAAGAAAACATAGAAGACACTTATAATGGAGCATATGCGTTATGCTAGAGGAAGTGTGTTAGTGAGAAGAATGCCTTCAGATGGACACTGCTTGTTCTCGGCATTAGTATGCCAGTTCTACCACTCGGACCCAGGTGAAGCTGAACATTCAAACAAAGTTATGGAGCTTCGAAGGCAAGTAGTGGAATACATAAAAAACAATATGGAAGACTTCCGGGAAACACTGAACGACACCGCAAGCACGTTGGACCACCTAAACGGCTATGATGTAGAAAGCAAAATAGAAGACTTTCTAACCAGGCTGTCAGAAAGCAATGAATGGGGCGGAGCAGAAACGATCTCTGCGGCAGCTAACATCATGAGAAGAAGAATCGACATATATAATGAAAACGGAGAAATAATTACCTTCAACAGGAGCGACACTTGCAGAGGAGTGCTCAGAATAGCATATCGTCTGGGTATCGATAAAAGGGGAAGGAAAGGAAGGGCCCTAAACAGGGTACACTACGACAGTGTAATCCAAAGAGTAAGACCCGCAACCGAATCTGAAAATAGTAAAGGAATCACCAACAGCTCAGGAAACTTTGCACCACCGAATTCGCAAATTCATAACTTCCAAAACATTGCTGGAAACAATGTATCCCAAATACCAAATGATCTGGGAATCCCTTCTGAGGAAATGCCAGCAGAACACAACGAGAAAGATAAATTCGTATTTATGAGCTGGAACGTTAGAGGATGCACTGACCAAGCAAAAAGAAACGATATGGATAACATGTTTAAGGAACATAACTACGAGATAATCGCACTACAGGAAACCCGAATCGCCGAATGCACTCTCGAAACGAGCAACTATTACTGGTTCAATGTAAACACCAATAGCACCAAAAACAGAATAGGAGGAGGTACAGCTATTTTGGTCAAAAAATCCATTATGATGGAAAACAGTTTCAAGAAAATCAGCGATAATGCGTGTGCGATAAGGGTAAACATATTCGGGTTCAATCTAATATTCATATCATGCTACATAAGAAACGATAATAATGTCGGAAATCAAGAATTCAGTTTGATTTCCCGATACCTACTATCACTACCCGATCAGTACAAGAAAAATGTGATAATGGCTGGAGACATGAACGCCCACATTGGAACCCACGACTACTCTGAATCAGACAAATCAATAATCGGAAAGAATTTGTTCCACCAAGTATGTAACACAAATGGTTTCGATTTAAAAACATTCCTCCATGGAAACAGAATGAAAAACTACCTCTCATTTAGTCAATCACAGTCAGTCCGGATTACGTGGACCAACGGGAGGAGTTCATCCCAATTAGATCACATTTTGATGACGGAAATGAATTTTATGAAAATTCCACGTATCAGAGCGTTCTACGACAGTACACTACGAAGCGATCACAAAATGGTTGAATGTATAATTACACAAAACCACTCTGGAAAACAAACCACTCCGGCTAGTATCGAATGTAACCCTAATCCTTCTAAGCGCATTAGATTTGACCTAGAACTATTAAGAGACGAGGAAACAAGAAAGAAATACCAACAACAAATGGATAAACTGATCTCAAAAAACACGAATGCAACCACGGACCGGAAATGGACATCAATAAAAGGTGCTCTACTGGGCGCAGCTAACACTCTCATACAATCACCTGGATCTCCCCCAACACCAAGACGGGAGAAGGCTCACAAAAAATATTTCCTTGCACGACAAAAGCTAATGGCTAACAGGAACGACTATACGCTGAAAAAGGACGCTCGAGAAGCAGCCAAAGGGAAACGCTTAGCATATGAACAACATTTCTCAGAAAAGGTAGAAAATTTCCTAAACGAAATCGAAAACGAAAATTCTCTCTCTCGAATGACTCAAACATTTAAATTTATCAAAGCACATCGAAGACAACGTGAAAACAAGAGAAAAACGTACATCAATATTCAACAATGGGAACGAAAACTGAACTCATTCGATAATGAAAACGGACAACCTGAACCTCTCCCCGAAAATGATGGTAAAAGCGCAGGCCCAGAGCCAACAAGGGAAGAAATACAAATGATCATATGGTCAATCAGAAATAACAGTGCCCCAGGAACGGACAACATCAACAATGAACTAATAAAATATGCATCCGAAACAGTATTGGAGGCTATTACCGAAGTCTTGAAGGAAGTATACAGAACAAACACTGTCCCGAAAGAATGGTCAAACACAATGCAAGTGCCAATTCCAAAAATTCCGAATCCCAAAAGTACTGATGACTTTAGGTGCATAACTCTTTGTCCAACAGTCTATAAGATATATGCAAAAATCCTATTGAAGCGACTTATGGATGAACTCGGACCAATACCAAATTACCAAATGGCATTTCAAGCCAAGCGCAGTGCTGCAGACCAAATATTTGTATTGCGACGCATTCTAGACGAAAGATGGAGAAAAGGCCTGAAAACAATCGTGGTGTCAATTGACATAAAACAAGCATTCGACAAAATAGATACGACGAAAGCAGCAATGATCTTAGATCAGCTCGGGATACCTCGAGCTTTGATTAACAGAATCATCACAGCCTGCCTGCATGAAAATACGTCCATTCAATGGTTTGGACAACGCACAACAATACGAAACAAACAGAGAGGCATTAAACAGGGATGTCCTTTGAGTCCAGCGCTTTTCATTATTATGCTGAACCATGTGTTAAAATTAGTTCAAGAAGTATGGCCAGAAGTCAGACTTGAACAAACAAATTATTTACTTTTACCATGCATATTATGTTATGCAGACGACATTTTGTTTTTATGCGAAAATGAAGAAGATGTTGAGAAATTGCTGGACCAAATTATACCGTTATTAGCATCAATAGGATTGGAAATCAATACCAAGAAAACAAAAGTCCTCTATAGAGACCCGTATGATATCTACAATGTTGCCCCAGAAACAAACAAGAAATTTGGAAAATACGAACTGAAGGTAGTTACTATGATGCGATATTTGGGAATCCACGTAACAAGTAGCTTATCAAGAGGATCAACTACATCAGATAGGATTAGTAAAGCATACAAAGCATTTTTCCACCTATGCTCTTTTCTCCGGAAACATAAGTTGAAATGGGATACGGTAAAACGACTATATCACTGTTTGGTCACACCGGTGGCCACCTATGGAATGGAAGTCTCAACTATATTAAAGAGAAATAGGAATGCTCTAAGAAGAATGGAAAACGAAATGATTCTTATACTCAAAGAACTCAGTAAAAAGGAAACAGACAATGAAAACCAAGAGATAACTACACGGGAAGACATAGTGATTGAAGAAAATATGGACAACACAGATGAACGAACAGAAAATAACAATCAAACAAATAACGCTAACCTTGAAGACGCGAACAACAACGCAGAAGAAAGAGAAAATCCGCATATTGCGCCGAACTGGCTTAACAACCGAACCATAAATAACAAAATAAGAACTGCTAGACTGAATTATTTCGGACACATAATCAGAAGTAACCACGAAGGTATACTAAAAACAGCTTTAGAATACAAAATACCTTCAAAAAAGAAAAGAGGAAGACCCGCATATTCCTGGCGAAACTGCATTTGGCAAGACATAGAACGGAGCGAAATTAATATCGAACAATGGCATGAAGCTGCACCAGATAAACAGAAGATGAAAAAACTCACCAAATCACTATATAATACAATGGTTGAATCCGAATACGAAACGAATGAGGAGTCAGACGGAGATACTTCGAACAGCTCATTACTTCCATCGGATTTTGCCGGGTTCAGCGATGAAGAAGACTTCGCTGGATTTTCAGAATAAAAGATCCTTCCAAATATTTAACAATCTAACAAACATTCTATACATATTTTTCGTTTTGTTTTTCTATTTAGATGATGAGCTGAATATATAAACGTAAGATCAAGCATGCAATAATCAAAATTAAATACTTGCATATCAACCATCTAACATATAGTACTAATCGTATACATACATATATATGATTTCAGACATATTCTACATACAATGGAAAAAGGAAATGAAACTCGTGAGAAATAACATAGGTTATAAGTGAGTAGATAATAAGAACATCGTCTTCAAGGTAAGAAAAACTTGCTCATACTTTAAAAGGAAAATAATTATACAAATAATGGACGACATGTTCCATCCACATTTCGAGAATTATCCCTAAGGAAATTAATCAAGATCATTAAAACCAGCTGAATCGGACAGCACGTTTAATTTTTTTAAGTGCTGCAAAGGCTATTCAGTGCGCACATCGAAATAAACATCTTTGAACTAGAAATACAATAGACTGGAAAACTTAGACACAATTCTAAATAAAAATTTGGTAAATCCTTATATAATACAGTACAGGAGCAAAAGAGACAAACCATAAAAATGACAAAAACAAGTTAAAACAAAATCATAACGAACCTTATAGCTGAACCAATAACCTACGACAAACAGTATATTATTACAACGACATGAATGACTACCAACATTACATAAATGATTATCAATCAATCCGCTTAAAAAATATAAAACCTTTTGAAACAGTTACAACAGTGTCTTTATGGACGACATGATCCTTGTACGGCTGGCGAACTGCTTCAAAAGGAATTGCTGTGTCATGTTAACTAACATTAGAATCATTATTGTAAGTCCTTTTATTTGATCTGATAATCAACATTCTGAACCAACTAATACGCTGACGAACAGCACGACCGCATACATTGAAAAACTGAAAATTGCTCCAAAATATTCAATGCACATTAAATAATATACATCGATGAACTAGAATTACAAAAGACTCAATCAACCTTAAAAATATAATACCTTTTGAGACAGTTACAACAGTGTCTTTATGGACGACATGATCCTTGTACGGCTGGCGAACTGCTTCAAAAGGAGTCTCATGTGTCATGTTAAATAACAAAAGAATAAATATTATGAGTACTTTCATTTGATCTGATAATCAACATTCTGAGTCAGTTAATACATTGATGGAAAGGACAGGACAAGGACAGGAAAGGAAAGGACAGCATACATTAAAAAAAAATGCATCAGAGGATTTCTAGAAAATAAAGACCTATACATGAGCAAATGACTATGACGAAATGACCCGCACAAAAATCTTAAACGTAATTCCTTTGAAGTAGTCTACAACAGCGTCTTCTTGGACGACATGCTCCGTGTACGGCTGGTAAACTATCTTGAAAGAATTTACGCAACGGTATCATCAAAGGCCTGGCGAAGAGGTTTCTACTCTATTCAGAGTCCCGCCAGTAAACCTAACAAAAAAAAAAAAAAAAAAAAAAAAAAAAAATCATGATGAAACGGATTTTTCATACTGCCCACGAATGAAATTAGATATAGAGTTGGTGTGAGTGCAAAATAAGCTATTGTTTGTCATTTTTGCATTCAACTTCTGATATGCATTGCTATCAATTTCGAACAGAAAATCATCCAAATGATATCATTCAGTATTAGGAAACATCAAAATACCAGTTCACTGAATGATTTTTCATACATTAACCGGCCGGTGATTTTCCCTGTCCATGGATAAGGGGCTTGACGTTGATATTTCAAGTGTCTTAAAAAGATTTTTATTTTATTTTTATTTTTGTTGTTTAATAGAGTGCTTTTTTTCAAACAAAGGTTAAGTTCAACACTAAATTAAAAAATTAAGATATTTTTCCATTTACTCCTTCATACTTTATATATATATATATATATATATATATATATATATATATATATATATATATATATATATATATATATATATCTTCTTATATATAAAAATGAAATGGTCTGTGTTCGTATCCGCATAACTCGAAAACGGCTGGATGGATTTTTTTCATTTCTTCTGCAGAAACATTCGTTATAGTTTCCGACGGGTTTATATGATATTTCCTAATGCGAAAATTACGAGTAAAGTTGAGTAAATCGTGAAAAACTAAAATTGTGATTCCTATGCGAACTTTGCATGGGCAGTTCGGAACGCACATTCTCGCCTACTATGCAGGACAACGTCTGTCGGGTCAACTAGTATATATATATATATGTATATATATATATATATATATATATATATACTTCATACTTCATACTCCTTCACAAGAATATCGTTATTTTAATGGTAATGGTTTGAAAATAAGCTCCGTAGAGAAACTTTTATCACATCTTACTTAAATAAGGTCAACAGTTATACCAAACACTTGAGGTACCATGCCTCCAAGTTAACTAATGGTTAGTGTCGCACGATCTAACAACAACTGCCTATTGGTAAATTTGGAGGTGCCGGCAGGGCTCAGTAGGGGTCTAACTAACATAACTCTAATACTAACAAGACCCTGAAACAAACGCTTATCCAAATAGCATACATCTATTTATACTTGTAGTAGTAGCTAACAATAATTCACTTTGTACCCGTATAGCTGAAGTAGAATTTTAGTAGTGAAAAGTAGAATTTGTAGATTTACTAATTTGGCGTTGGAGATGAATGTATCTATTATATCTTCTCGATAATCTTTTTATTTTAGTCTCTCTAGCTGCATGGATCAACGCAAAAAAACTGTTTCTCTCTTCCTTCTATTAGGTTAGTTAGAAAAATTAGCGGATATATAGGGGACATGACTTAGTGTTTCTCGTATTAAGACAAATTCGCTGACCTTTACCTTATAATAGAATAAATGACCGATAGTAAAATAAATGACTGAAATTTAATGATATCAAATAAATAATAAAAAACGAAAATAAATACATGACCATCGGTGGACAGAAAGACAAGAGACAGAGTTAGAATAGTTAATTGAGACCATTGCACTCACAAGATAGAGAATAACTAGTACCACTATTATTGCTACAAGACTAATAACTTGACCACTTACGGAAATGAGGATAGACCATATGATGCGTTCATCCACTATTATATTGAATATTGTATACCCTGAATCTGAATAACTGAATTTTAGACCTCATTATTTTAATAAATAATAAAGGTTTGAATATTAGAAAAGGGAATAGAACTTGACCAAAAAAAGCAATTACGGAACAACTGGACAGAAATTTTGTATACTGATCACTATTAGACTACTGAAACTTTAACATATGACATTACTGTGACTGATAGGATACAATTAACTCGACGACGTATTGACAAACATCCGATACTCAACCGTGTTAAAATAAGGGAAGCTCTTCAATGTGTCCATTTATTACAATAGTACTTAAATTAATCTATTTCGAAACTACCCTACCAGAATGATATCATTACATCCTTATTCGAAATTGTTACTTGGAAATGGCAACAGTACCATCCGTTGTCAACATAGACTACTATTAGGTATTGAATGTCGGCTCCAAGTAACTAATAATTAAATTTACATGTTAACTACTTATTCAGAAAACATCTATGTACATGTTGAGCTTCCATTATTTGTTCGGTTTATAATTGACAGACTGTAGATAGAAAGAATAATGTATCGGTATGATCACAATACAAACCCAGGCCGCAGTGACCTAGTGAGCAACATAGCTTGAGTCGTTTGCTAGTATTGTGTATCACATGGAGAGCCCAGCCGAGATACCAGTCTATTAAGACTACAACTGGTCAACCCTCGAAAAAAAAAAAAATTAACCGGCTGGTGATTTCCCTGTCCATGGATAAGGGGCTTGACGTTGATATTTCAAGTGTCTTAAAAAGATTTTTATTTTATTTTTATTTTTGTTGTTTAATAGAGTGCTTTTTTCAAACAAAGGTTAAGTTCAACACTAAATTAAAAAATTAAGATATTTTTCCATTTTTTATATCTCCTTCACAAGAATATCGTTATTTTAATGGTAATGGTTTGAAAATAAGCTCCGTAGAGAAACTTTTATCACATCTTACTTAAATAAGGTCAACAGTTATACCAAACACTTGAGGTACCATGCCTCCAAGTTAACTAATGGTTAGTGTCGCACGATCTAACAACAACTGCCTATTGGTAAATTTGGAGGTGCCGGCAGGGCTCAGAAGGGCCTAACTAACATAACTCTAATACTAACAAGACCCTGAAACAAACGCTTATCCAAATAGCATACATCTATTTATACTTGTAGTAGTAGCTAACAATAATTCATTTTGTACCCGTATAGCTGAAGTAGAATTTTAGTAGTGAAAAGTAGAATTTGTAGATTTACTAATTTGGCATTGGAGATAGTGAATGTATCTATTATATCTTCTCGATAATCTTTTTATTTTAGTCTCTCTAGCTGCATGGATCAACGCAAAAAAACTGTTTCTCTCTTCCTTCTATTAGGTTAGTTAGAAAAATTAGCGGATATATAGGGAACATGACTTAGTGTTTCTCGTATTAAGACAAATTCGCTGACCTTTACCTTATAATAAAATAAATGACCGATAGTAAAATAAATGACTGAAATTTAAAGATATCAAATAAATAATAAAAAACGAAAATAAATACATGACCATCGGTGGACAGAAAGACAAGAGACAGAGTTCTGTTTAGAATAGTTAATTGAGACCATTGCACTCACAAGATAGAGAATAACTAGTACCACTATTATTGCTACAAGACTAATAACTTGACCACTTACGGAAATGAGGATAGACCATATGATGCGTTCATCCACTATTATATTGAATATTGTATACCCTGATTCTGAATAACTGAATCTTAGACCTCATTATTTTAATGAATAATAAAGGTTTGAATATTAGAAAAGGGAATAGAACTTGACCAAAAAAAAGCAATTACGGATCAACTGGACAGAAATTTTGTATAATAATCATTATTAGACTACTGAAACTTTAACATATGACATTACTGTGACTGATAGGATACAATTAACTCGACGACATGTTGACAAACATCCGATACTCAACCGTGTTAAAATAAGGGAAGCTCTTCAATGTGTCCATTTATTACAATAGTACTTAAATTAATCTATTTTGAAACTACCCTACCAGAATGATATCATTACATCTTTATTCGAAATTGTTACTTGGAAATGGCAACAGTACCACCCGTTGTCAACATAGACTACTATTAGGTATTGAATGTCGGCTCCAAGTAACTAATAATTAAATTTACATATTAACTACTTATTCAGAAAACATCTATGTACATGTTGAGCTTCCATTATTTGTTCGGTTTATAATTGACAGACTGTAGATAGAAAGAATAATGTATCGGTATGATCACAATACAAACCCAGGCCGCAGTGACCTAGTGAGCAACATAGCTTGAGTCGTCTGCTAGTATTGTGTATCACATGGAGAGCCCAGCCGAGATACCAGTCTATTAAGACTACAACTGGTTAACTCTCGAAAAAAAAAAAAAAAATTAACCGGCCGGTGATTTGTTTCAGTGTAGTTAGTAGTGTCGGTGGGATGGTTCCTTCTCTTCTATATAGAGCGGAATAGTTGGTTCAGTGTAATATATTTTTTAGTTTACGTCCTGCGGTCGTGTCTTGTATACAATCCCAAATTTATTTTTTTGCTCATTCGAACTTTTGATGAACTAAAAGTTTCGACTGTAATCTAATGCTTCAAAGATGGCTTTTCAGTCTTGTCCGAAGTTTCGGTCCGTTTGTGACCTTCCTCAGGAACTCAATTCTTACAAATTTATCCTCAACTGTGATTGCAATAGTGATCGATCTTGTGCCAAGTACTAAATTCCAAACAACGATAAGCGATAAAGCGACAAGTCGAGTCAAGTACGAGACACTGAAGACGGCCTTACTGTTGAGGTCGAAATACGTATCTGTCAAGATACAATTAAGTGGTGAAATTCAATGGGATGGTATAAACTCGTCTTATGACAAGTGAAGACATTCCACTAAAAAGCTCAAAATAATTTTCTTATCTTTACAAGGTTTCAACAGATGTCACTCGCAAATTTCTCCAGATCTGGATCGGTTCCAAGTAATTATTACTCACTTCTTGGACTTCTCATTACTTTCAGAAATATCTATGGGATGATTCATTGCAAACTACTTAGAAATCGTATGAACTTCAAGAATCTTTTGGGAAGCTCAGAATCCCTTTCGGATTTCAAAAAATCCTTTTAGGTTAATCTTGAAAATTTCGAATTCATCTCATTTTCAGATTCATGAAGTCTTAAAAACAATCAGTAGATTTTTTCAAGATCCCAGAAATGTATTTGATCACTACTTAAATTCTGATTAACTTTGAAATCCCTATTTGCTAACACCCTGGTCTTGCCAGACAATGACTAAGTCTTCATACAAAAACTACATACTTTAAACTACCTAATATATCATGATATTTTTATAGACCTAGGAATTGGACAAACTAGAGCGTATTGCAAATAAAATTAATTAAATTATTACCTAGATATGTTCGAACCATAATCATGGGTAGGACAATGCCATGACTGTCCCACCCAGGAATATTCATGAGTAGGACAGGTCCTACTTGTCCTCCCCACTCCCGGATATCGGAGCAGAAAAAATGATCATAGACCAATTAAAATGTGTCTTTGCAAATGGTGAATAGTGGTTAAGGTCCACTGATGAATATCATATTCATCCATATTACAACACTTTTATCTCCCAAACAATGTTTTGGTAAGCTGAATTTAGATAGTAATGTTTATTTATTTTATTTGCAGATATCAAACAGGCGGTTGAAGGCAATTCCTTTTGGCTGAAAGGAAAATGTTTGTTTAGTTCTATCTTTCACACGAACGAAATTTTTGGTAAGTAAATATATTCCTGATTGATTTGAACATTATTTTGAGCTTGTCTTTCATCACATCAAGTGGTGAGATTAAATTAAATGGAATTGTACAAATTCGTCCTTCGACAAGTAATTTCATGATTTTCTATTAATTTTCTATGAATAGTAGTGAAATATTTTTCCTTTTATTTTTTGATAGCATTGTAAAAATACTCGGTTTATAAACATTCACCATGAACACAGCTGGTCGCTTCCAGTCTGCTAAAAATCTCCAACCAGCTAGATCACTACGCACACCGGCTCAAAATCGCAACGGTCCTGGCAACTACGGTCTACCTTTGGAACAGAACCAAACATACCATCAACAGAACAACCGCGAACAGAACAATAACGGTGCATTCGTAGCCTACAATAGCACCAATAACGGCTATCGAACGCCATCCTTGGTTTCATCGGTTTCGTCGGCAAATGGGTTCAAAGGGAACAATGGTTTCGCCAATGGCTTCAACAACAACAACAATACAGGAAATGGTACGGGATTCCATAGCTCGAAAGGTGGTCCACGTCGTCACGATGTACTTCGATCGCCCAACACCAGTTTAGGAAGCAACAATAGTTCAGCAAGCAGTGGAAGCAGTGTTAAGGAAATTCCAACTATAGTGACCTTCAGTTCCACAACGTTGACCATTGGTTCTGTTCATGAAGTGTATCTCTCCTTTGTGGAAAACGGACCGAAGCTCTTCACGGTACAACTTAAGGCGAAGGAAAAATCACTTAACCAAATGATGGCAGCACTGGAAAGGGTTCCCTTACGCAATCTGACACGCAAGCCGACGCTGGGAATGGCCTGTATTGCCCGGTACTCCGAAGATCGCGTTTTGTACAGAGCTTTGATCATGGGAATTAATCACGATTCTTGTGTTGTGTCTTACGTTGATTATGGTAACACGGAGACCGTCGAATTCAACAATCTGTATGAAATTCCCCCGGAATTCCTCAAGCATAAAGTTTTCTCGATGCGGTTTACTCTGTCTAACGTTAAAACCTTGGAAGATTCCAACGCAGATATTGCAGGATTGTTTTCCTCTCTGGTGATGGATAAGGTACTAAGCTTGAAGGTTATGCCACTCGAAGGGCCTGCTTTTGTGCAGTATTGCGAGTTATACGAAAACAGTGAGAATGTTTTCGAGAAATTGTCCAACCTATGCAAGGCAAAACCATTGAAGTATCCAGCTGCTCTAACGATGGATCGTGGCAGTAGCTGTATGATCATTATCCGTTACATTGAATCGTGTCGACAGTTTTACATTCAACCGTTGGAAAATATGGAACGTTTCGACAAATTGATGGACCAACTGGCCGAATTCTGCCGCAAAAGTTCGACGTTCAATGTGTTGAATGCGGGAGATTCCTGTGCCGCCTGCTTGAGCGATGAAGAATGTTACCGAGCTGAGGTGGTAAGCGTAGCTGGCAGTAAGGTGAAGGTCCGACTGGTCGATTACGGTAACACCATCACCTTAGAGCGAAATCAGGTGAAGCGACTTTCTCCGAAGTTTGTCGATGAGCCGCCGCAGGTTATTGAATGCTGTTTGGAAGGATTCCAGGTAAGTTTTTAGAACTACTTAGGTACATATTACTACTTTTAGGAAAATGATAAATTAGGGAAATGCAGTTTAGTTATTCAATATCTTTTTGAATGCCTTGTTTGTTTTCTACCCCACAGACAATCTTTTTGAATGCCTTGTTTGTTTTCTACCCCACAGACAATCAGCGATGATAATTTGTCAACGGCGCAACTTGAAATGCTAGCCGAGAACGAGAGTGGTGAAAGAAAGCAGTTCAGAATGATTGTGGCAGACGTTTTGAACGGGGTAGCCATAGTAACTTTGCTAGATGAAGCGTCTACTCCACCTTTGAACATCTCCAAACGGCTACTAAAGCTGAACAATCCTGCCAAGTTTATGAAAGAGCAAATGCAGCAGGCTCAGCAGAACAAAATGAATCTTGCTCCTGCTGCAAGCAAACCACAGCAAGTCTACGCTTCGCCTCCAGCAATGGCGCCACCCCAGCCCGTACCAATCCACCACATCTCGTCTTCCACTAATCCATTCCATTCCACGTCGATCATATCGGAAGTACCAAATCTGTCACAGACTACCCCGCCGCGAGCTGGAGAAAGCGAAGTTATCGATTTGACCAACGACGAGTGGCCCGGTGCTAACGCGCAGCCACTTGGTCATCACAGTTCCGGATATGAACAACAACACAATTACCAGGCAAGTACTGGCAGCGGTAGCTACCGGTCGGGAGGTAGTGATAACCGTGGATCACGAGATAACTTCAACACAAGTCGTGATACCAGTCAGAGCAGCATCGGAGCTAACAAGAAAGAACGCTTCCAACGGCCGGACATTCCACGGTTTACTAAGGAGAGGTACGCAATGTAAGGGTTCACTAACTGGGCGCATTTTAACTGGACTAATGTATAAAGCGGCATTCGTTAACTGCGCTACTGTTTTGGTGCAGTTAGCGAATGGTTCCTGTAATCGTGCTTTACATTTGAGATTTTTACCGTAGGAACCAAACACCGTATTATATCGAACATGACGATCGATGCGAAACCAACAGTAACTACGATCAGCAGGATAGAGGCTATGGACGCCGGGATAAGCCAAACTCAGGTGGTCAACGCACCAGCAGTCGTTATAGCGGAAGTGGTAGCGAGTCCGGATTTAATACGCAATCCGGGGACAGGTGTGTTGTCTGTTAGGTTAAGAATTATCCCACCATACTAACCCATCGATTTGGAAACATTATGAAATCAACATCCCTTTCGTCTGATTTGGATTAACTATTACTATAATAATTCATTTCTAAAGCTAAATTCAAATCATTTGACTGCAGTATCTCTATGTAGGAACATGTACAAATGTCATCAGTTCGCGATTTTAATTTTCTGTTGGGTTTTTTAATGGAAATACTATACCTTGATAACATAAGGTATCTGCGAACAGTAATTAAGTTTTGTTAGAAAGACAACATTTTTCTCATATTAATTTGTTAAAATAAATACAGGTGTTATTTTTGTCGGATCACAATTTATTCTATTATTTGAATTTATTGCCAAATTTTATGATTTATGTTCGTTTCCCGGTATCTAGAAAGTAAGGGTGACATTTTATTTTAAACTAGTTTGTCATCCTTTCGATTCTATAACATTCCACAGAAAATCATACCCCAGAAAACCTCTTCCTTTTTTGCAATTGCCGGATCACAATAGGCAAAATGGCGGTTTTGACAGACAAAGCCGTCATTTCCTCTACCTTACAGTTCTTACAAGTGATAAAACGGCCTTCTATTTCATACTAAAAAACGATTGCTTTGTACTCATACGCAGGAAGGCCGTGTCGTGAGTTTAATCCCAGACAAACCTTCCCCCCCGCTTCCGGTCTTTTCCTCCTACATTGTATCCTTCCATTATTTCTCATGTTCTAGCAATCGCTAGAACTGAAAATGGGTTTTCATACCGTTTCCACCTAACCTTAAAACTTGACTAGTTCTAGCAGGTAACTGTTAGGATTTGAAATGGGCTCGTTTCGGCATCCAATGAGAATAACACTACTCTTTCATATACCTCGTTAACCAAGACGAACCACTGCCATAGAATCTAACCCCCCAGTTCCCAAAAAAAAATCCACATGGACTCGTGACGAGTGCAGAGGTGTTCTCGGCTTGCAGTGATTGTACCATCAATTCCTCCTCATCCCCGATAAACCGTGAGGACGTAGCCGCCAGCGCCGTTATCGACATTGAGGATGAAATCCCATGCTTCCATCCATTGGTTCCTTGTGCAATTGCGATTGCTTTGGTCTAGCAACTACGAAATGCACGGTCAATCATCATGCGCTGCGCATGCTCAGAATAAAATTTCAAAACGTTACTGAATCAAATAAAATAGAACTACTCCAATACGTCTTTTTGTAATTCGTCCTTTGTAAATTATTATTTATGGTTACGCTAAAACATCTGTTGGTACTGTTTGATTGTACTTTGAACAAACAGTATTGAAGTAAAGTTTTCGTAGAAATAAAACAATATACAGCAAACATATATTTATGGAACACATTACTATTTTTCAGAGCTAATTTGTCACAGGACACATGGAAGACTTCCACGGCAAGCATCGACTGTATCGAGGATTACGTACCGTGCGAATTTACGTTTACCGAACAGGTGATTCCCATGAACACCAAAGTTGACATCAAGCTAAGCTGGTGGGTCTCGCCGGAGGAATTCTACGTTCGCATGAAGGACGAAGAGACTAAGTTCGAAGACATGATGAAGCAAATTCAAAAGTACTACCGTAACAAACCGACCGTCAGTGACATTCCGCCGGTGGCTTCTGCTGTGATCGCGCGCTACAACAAGCACAACACACTCTACCGAGCGAAGGTGATCAAGTACAACGAATCGCTCTGCAAGTTTAAGGTTGAGTTGGTCGATTCGGGTATGCGGGCCATCGTTACAAGCTCCGATCTGTGGAAACTTGAACGACGCTTCGTGAAGCTTCCCAAGCTGGCCATCCAATGCACGTTGGCTAATATCAAAATCAACTGTGAACCCAAAGAGTTGCAGAACAAAATCGACCGGTACATAAGCAATGATAAACCAATCGATTGTGTCTTTTTGGATAAAAGCGACGACAAGTACCTGTGCGACGTGGAAACGCAAGGAATGGATCTCAAAATGGCGTTACTGAAAGACAACCTGATTGCGCAAATATTGACTGGTGGGTATAATAATATCACTTTTGAAGGGTTTTTGTACGCATAATAGTTTTTTTTTCAATTAAATTTGTTTATTTAAAGGCTCACTCACCGTACCCAGCTCTACAGAGCCAAAATCCATGTTAAATTTACCATTTTCTGGTATATCCCGTCCCGCTTTTATTTTTCATGAACGTTATTTTTTCTTTTCGCACAACATTTAAAATTCTATCATTGTGAACCGTGTTTGATGAACAGTGGCTGCTACAATTTTTTTGGCTTCACTTTCATCCTTTTCGTTAGCCCGTCGCCGCTTGTGTCACTTCATTGTAGTCGGCAGATGAGCTCGATATATTGTCGTCTACGTCGGTCCATCGTATTCCTTCTCTTGCCTCCGTTCTTCAACAAGAGATTCGTTCGTTTCGATTGTTGATGGCTTTTTTTTGTTTCTTTATTAAAGTGATTTTTAAGTAGGACAAAGTTCATCACTAAAGTAGAGAGATTGTTGATGGTGTTTGCAGTTCGTTGTTGATCGAAGGGAAATAAGCTTGAGTGAACAAGGTTTAGATGTTGTTGGTATGGATGGAGTTAGGGCAGATGCCCACGTAGCGTTTTTTCAACGCTGCGTGCACGTGGCGTTGAAAAAACGCAGGTGTGCATCGGTGCGGCGACGCTGCGTTACAGCTTTTTTCCGATGCACACATGCGTCCTTTTAACGCCGTGTGCACGCAGCGTTGAAAAAACGCTACGTGGGCATCGGCCCTTATATTCTCAGTTGCGGAGGATGACTCGTGACATTTCTTTCCCCGATGGGCCACATTGCCGACATGATTTGGGCTGTTTCATGTATATGTCACCATTGTACACAGAAAAAATAAAGTAGGGTAAATCACTACTTGGGCCTATGGACCCGATTCCCGGCTCACTGCACAGAAAACTAATAATTTATACTGTTTACTCAAACCCCATCAAATATAGGCGCTAGCCGCTAGGATATACGATTCGTTGCCGCGAACAGAAGTTCCCATGCATGAGAGCGGTTGCTGCTGAAATAAAGAACAAAACACTATCACAGGACAGATGTTTCCACCATATACCGGACAAAGCGAAGCAGTTTCGTTCAACTTAGCAATCAACCTAAAATTCTAACTAAGAACATTTGTGTGCGATGTTCAAATATGTAAAACTTTCAACATTTGCCTGTTCTGAAAGTGTTACGGGGGGAATGTTACGTGAGAATGTGATTGTGAACCCCTGAACATGTGCCTAGCTGTCGGACTATCGTTATTATATGTGTCTGTTATTCTTTGGTGTTTTTCTGCTTCACTGTGACGTGCTTGTTGACGCCCAAAGAAGCAATAAAATATAGCAACAGCACGGGCGCAATGGAACCCAATCCACTGTTCCGAAGCGTAAAACATCGAAGATGTGAGTATTTTGCTAATTATTATTTCATGTATTAATTTATTAAAAGATGAAAATATATTTTAGCTTTATAGCATTTGGCAAAAACACAATTGTGTACTTTTTGTCCTGCTGGAAGATCGGTGCCCTTCGCTGCTGTTGGTAACACTTGACCTCAGGAATTTTAACCTAAACATATTCAAAAAAAATTTACGATGTGTAGCATGCAAGTTTCAACACGTTATATTGAAATTCACTGATGCACATGTTTACTTTCAACCACAACTTTAACTTAAATTTCAAATGTTTACACAATTTTATTTCATCATCATTTTCCTTTTTGATTCAAAATCTTCCGCATTTTTCTTCCGAACTAATTTGTTTTTATATTTGACTTTTGAGAGGTACATATTTGCAAGTTGGGATTTAGTGCGTGGCCCCGGCCGCTTACAAAACCTTATGTACCAAAATCAATATATTTTGTACATTTTTGCCATACTTTCCTTTCCTTTTGTACATTTTTGCAACACTTTCCTTTCAAAAACTCCCAGTGCGCGTTGGTCCTCCACGAGCATCGTCCAGGTCTCGTGCCCGTAGAGAACTACCGGTCTTATACCGTGATGTGCCCTAATTTCGCGCGTGCCCTAACTTCGCGCATTATAAAATCATTTATTTTATTCAATTTTTAGGTACCAGTCAAAATTGAAAAATCTGGAGGATTACAAAATATCATTGTTGTTGAATGTTTTTCACCAAAAAATTTGAAAAACAAACTTGGTTTAGTACACCAAATAAAATTATTTCAATTTGATCCTCCCATCGACCGCCATATTTGCTTGTGCTTAGCACAGCGACGAAGAACATGACCCAAGTAAACAAATGATTTTACTGTACAAAACTGGCTACTTTTTGGAAATATTTGTATCCATTATGCTCTGTTGGATATGTTTATTCGTCATTACTATTGAAAAGTGTAAAATTTTATGTATTTTGTGTTTATTTAGACTTTCGCTTTGTGAGCGAAATTAGGTATATGAGAGTAATTATGGTGCCTAATTTCGTTTATTGTTGTTGCGTAGTTTCATTTGCAACATTCTAATGAAACAAAAGCAATATAATACACAGGACAGTTTTACACTGAATAGAACCCGAAAAGTTCATTCCCATACGCTTTTTATCAAATTTTCAGGCGGATAACCACCGACATTGGCTACGACAATGTTGACTTGAAAAATCTTATAGATCAGTGCCTGCAATAGCTACCAAATCCGATGTGTAGAATGATGCTAAAATGTGCGATGTGTAAAATGATGCTAAACTCAAGATAAAACTACAGCAGCTTTTTCGATAATGTATATAATATTGAAGATGTCTTGAATAAAACACATATTTGAAGATGTCCTATGTAAGAGATAGCGGAATTTAAGACTTTCTTTCATGACGTCTCGAAAATTTAAACTTTTTTACACACCAGCTAAACATTGCTCATACAATGCCTTTTTTCTTAAAATATGGTTTATATTTCAGAAGCAAACGATATTTTAGGAATTATGACTTGTGTTAACTAAAATGCATTAAGTAAAATCTAAGCAAAGCTCCAGGGTCGAAATATAGGCACATACCATTTCGATTAAATAATGGGTCACTGACGGCTGTCTGATACCTTTATCTGCATATTTTGAACAATGGATGCATGCTTCTATTGGTTAATTGATTATATTTCATCAAACCAATAACGATACTCAATTCCACACATGAGCGAAGTTAGGAACACTTTTGCGCGAAATTAGGAACTATCCTATTTTCTTGCGCGAAATAAGGAGCATACAACGGTCTGGGATTCATACTCCAATTTTTTTTTAAATAGCAGCAAAATTTGCAAGTAACATTTTTTTGAGAACCTAGAATCCTTCTACTACGTCAGAGGTTCCCAAACTTTTGGATATGCGACCCACCTATCAGAATTCCATATTGCTTGCGACCCACCAGGTACCAAATGCATTGATTTTGTGAAATTAGATAAAAATGAGTTCGCGTTAGATTGGACAAATTATAATAAATTGCTTTATATCCCATCATTGTATTTGTCAAAAATTCGTCAATTTTTTGGATTGGATGTGGATGGAATTTGAATTGAATTTGGGTTGGATTTGAAATTTATTTAGATTGAATTTTAATTGGATTTAAATTTTATTAGGATTGGTTTTCAATTAGATTTGGATTGGATTTTAAATAGATTTGGATTTGATTTAGATCGGATTCGAATTGGATTAGGATTGGTTTTGGATTGGGTTCGGGCTTACATTTGGATTGTATAGGACTTCTTTCTACTTGCCCAAATATCGTATAACAAAAAAAAAAGGCCGTTGACCTCGTCAGGTTTGTTGTTCTTTAATCATCCAATCATTAGCTAGATCCTAATTTAAAATATGGAATAGATTTGTGGGACAAAATAGTAACAAAATTATGAATTAAGATTTGTCTTTCGCGACCCACCACTGAACAGCCCACGACCCCCCTGGGGGTCGCGACCCACAGTTTGGGAACCTCTGTACTACGTGATGCAGTAGCAAATGTTTCCAAATGGCCACTACATGTTTTTCAATGAACGTTTTAACTTTGTCAGATCTTAAGTGCGCGAAATTAGGGTACTTCACGGTAAGCGTTTTGTAGATAGTCAGTTTGGTACGGCGGCGAACTCTATTCGATCGGAGCGTCTTACGGAGTCCAAAGTACGTACGATTTCCAGCCACTATGCGCCTCCGAATTTCTCTGCTGGTATCGTTATCGGCGGTCACCAGTGAGCCCAAGTACACGAATTCTTCGACCACCTCGATTTCGTCACCACCGATAGAAACTCGTGGTGGGTGGCTTACATTGACCTCTCTTGAGCCTCTTCCTATCATGTACTGCGTCTTCGACGTATTGATGACTAGTCCAATCCGTTTAGCTTCGCTTTTCAGTCTGATGTAGGCTTCCTCCATCCTCTCATTTTTTTTTTGTTCGGGATGAACCACTGCGTCCATTTCATTGAACTTTTGTAGTATACCCGTGTCATTTGTTTAGTGCATGTCTTTCTGCTCCATTTCTATTGAGAAGAAATGAAGTAGTCATTTTTTATTCATATATTTCTCAAGCTTAATGTAAAGCCTCTTTAGATTAAGGTACCGCTATTTATACCCTTCGAAAAATGGCTTATACCAACTCTCAAAGGCGCGCCCCTCAATCAGTTTCGGCTCAACAATAAGCGGGATGATACTGATTTTGACCATGCATCGGTACTGAGTCCCTGTTCATTTTTGCATTCATTCAAAAATCACTATATTGCAATACATTTCAAAACATGTAGTGGTTACCTGCTGTCTTGTAGCTTTCACTAAAATTTCACGTAACCAGTACGTACAAATCACGTCTGGTTCACCTGATCAAATTCGTAACTACTTTCAAGCTTCACGTCATTAGTACTGGAAGATCCAGTCAGAGTCACCGGAAAAATCACGTAACTCAAGGAAACTAAATTTTGTTCAGGTTACTTGTCATTCAGGTCACTCTTACGTGAAAAGTAGTGTGGATGAGAACCACATTTGTTTTCAGGTAAATATGACGTGAAGATTTTTCTGAGTGTAAGTCAAGTTCTACTAAAAAATCACCCAAATGCGAATTAAAATCAAATTAAACTTAAAAGTGACAGTTCGGAAATTATGAAATCTCCCGCTCATAATGCAGCGTACACACTAGTCAAGCAGTTTGACGAACATTGACTCCTCCCCCAGGAAAACGATTCGGTTGCAGCTTTGTTTGAACGTGTGTGAAGTTGTTCGAACAACCACTTCTCGCGCTTAGTTTCATAGGGGCGTAACTGTATTGATCGATTTCTCTTCGTCGATATTTTCTTTTTATTATTGTACCGAATTGCGTTAATTAGTCGATTATTTAATGGTTTGGTGTGATAAAGGGTGATTGTAGCTTGCACCAGAATCAATAATCACGGTTATAGCTTTTGAAACAATTGAGTTATTACCAAAATATAAAATCGATTAAGAGAAATCGATCAATACAGTTACGCCCCTATGAAACTAAGCGCGAGACTTGATAGTTGGCGGCTCGGTTGGAAAAAATTAAAACGGTTTGATTTTGGTTTGAGTTGTCGGGGGTGGAGTCAAGGTTCGCCGAACATGTTTGAGCATTTGTAGTGAAGTTGCACAAACCCCCATATATTTTTTGATGGTTGGTGCTCAAGTTGGCGCTTCAGTTGTTCGTGTGTGATATTGTTGATCGAATAAATTGATTGTTCGTGCCGCTGTTGGTGAAACATGATGGATGTTTGAATAAATAAGAGGTGGAGTCGATGTTGGTCAAACTGCTTGATCGTGTGTACATTCCATGAGAATGGCTGGCGCTACCCAGCAAGATCAACAAAACATCTATCAAAAATGATTAAATATCTGTCAAAAGTAATCTTGCTCTGCGGGCATGGTTATTTTGAAATTATTTTTTAATTTAATTCTAATTAGCGAATCGGACCAAAGCCTCAATATACCTACGGAAACTTAAAAATTATAAATCAGCGAATATTTTTTGTTCATCTATTGAAGCACCGATGATTTGGCTCAGTGTATGGATGGCCAATAATGGCCATCATTTCACCCCTCCATCAGAGTGTGATGTTATTTTTAAGGTCGTTTCCAATTTCTTTGTTCTTATTTTTGTGTTGACTTTGTGCAGAAAACAATGGGCTATTGTTATCGAATATTTTTTTTGCAGATGTTGACTTAAATCGATTGAAAGGGCAGATTGTAAAACTGAAGCTTGTCGAGATAGCGTCGCTTGAGCAATTCCGGGTCAAACTACAGGGAACTGACGCGATTCTGAATTGTCGACACGTAGAGCACGCCGCATATCAACAAGCAGTTGTGGAAGAAATTAAAACCAAATGTCTGGACCAGTACTGCTTCGGACACATTGAAGATGTATCAAACGATGAAAGGTTAGTTTCCACGTATTATGAAACAGTGGTCGCGCAAAATAAGACTAGGTATATTTTTTAAAATAATTAACATATTATGTAAGCTATTAAAAAGTCTTATTTAACGCGAAATTATCATCTGAAATATATATACAGCAACCGTTCGCTAACTGGGCTAAAACACCAGCCCAGTTATCGAACGCCGCTTTTTAACTGGGCTGACGAGGGAATTCGCGATGCATTGTTGTGATTTTGTTTTACATGAAGCTTAAAGAATATACCATTCCGAATCCCCTCGTCAGCTAGTCTTTGTTGTTGTTTTTTGACGGATAACTGCTTTTTAACTGGACTTTGGCCCAGTTAGCGAACGCCCAGTTAAAAAACAGTCCAGTTAAAAAGCGCCCAGTTAGCGAACTGTTGCTGTAGTAGCTTTGTTCTCTTTTAAATTAATATTTTATATTTGCTTCACAGGTTGATACTAGCACTGCTGATGGCACCCTTATCTAACCAAGCGCAGCCGACCATCGTCGACATGCCCATCCTCCAGAATAGATTCACCGTCACGGTTCCTTGCGTGCACGAAGTGAACTGTGTCTACGTTCAGAACACGAAGTGGACCGGTGAAATAGAGAAACTGCTGGACGACATGTTTGATTACTACGAGAGGAGCGGCACAGTGATTACGAACCTTCAGATTAACGAGCTGTGTGCTTCCAAATCGAACGACGGCAACTGGTACCGGTCGAAGATCATATCCCTACAGGAGATCGACAATATTGAGGTGCTCTTTGTGGACTATGGCAATCGGGAACGGGTAAGGCACGAGGATTTAAAGGTTTTGGAACCGCAGTTCCAAGAGTACAGCGCATTCGCCCATGAAGTGTATCTCCCTATGGCCTGCCTAAACGAGACTGAGGAGAGTAAACTTAAAATGGAAATCGCCAGCATTACTGGTCAGCACGAGATGGAGCTAAAAGTTTTGGACTACAGAAACGGTATATGGATCGTGGACATCGCATCCAACGACTACAGCATTGTCAAGGCATTAAAAGAAAAGCAGTTGGTAAAGGACCTGGATCATGAGGAGATTTTCAATCGAAAGACAGTTGTGAATGAAAGTCTAGAGATGACCACGGTTGATAAACCCGAGGCAGGCGAAGAGGAGCAGAAGTATCAGAAATTAGAGGCCTTTGTAAGTCACGTGGACAATCCGAACCAGTTGTTTATCCAGATGAAATCCGATCTGGAGGATTTGGACCAGCTTCAAGAGAATTTGCAGATTATTTCGCAAGCACTGCCGGGATTGAAAGATTTCTCTGTGGGAAGATTTTGTATCGCTCCGTTTTCAGCCGATGATTTGTGGTACCGTGCAAAGATTATCGACAGTCACGACGATCTCATTATCCAGTTTGTGGATTTTGGCAATAGCGATGTGATAACTAGCAATAAGAAACACGAGCTGAAAGACGTCAATGACAGTCTGATGAAGTTCAAGGTTTACGCCAAGCAATGCTCGT
The DNA here is from genome assembly GCF_024139115.2 of Armigeres subalbatus. NCBI lineage: Eukaryota > Metazoa > Arthropoda > Insecta > Diptera > Culicidae > Armigeres > Armigeres subalbatus. Next base: position 437,908,609 of record NC_085140.1, read on the forward strand.
TGTTGGTTGGGCCAGCTGCCGGAAGAAGCTGGAGCGAAGAGGCTATCGATATTTTGAGAGAAATGGAGTATGTGGATGTTCAATTCCTGGTTGAGTGCCGAGGAGTAAATTACATCAATTTGGTATGTGACGAGCGGGACCTTGCACAAGAACTGATAGCAAAAAATCTAGCCGAGAGAATGGAATATGTTCCCTCTAACCAGCGATGTTTCACTAGTCATATTGAATCAATTCAGGAGTTCTATTTGCAATTGGAACGGGATATAACTCCGTTGGACGTCATGGCAGATTACATGGCTAGATTCGAAGAATTCAGTAGCGTTTCGGATCCTGCCGTTGGATCAATTTACGTTGCCGAGTTCACAGACGATGGACTCTGGTATCGTGCCAAGATCCTGCAAGTACTCGAAGGCCCATCTTATGAGGTCTTTTTCATTGATTATGGTAACACATCGGTAGTGACTAACGTTAGAGAGCTAGAGAAATCCATCGCTGAGCTGCCACCTCTTTGCAATAAATGTGTCCTGAAACTGCCCGATGGTGTCCGGAGCTGGTCCGATGAAGCAGAAATAAAATTCAAAGAAATCGCTGCAATGGGGGAGACTGTATTCACAGTTCAACTACATAATCCGGGACTATTGGCCACGGTGGAACTGTTCCTGGATGAGGTTAACATCAATGATCAGCTTTTGGATCTGTGCGAGAAGGGCACAGCAAACGTGATGAATTCCAGCTTCTATCTCAATGAAGAGAAATCAGTTGACAACAGTTTTCCTTCGGAGGGATTCGTCTATGTAAGTCATGTGAACTCTCCAGCGGATTTCTACATCCAGTTTAAAAATTCAAACGATGCTTTCAAAAATATGGAAGAACTCCTAATGATAAAGGCAGCCCAAAGCGATCGGTTAATGGACGACGACGTCTCCGAAGGAATGCATTGTTTGGCGTATTCAAAATTTCTCGACAAGTTCCATCGGGCCCAGGTCATCTCCAAAGATAAACATCAATACAAGGTGCATTTGCTCGACTATGGCTCTGACGCTTTTGTTAACGATCTCCGCCAAATGCCCGAAGAAATCAATAATATTTCAGTCCTAGCCAAGCGGTGCTGTCTCGAAACGTACTCTCTGGACACCAGTGCGTTGGAAGTGGTCCAAAAGCGATTCCTCGATTTGGTCGATTCCGGTCGTACGCCGTTCTCGTTCGAGATAGTCCGCAACGATGTTGAGCCGAACATCGTGCGCTTGTTCACGGAAGATGGCCGCAACGTAGAAGATCTTCTCGAACTACCAGACGTAGACAATAACGGTAACAAAGCTCCAACGGTGGCCGTTGCGCTTCCTCCTCCTACACCGTCCGAACTGATAAAAGTGTCCACACGCGCGAAACCGAAGCAGGCCTTCATGCGCGAAAAAAGTGACCTGGAGTTTGTCCAGTGAAACACGAAAGTAAACGAACCAAATATTTAAACGAGATTCTTGATTAAACAAAAAAAAATGTGCGAAAATTACAGAAACACTAAAATTATTTATTCGAATTTGGTTATTAGATAAGAAACGAACATGAAGAGAACGAAAAAACTGCATAATTTTGAATTATTTGCTTTCACTTTTTTGATACTCTGTGCGGTTTTATTTTATCCTAAAATCAATATTTTTTGTTATCTTAATTACTTATGAAAAACAGCAAGATAATAATTATCTCACTAAGGCAAGTGAACAGAGGCCTTACACTTGTTATACTCTTGATCAAACCCCAGTGTTAACCGAACTGATCTTATGATTTCTAGTTGTAGTAATGCATATAACGATGAATGCTCTAAATTTGGAAAGTTTTTAAATTACAAAGCAATGGATTTCCTCTTCCATTTAAAAACATATAGACTAAAAGGAACCTAAACCACACGTACTGTTGTTTGTTATATCCCAATAAAAAGCAATATGAACTTGATGATAAATTATGATAATTAACATGCAATGCATATTTAGTAACGTGACGTGAAGTCCTAAGAAAATATTTATTATATTTAATAGTTACTAGTAAAAATGGACTTATTTAAAGCGACATACCACCTAGACAAATAAATCAATATATCTCACTTTTGTAATTATTTTTTGTTGATTTATTACTGGAAAGAACACGCATATGACTACCTTTATCCCACCAGTAGGCACGACAGTAGTCAACGTCTTTGAGCTTTACATTTTTATTTATTCATCTTACGGGCTTTATTACGGATTTTGAATCTTCCGCTTACTGCATTTTTATCTCTTGTATTAGCATGGGGTCTCCAGTAGCCTTGCGAGCAAAGGCGTAGGATTGCCAATCCGGAGAAGGCGAGTTCGATTCTCAGTCCGGTCTAGGATGTTTTCGGGTTGAAAACATTCTCGACACCTTGGACATAGTGTATGCATTGTAATTGCCACACAAGATACATACTCATGCAATGGCGGGCATAGAAAAGCTTTCAATTAATAAATGAGGAAATGTTAATAGAATACTATGTTGAAAAGCAGGCCAAGTACCAGTTGGAATGTAGAGCCATAGAAAAAAAAAGAAAATTAGCATGAAAGAATATTGAATACTGAAGTTTAAACATCTTATGAATTGGATTTAAAAAATATGTTTTTTCGGGGCGCTATCCCCTCGGGGCAAGACGAGCAAGGTCCATAACATCTAAATCCAAAATTTTAGTTTTAAATGTTTATTCTGTGATCACTGGTCATTTATTTGACTGAAACTAATTTTTATGGTAAACTTTATATCCGTTGTTTTGATTCAAGTTTTCTTCTATTAGTTACATTCTTGTTTAGTTGTTTAGTACAAGAATCTATCGATCCACTGTCAAATCTTGATGCCGATCACCCAGCGTTTGATTTATTGCTGAAGCTATCTATGCGAATCGAGTATGATGAGTCCCCGGTTGCTTCCACATACAATTTCTGACGATCCGACTTCGGAGCACTTCAAGCAGAGTTCGTCCAGATAGACAGGTTGTAGTTTAGGGTGAAAAGCGTTTCTTCTCCACAACAACCTCCATGGTCGAATAGTAGCCTGCGGAGTCTAAATAGACTAAGGGCAGCAGCTTTAAGAAGATACTCTAATCACCGTAACGTTTAAACGCAGCAAAATTTTACCCGCTGCAGGAATGACTACCGACTGTACAATCGATCCTTGTGTGGGGGGTCCCGTAGCGTAGTTGGCTATACGTTCGCCTTATAAGCGGATGGTCTCCAACGTTACCCTGATAAAATGGCAACCGAACAAATGCAATGATCATTAGATGCACGGCATGGACAAACAGACACAATGGACTCACGATGAGATGGACTGGCAACGACAACAATAAATGAGTAATGGAAATCTAAAAATAGATTCTGTGTGGATTCTGTACTGCAGAATCAATTCTTGTACGGTAAATATGTTTTACGGATGCAAAGAGACCTACGACAAAATCCAAAACGATTCTGGTCGTTTGTTAACTCGAAGAGGAAGGAGACTGGTTTTCCATCATCGATGCGATTTGTCTCAGGGTAAACATTCGATCCGTCGTTGATCGGCCCTCACGAAAACCTGCTTGGTATTCGCCGACGAAGGACTCTTTAAGCGGTTCCTCGGTAATTGGCGCACTTCAGTATGTGCCCTTCCTTAAAGAGAGGGCAAATTAGGCCGTCCAACCAGCTAGCAGGCATTTCCTCGTCTACTTATATTTTCGACATAATATGGTGCAGAGCTTTATAGCATTTTATTTGACGTTGTTTCCTCTAAACTAGCTTAACAGGAAGTGACGACTGGCGAGAGTTGACTCTGTGCAAAGGCAATAGTGGTTGAACTGAAATTGGAGGGATAGGGCTACTACTACTACTAAGGTACATACTGTTGAGGGGTAAGCCAATTCATTTTTTATCTTCTACAGCTCGGCCATCCTACAAAACACTCGCCAGTCCCTAGACCCTACATCTGATTACATTACATATTTATCATTGCGATCTGAACAGTAGGAAATACAAAATATCTAATATGCCTCGTCGTTTTCCTAAAACAAATAGAAAATGTAAGTTTACTCATCATGGTCACTAGATTCGCTTTCAGATTCATCATTGGATACTGGTGTTTGCCGCTTAAAAAGGCGCATATTCTGTGGGTCGAATATTCCCTCAAACCGTTTCCCAGAAACCTGATACCCTTCAATGTCGGAAATTACCTAACGGTTGTTGTCCAATACTTTATTCACCTGATAGGGGCCTTTGAAATTTATTTTCACCGACAACCGGGACACTACGTATCACTACCAGATCACCTTTCTTGAAAATGGTTTTCAAACACCCATCGTCATGTTTCCGCTTGTTATAATCCTGAATCTTACGTATATTTTCAGCTGCTTCATCTCGAGAATGCTCTATATCCTCACGCTCCGGAGACTCCAGAATGTCTTCGAAGTACTGCACGGCATCATTGTTAATCTTGCGCTGCTGCAAAACACCAAACAAAAGCTTCGACGGAACCGACCCTGTACCACGATTCAGCGTGTTATTTAGGCAATATTCAGCGTCAATTAATGCACTGTCCCAGGAACAACCAGAAGACTCAACTATCTTCGACAGTAGGGGCACTAGAGTGCGATTATACCTCTCCACTTGCCCGTTGGCTTGCGGACAAGCTGTCGCCGCAAGATTGTGGACGACACCGTGCGTTTCAACAATACTTTTGAAAGCTTGAGAAGTGAAACAAGTCCCCCTATCTGTGACCAATATTCTTGGAGTACTGTAATTGATGAAATAAGCCTTTAGATGCTTCATAACTTCGCAGGTGTTTGTCGTTTTAGTCGGATAAAGCTTAATAAATTTTGAGAAGCCATCAACCACTGCCAAGACATATTTATTTTTACCACGCGTGATTTCCAGTGGTCCCAGGTGATCGACATGAACCATCCAAAATGGTCGGTTACCCTTATCAATATTATGAAGCTCTCCGTCTGCCTTTCTAATTTTAGGGTTATACATAATGCAGGTAATGCACCTTTTGGTATGCGCCAACACTTTTTCTGCCATTTTTGGAAACCAGAAGGATCGCTTTATTAACTGTACGACCTTGTCTTTGCCGAAATGACCAAGGGAATCATGAAACCTGTATATCACCGATTCTTCCATCTCTTCCGGAATATACAAAAGAAGACGACCATGCTCTGATTTATACAACAAGTTATCGCGGACTTCATAACCAGTTAGTTCACCTTCCTCCACAGAGATTTTGAGGCGACACAACTTGTCATCCTTAATCTGGGCAACATACAGTGAATTTTCGAACACGCCTGTATTTTCTTCTACATCCACAGCATGCACATATACTCTAGATAACGCATCGAAGTGTTGCATTCGATTTCCCGCACGGTGCACTATTTGCTTGTCGAACTCGGATAGAAAATCAGCCCATCTAGCAATCTTGTTATTTTTTCGTTTCGCGTTCGTTTCTTCCGTATCGTTGTTCCGTATTCACTTTTGAACGGCCGCCGCGGATTACTGTTACGTTGGAAGACCGATTTCAATTGGACTAACTGAGTAATCCCACTTCTGATTTTCTATAGCATTTTATTTGACGTTGTTTCCTCTAAACTAGCTTAACAGGAAGTGACGACTGGCAAGAGTTGACTCTGTGCAAAGGCAATAGTCACAAACATATATGTTATGTGTTACTAGTGCAATCATAATGAACAAATAGTTTTACAAACAAAACTTTTGTAATTAAATAAAAACAAGAAATAAATCTTCTAGAATCAACTCCAGTTAAAATCAATGTTTCTTGGACAAATTATACGATTAGTTGTATAGTGGGAATCAAATGCGGTTACTTTTAACTTGGGACAAATCGACTTGGAATTTTTTTTTCGAAAAATTCATAACATATTGCATAGGGAGCATCCACAAATTACGTAACGCTTTGAGGGGGGAGGGGGGGTTGGCCAAAGTGTGACGATCCATACAAAATTTTCAGACGTTTCATACAAAAAGTGTGACATAGGGGGGAGGGGGGGTTGAAAATGCCCAATTTTAGCGTTACGTAATTAATGGATCTTCCCATAGTTTCATTCAAAGGCACAAAAATATATGAACCAAAAAAAGACCAATGCTAATCAAAACTCAAAAATTATGGAAAAGTCATATGGGACAGTTATGCGATTACAGGCAGAGTAGTGTGTTGATCCCAGTCAGACGGTGGACCTCGGAAGTTCGCATCATCCACAGCAACTTGTTTTGAACTTCTTTAAGTTTCAGTTTCAGTTAAGTTGGGGGCCCTCCTTAGCCGTGCGGTAAGACGCGCGGCTACAAAGCAAAACCATGCTGAGGGTGGCTGGGTTCGATTCTCGGTGCCTGTCTAGGCAATTATCGGATTGGAAATTGTCTCGACTTCCCTGGGCATACAAGTATCATCGTGTTAGCCACATGATATACGAATGCAGAAATGGTAACTTGGCTTAGAAACCTCGCAGTTAATAACTGTGGATGTGCTTAATGAACACTAAGCTGCGAGGCGGCTCTGTCCCAGTGTTTCAGGTGAAGCGTTTTTGCGCAGCACTACAAGACCGCCATGCCGTATTCGATCATGGGTATGATGATTTGCTTGTAGACAGCAAATTTATTTTTCAACGAAAATGATTACCGACGTTTGATCAACGGGTACAGTGGCAGTAGCTTCAACAAGACGTTACATTTTGTCACGGTTTTGTCAATCTATTGCCTAAAAATGAGCTTGCTGTCGAAGGTCAAGCCAGTAGTCGGCCTCATAGGCCCTCTCACTGTCGTGCCATTGAGGGTGATTTTACGTGATTTTATTAAGCGGAACATGTTTGAGGGATTTTGAGTTGGGAAGATGATTGCTTGGGTCTCCGCCGAGTCGATACAAATTCTCCTGCTGGCGAGATTATATTTTTGAGCCGTTCAGCTGTCGACGTAAAAACAATTCCTGTCGGGTCATGGATGAAAATGGCGTGAAGACCAGAGAGCATCTAGCAATGATAACAGTAGCACGGTCAGTTACAGAGAAACTTCCGACTTCGGGGAACTTCCTGTCGGGGTAGGATAGATTCGCCGCCGGGGACTGAGTAAACCGCGATCAAGCCGGGAGTCTAATGGATCAAGATTACAGAAGATTGGTTTCGGAAAGTTTCCACCGCCGGGGAGCTTCTAGTCGGAGTAGGCTAGATCCATCGTCGGGGACTAGACCGAGTAGATCGTGATGCGTTATAGTACTGGTTTCGGGTCGTCGGAGCACCATTCACCTGGACGCTATGCTCCACCCGAAATTTCTGGACCGACTTCAGCACACGACCAGTCACTCGCTGAGTTAAGAAAGGGCTCCATATCTGCGCCGATCTGGGAAATATCAGAAATATGTAAGGAGTGATGAATGATATTCAACAAGCCGAAGCGAGTCGTTGGTTCCGAGGGAAATTCCAACGCCGAACAACTCCCTGTCGAAGTAGGATAGATCTGTCGCCGGGAATCATCTGAGAAGTCCGCGATTTAGCTGGGAGCTAAATGGCTCAACGAAAAAGTGTTTGAGAATGACAAGAAAACCTGCTGGGAGTTGAATGGCTTAGTGTTCAAACAAGTTTAGTTCGGGGGAGTTTCTGCCACCGGGAAGCTTCTAGTCGGAGTAGGATAGATCCACCATCGGGGACTATGGTTGTCGGTTTCCGGGGAAGCTCTCGCCGGCGGAAATTATCTGAGTAGGTTGCAAGCACGTCTATGTAATGTTCCATTTTAGAGTGCAATGACAGCCTTTCGGTACAACTTTGTTGAACGAGAAAGGCAAAAAGGACAAAAATGGCCGTGATATTCCGCAATCGTAGATCAGGGTAAACCATGCAAAACCAATAGATGTATAAATAATAGAAAAGAAGTCCTATGGAACATCTTTATTATTAAGCTAATAGTTAATCATTAAAATAAAAAAAAAATCGCGCTCAGAATATGCATATGTACACCTAATCATATTATAACTCATCCTTACATTTGATTCGTTTTACGCAATATCCGGTAAATGAGTTGAACCAGCTGCATTTCAGATGCTCATAGATTATTAAGATGTTCAAATTTCTTTTCTAAAGGGGCTGGTAAAATAAATTATTGTTACTATCAAACAAAAACCTAATCGCGTTTTGCCTAGCCTAACTAAATAGTAACACGGTTACCGATCGTGGAGTTTGAGTCCGGCCTCAATCCGAGTCGGAATCGCTTTGCTCGTCTTCGCTGTCCTCTAGCTCCGGCATCGGGAAGCGAAGGATGGCCGCTACACCTGTAAGCTGGGCCAGTTCTGCGGGGGAAGGCGATATTTTGATTGCTTAATTGTTAACATTCTATTGGGCACGTGGAATACTTACGTTCGCCGGATACATGCATGCTAGAAAAGATTTTAACCTCACCGCCGGAGTCGCGTATTGAATCGACCAGCTGGACGTACTCTTTCCTCGTGGCGACGTCTTGGCATCTGTAAAATAAAAAAGTTAAACAAATGTTCTTAGAAATAATGTCTGCAATTTTGCACCAATAATAAAGTGATTGTTTGATTATAGTAAAGACTGTCCTCAAACGGTCACGTTACTGACATGGACATTAATTACAGTGTTTGAAAACTCGATGTTCATATGCACAGCATGTGCAAGATTTGATTCAAAAAATGTATTGTACGTGGTCAATTTTTCTCGATGAGATTCTAACCCACAACCTTTAGTATGCTACGCTGGTACCAATTAAGACTACGATACAATGGTTCGTGAGGGCTGGTGGCTGGTAGGTTAGTCTTCCGTGGTAAAAGAGTGAGCCAGAAATCTAAGAACATTCACACTACGTGGCAGTGTGTGCCGCAACTGTGTACCAACGAGATCGTCTAACTAGTCTAAAAGTCTGCGAATGTGATGATTATTGAAAGTGATTTTCTATTCGGATATGGCAATAAGTATATTCGTAAATTAATATGAGACGCTTCGAATGGAGCGTGAGATGTGGTGGTCTATCGAAACCTCTCATACCTAAGAAATATTGTGCACGGATTTTGTTTCCATGTATTTTCAAAGAGACGGGATTCACGGAGATCCACAGATTCTTGTACATCCAGTTCCATTTGCAAAGAAAGGGGACGGAAATTTGGACTATCTGACCCAAGATGAATACACCACTAGGTGTTCCAATCTGCCAAATTCACGATTCAGCCATCGATCTGACCTTAAGGTCACTCCTCACGGAATCCAAGTTTCAAAGTGCTCGCGTTTTCGGGGGCACACCACTCGATACGGAAGCAAAGCACAACCGTCATTTTTATTATTTCACGCATGCTGCGACGCAGCAAAGGTAAATCAATAAAAATGACAGTTGTGCGCCACCTCCGTATCGAGTGGTGTGCCTCCGAAAACACGAGCACTTTGAAACTTGGATTCCGTGAGAAGTGACCTTAAAGCTGGCACGGCAAATGCTGGGTAAATCGTACCATTGGTACTTCGCGTACCTGAAGGAATAAAATAGACCCAATCTCGTGGTCCTTAGACCCAATCTCGTGGTCCTCCATGTTAGGGGCGGCTGATCATCTTCCGAGTGCCAAGTGAAACTGTGCACCATGATCCACCGGGAATTTAGGGGGTTTGGTGTCAGAAGCTGCAAGCCAGCCTTAAAAAAACTTACGCAACGAATAATCAACAAGAGAGTACGGACCGGAACCATCGGCGAAGACTACTGCGACGAAAAGGGACCAGTGATTTAAAACTCGGTTCGTGGAACTGCAAATCTCTCAATATCATCGGAAGCACACGCATACTCACCGATGTGCTCAAGGACCGTGTATTCGACATCGTAGCGCTGCAGGAGGTAGATTGGAAGGACCAAACGGTGCAAACGTTTAGAGGTAATCATACCATCTTCCAGAGCTGCGGCAACACACACGAGCTGGAACAGCTTTCATAGTGATGGGTGAAATGCGAAGGCGTGTGGTGGTCGATCAATGAAAGAATGTGCAGGTTGAGGATCAAAGGCCTGTTCATCAACTTCAGCATAACGCTCAGGTTGGCCAAGAGTAGGAGTTTAGACCGATTATTGGGAAGTTCAGCGCTCACCGGCTGACGAACAAAAACGGCCTACGACTAATTGATTTTGCCGCCTCCATGAGTATGGCCATTCGCAGCACCTACTTCCAACACAGCCTTCCGTATCGGTTTACCTGGAGATCACCACTGCAGACAGACTCACAAATTGACCACGTTCTGATTGATGGACGGCACTTCTCCGACATTATCGACGTCAGGACATAACGTGGCGCTAACGACGACTCTGACCACTATCTGGTGATGGTTAAACTGCGCCCAAAACTATCCGTCTTCAACAATGTTCGGTACCGACGACCGCCGCGGTACGACCTAGAGCGACTGAAGCAACCTGATGTCGCCACTGCATACGCGCAGCATCTCGAGGCAGCGTTGCCGGAAGAGGGTGAGCTCGATGGGGCCCCTCCTGAGGACTGTTGGAATACAGTTAAAGCAGCCATGATTATAGAATGAAGCCCGTGGTGAATTTCAAATTCACACACGTTTATCTACATACATTTCCAAAAGCCCAAATCTGGCGTAATAGTTTTCGTACAGTGCCGAAACTCAAATTACGATTGTTCAGCATAACTAAGCAAACGATCTACCATTATTTCAGCCCCATACATGTTATGGATCTTTCATCTCGTGCTCTTGAAAAAAAATATTGGAAAAGCACAAAATGGCCGATTTCTGGCTTCATTCTATAATCACCTTTACGACGCAACGAAGAACAACGTTGGGTTTGTGGGACGAAGTCGACGGAACGATTGGTTCGACGAAGAGTGCAGACTGATTCTGGAGAAGGACGGGCGGTCGCGCTGCATCAAGGTACCCGGCAGAACGTGGAACGTTATAGACGGAACCGGCAGACCCGCCTTTTTCAGGAGCAGAAACGCCGCCTGGCAGAAGCGGAGAGCGAGGAGATGGAACAGCTGTGCCGTTCTAAAGAAACACGTATGTTCTATCAGAAGCTCAACGCATCCCGCAAAGGCTTCGTGCCGCGAGCCGAAATGTACAGGGACAAGGATGTGAGCACGAATGTGTGGTGATCGAAAGGTGGAAGCAGCACTACGAGGAACATTCAAATGGCGCTGAGAGTACAGGCAGTGAAAGTCAAGGCAGCGGAGGAGAAGACTACGTCAGTTCAGCGGACGATGGAACCCAACCAACCCCCACCTTGAGGGAAGTTAAGGATGCCATCCAACAGTTAAAGACCAATAAAGCAGCTGGTAAGAATGGTATCGGAGCTAAGCTCATCAAGATAGGCCCAGAAAAGCTGGCCACTTGCCTGCACAAACTGATAGCCAGAATCTGGGAAACTGAACTACCGGAGCTACCGGAGGAGTGGAAGGAAGGGGTTATATACCCCATCTACAAGAAAGGCGACAAGCTGGAGTGTGAGAACTTTCGAGCGATCACCATCCGCCTACAAAGTGATATCCCAGATCATCTTCCGTCGTCTGTCACCATTAGTAAATTAGTGGGAAGTTATCAAGCCGGCTTCGTTGACGGCCGCTCGAAAACGGACCAGATTTTTACTGTACGGCTCATCCTTCAAAAATGCCGTGAATACCAGGTACCAACGCACCATCTGTTAATTGATTTCAAGGCGGCATACGACAGTAGAGATCGCGTAGAGCTATGGAAAATTATGGACGAGAACAGCTTTCCGGGGAAGTTTACCAGACTGACCGAAGCAACAGTGGATGGTGTGGAAAACTGTATGACGATTTCGGGAGAACACTCCAGTTCGTTCGAATCGCGCCGGGGACTAAGACAAGGTGATGGACTTTCGTGCCTGTTGTTCAGCATTGCGCTAGAAGGTGCCATGCGGAGAGCCGTGTGTAACAGCCGGGGTACGATTTTCAACAGATCCAGTCAATTTATTTGTTTCGTGGATGACATTGGACATTGTTTGCCGAACATTTGCAAAGGTGGAAGAACTGTACACCCGACTGAAACGTGAAGCAATAAAAGTTGGACTGGTGGTGAATGCATCGAAGACAAAGTACATACTTGTGGGCGGAAACGAGCGCGACAGGGCCTACCTGGGAAGCAGTGTTATGATAGATGGGGATACCTTCGAGGTGGTCGAGGAATTCGTCTACCTTGGATCCTACCTTGCAAACGGCTGATAACAATGTTAGTCGTGAAACACGATGGCGCATCATCGGGCCTACTACCTACTAGCGTAGGGCGCATTCGAGGATGGAGTTATGCAGCCTCAAACCGTGTATTGTGTCGTCAAATTGTTGATTCAGTGTTATCTGTTTAGATGTAAACTAAATAAATAAATAAAATGATCTTAAAGCTAATAGTGAAGCTGAATCCAAAAAATGAAACCACCAATTATACCGAAATTTAGCTTCAACCATTTCAGATCAATACCGTCTGTCGAATTCTACTGTTTTGAACGAGAAAAGCAAGGAATCTAATTAAAACATAATGAGCTACTGTAATATTTTAAAATTGTTCATTCAGTATTAGTACGAAACATAACTTCATTAACACCTCTTCAAATTCAGTTATTTAGTTATGAAAGTCATATTAATTCATGGTCTACTGTGTCGTGCATTATCTGCTGTGGTGCACGTGGTTCAATGGAAATATTCCTAACGGACGACTGCTTTTTGTTGGGATATCTTATTTGCAATACTGGAGATACTAACACCGCACATTAAAATATTACTTATCTATTATAGAATTACTAAAGTTGCTGGTCTCTGAATTTAATCTCATGTACCCATTTCAATCACTATCAAAAACAAGTAATTAAGGCGTAAATTGTTTTGTTTCTTATTATTTTGATTTTTCAGTCTGATAGCAATAAGGTGACTCGGGGAGGCACTACACACCGTGTTATTTTTCCTATCTTTTGTCTCTTTCTAGCATTGCCACCTCGTAATTTTGGAGCGGCGTATTTCGGTTTTCAGTTGTTTGATGTAACTGTAAATGTATCAGCATGTAGATTGCGAGTAAGCACGCGCCTGTGATGCTTTTTCAACGTCATATTTGTTGTAGAAAAAAAATTAAGCATTCAATGATGAAATGATGACGATTTGATGATTGTTTGTGCTTCCCGTGTCACCATAAAAACGACACATATTAAACCAAAATTGCCCCATTTGTGAATAAGAATAATATAGTCAGAGCATGTTGATATAATGGAACGAATACCCCATACCGAAACAGTTCCATCTTGAGATAACGAACAAATCGTTCATTATCCTAAGTGTGCAATGATGCATTCCCTAAGTAGAGACTCGAGCACCACTTAACAAAGAAACAACACTTTCGATTGCCGCACAGTCGCACGAACCAATCGAACGGTGTAAGTTGAGTCAATAAAATGTGCAAATATGGTGCGAAACGGTTGTTTTATGTGTTGAGTACTATTATAACGCACTCGAGAGTCGATGCGGCCGCCACAGCTTCTGGACTCTGGCTATCGCTGGTAGGGCGGACACTCTTTTCTTCTTCTCGCCGCAAAAGAGATAAATAGCTTCGTGTGTGCATGTAATTAATACGCCCCAGTTAAAGTTCTGGTTCCAAGTTCCAGATATTGTTTTTTTTTCTAATTTGCCGGTTAAAGTTCGATGATCCGATAATCATTTTTATTCCTCAACTATTTCTCTGCCTATCTATCCCTTTCTTATAATAATTTAGTAATTTATTTTATTTTTTTTTCATTTTTTTTTTATTTTTTTAACTAATTTTATTTGCTAATTATGTAATACATGCATTCATCTCTTAGACTAGGTGTTCCGTGTTTTCTTAACACTATCATCCTTATTTTCTATGTCATATTTTTAGCTATTATTAATACATTTCAATTGCCTCTGGCAGGTCTAAAAATTTGTTTGTAAATCAAAAGTTTGTTCTTAAGACAAAGTTTTGATTTTCTGTTTATAAGTGGATATAGACACTTAATATATTTGTTACATTTAGCTTGAAGGCCTTCAATGTGACTCTTAAAAGTTAATTTTTGATCTAGCAGAAGTCCTAAATATTTAGCTCCGCTAGACCAATTAATTGGAATCCCATTCATAGTGACAATATGTCTGCTAGAAGGTTTCAAATAAGAAGCTCTCGGCTTATGTGGGAAAATTATAAGCTGAGTTTTGGAAGCATTCGGGGAAATTTTCCATTTTTGCAAGTAAGTGGAGAAAATATCCAAACTTTTTTGCAATCTACTACAAATGACACGAAGGCTTCGCCCTTTGTCTGAGAGACCTGTGTCATCTGCAAACAAAGATTTTGGACACCCTGGTGGTAAATCAGGTAAGTCAGAAATAAAAATGTTATACAATATGTCCCCCAGTATGCTGCCTTGGGGGACACCAGCCCTTACAGGTAATCTATCAGATTTAGAATTCTGATAGTTTACCTGCAGTGAGCGATCTGATAAATAATTTTGGATCAGTTTAATGATGTACAGAGGAAAATTAAATTTCATCAATTTTACAATCAAACCTTCATGCCAAACACTTTCAAATGCTTTCTCTACATATATCAACTCTCAAGAGCAACTCCAGTCGAATATCCTTCAGATTTGTTGAGCCGAATTAAATTCGTTACTCTTAATAACTGATGGGTGGTTGAATGCCCATGGCGAAAACCAAATTGCTCATCAGCAAAAATATAATTGTCATTAATATGAACCATCATTCTATTTAAAATAATCTTTTCAAACAGTTTGCTTATTGAAGAAAGCAAACTGATTGGGCGATAACTAGAAGCTTCAGCTGGATTTTTGTCCGGCTTCAAAATAGGAACAACTTTGGCGTTTTTCCATTTATCTGGGAAGTATGCCAATTCAAAACATTTGTTAAATATATTAACCAAAAAGGATAAAGAGCTCTCAGGAAGCTTTTTGATAAGTATGTAAAAAAAAACCATCATCATCCGGGGCTTCATATTTTTAAATTTTCTAGTAATAGATCTCACTTCATCCAAATTAGTTCCCAACGAAGGGTCAAAAACATTCTCTTGATTGAGAATGTCTTCGAAGCACCGTGTAACCTGATCCTCAATTGGACTAGTGAGACCTAGACTAAAATTATGGGCACTCTCGAACTGCTGAGCAAGTTTTTGAGCCTTTTCGCCATTTGTTAATAAAATTTTATTTCCCTCTTTAAGCGCTGGAATTGGCTTTTGAGGTTTTTTAAGAATTTTTGTTAATTTCCAAAAGGGTTTCGAACTGGGATCCAACTTCGAGACATTATTCTCAAAGTTGGTATTTCTCAAAATAGCGAAACGTTTTGCCTTTCTCGTACAACAAAGTTGTACCGAAAGGCTATCATTTCACTCCAAATTCGAACTTTTGATAGAAGTCTAGGAGACCCATAGTGTTATATACCATTCGACTCAGCTCGATGAGCTGAACAAATGTCTGTCTGTCCGTGTGTGCGTGTGTGTGTGTGTATGTGTGTGCGTGTGTGCGTGCACAAAATGCCATAAAAAACATTAGCCAAATTTTCACATAGAAACTCTTAACCGATTTTCTTGCAACAAGTTGCATCCGACAGAGACTAAAACGCTGTTGATCACTATTGAATTTCATAATAATTGCAAATTGCAAAAAATAGATAATATTAAAATAGTGATGAGACATAGTCACATAGAACAATAATGTGTTATGAAAAATGCATTGCATCTATGAATATTTTTAAAGTTTATCCGTGGCTTGCTCCCATTAAGAGTTGCATCGTACTATAAAGATGCTCGTGTTGCACGCATTCAGGCGTAAGTATGCTCTTCGTTCAGTTTCATAGTACCATGAAATTGTCCGAAAGTCAAAATTCGAACATAGGAAATTCGAGAAACTTTTGGCAGCGCCATCTGTCGTCTACTAGTGTAAATTTTCTATCATAACATTAGACGGTGTAACTGTTTTGTCTTTCTTATACATCATCGAGGTGTAAGCGTAAAGGCTACATTTTTTACCTTTTTACGCGAGAAAGGCGCCATCACCGCTAGGTTGATTAATCTGGGTTTTTTAATTTCATTTTGCAAATCTCGCCAAATAACTTTCAACGCGGGATCGCGAGTTCTTTGGTATTGCCTTCTTCTCACATTTTTAAGACGGATCAGTAGCTGAAGATCGTCGTCAATAATAATGGAGTTGAATTTAACTTCACATTTCGGAATTGCAATGCCTCTGGCTACGACAATTAAATTTGTCAAAGATACGAGAGCATTATCAATATCACTTTTGGTATCGAGAGGAATATCAACATCAAAAGTCCTATCGATATACGTTTTATATAAATCCCAATCAGCTCTATGATAATTAAAGGTAGAACTGATTGGATTATAAATGGCTTCTTGTGAGATTTCAAACGTCACAGGAAGGTGATCAGAGTCAAAGTCAGCATGAGTTACCAATTGGCCACATAGCTGACTTGAATCCGTTAAAACTAAACAAATTGTAGAAGGATTTCGACTGGAAGAAAAACAAGTTGGTCCATTGGGATATTGAATAGTATAATATCCCGCAGAACAATCTTCAAATAAAATGTTGCCGTTGGAATTGCTTTGAGCATTATTCCATGAACGGTGTTTGGCATTACGAAGAATTTTGATTTGTTGCGAGTCAGAATTTGAAGATCAGCTTTCAACAAATTCTTTTGCTGCCCATTGCATTGAAAAGGCAAGTAGGCTGCAATGAAGGAAAATTGTCCAAAATTTGTTTCAACAGAAACTCCCAAGGTTTCAAAAACTTTGGTTTCGAACGAAGAAAATAATTTATGTTTGATACGTCTATTGATGACAATGGCGACCCCACCACAGGCACTGTCAAGACGATCATTTCTGTAGATAAAATAATTTGGATCTCTTTTTTTTTTTATTGCGCGGCCGGTAGTAAAGTTAATTAGTTCAGTGCGAGTTGGCTCTTGTTTCGGACGGCAGAACGATCGCGCGATTTGCCGAAATTTTGTGTTTTGCATTGCGCGGCCGCTAATAAAGTTAATTAGTTCAGTGCGAGTTGGTTCTTGTTTCGGACGGCAGAACGATCGCGCGATTTGCCGAAATTTTGTGTTTTGCATTGCGCGGCCGCTAATAAAGTTAATTAGTTCAGTGCGAGTTGGTTCTTGTTTCGGACGGCAGAACGATCGCGCGATTTGCCGAAATTTTATGTTTTGCATTGCGCGGCCGGTAATTAAGTTAATTAGTTCAGTGCGTGTTGGCTCTTGTTTCGGACGGCAGAACGATCGTGCGATTTTCCTAAATTTTGTGTTTTGCATTGCGCGGCCGGTAGTAAACTTAATTAGTTCAGTGCGAGTTGGCTCTTGTTTCGGACGGCAGAACGATCGCGCGATTTGCCGAAATTTTGTGTTTTGCATTGCGCGACCGGTAATTAAGTTAATTAGTTCAGTGCGTGTTGGCTCTTGTTTCGGACGGCAGAACGATCGTGCGATTTTCCTAAATTTTGTGTTTTGCATTGCGCGGCCGGTAGTAAAGTTAATTAGTTCAGTGCGAGTTGGTTCTTGTTTCGGACGGCAGAACGATCGCGCGATTTGCCGAAATTTTGTGTTTTGCATTGCGCGGCCGGTAATTAAGTAAATTAGTTCAGTGCGTGTTGGCTCTTGTTTCGGACAGCAGAACGATCGCGCGATTTGCCGAAATATTAGTTCGCGCGGCTGAGTGAGTAAACAATTGGTGCGTGATCGGACGTGTTTCGGGTAGGATTTAGAACATTCGTAAAATCCGAGTTTTTGGTTCTGATTTTGATGTTCAGTGAATAAATGTGCGGTTGAACATTTGTAAAATCCAGGTTACTTTGTCCTCCTTTGGACGGTTCGTAAGTAAATTGATGAATATATTTTAATATTTTTTCAGCATATACTGTTATTGACAAACACTCTATATTGTCGAATAGAGCTCCCTATTATTCACCTTACCCACTAACACAAATTTTCCTTCCCGAGACATCTATGAAGGTAGTATGGGTTCCCTGCATCTTCACTAGTAGATGTTGAACTAACATTCCTTCCCTTCCTTTCGTGATTGTAAGGACGTGGCCAGGTATACAACTGCTACTGTATAGGAAAAGGTACTAATCCCAAGTACCAATTTGCGACAATATACAGTAGATTGCTCAAATGAGCATTGTATACCCACCCACGATTTGTACAATCACATATGCTACGCTATGCTATGCTATAAAATAATTTGGATCTCTTTTAATAGAGAGTCCTGGTTTTAAATAAGTTTCTGTTATAATGGCAATATGCACATTATGAACTGTTAGGAAGTTGAATAATTCATCTTCCTTACCCTTTAGAGAGCGGGCATTCCAATTTAGAACTTTAAATATTTAGTTATGTATTATGTTATGTATTTAGTTATTTATTATGGATTTTTTTAAATAACAGTTTGCAATGGTTTAAGTTTCCAACAAGCAAAAACAGAATAAAACTTCATATTACTTGATCGGAATGGAATCGTTGCTTTTCAGCAATAATTTTGTGAGGAATTCGATTTTGTAATTTGTTGCAGTGTACATAATAGATGCTATAGATTCTATAGACGAGCTGAGTCAAAGGACTTGAAGAAATGTATTACAGGAATGTATTATAAGATAAGTGTGCTTATAACGCCAGTGCATAACTATTCTTATTACGTTATGCATAACGGTTAACGCAGCACCTATTAAAGATAATTATTTGTCTCAAAACTGGTTTCTCGCAGCAGCAAAAAACAGCTCTACTGACATTTTTTAAATTGTTGCTCCCTAATTTGCCTAGTAAGAAAAGATTCTAGACACCAACGTTGCCTGATGTGGATACAAATGTAGGGTATCCAATCATGGTTTGAACTAGTGAAAAACGTATCATGGTTTAATACGTATCAAAAGTATACGTATGAAAAGCGTATCATGGTTTGATTTTGAAATCTTCCATTTCATTGGCAGGAAATGAATCTGAAACAGTATGAATGGCATATTTAGGTGTACTGGAAGTGATAGAGTTCATTTAAACTTCCGCACATAATGTTTAAGTAGTAAAATGGAGCGATTTGAAAACGTCCTGAATTTGCGCTAAATTCTCCTTACCAGTGGCACAACTTCTAAAAGCTCGTAAAGGACGCATTTCATGACACAGGAGTGAGATCAATATATGTATCAAAAGAATGCCATTTTTATCTGTAATCAATTGACATCAACGTACAATCGAGAAACAATTTCAAATTGTTGAAATAATAACATTTATACGAGGTAAACACTGATCCTGGATTTAACTAAAATGTATTGTGGTTTGAACTTGTAAATACAGTCATCACAGACCAACAGACCAGAAAAATTACCATCGACCATGACTTCAACGATTTATTTGAATTTGGTTGATTGCGTCTAACAACTAGACACGCTGCGTCGTAATCCTTCGAGTTTGACATTTCACTCCAGTGCCTTCTGGTGACAATGTCATACGAAACCGTGTAACATATGCTTACAAGATGGTGGTAGATAAGTTGGACGTTGGATTTTTCAGAAAAATGTTTAAGCTGTTATGTCTGTTTGTCTGTGCAGTCATGTTCTACTGCTGTCCGCTAGGAGCGCTGCATGCGCCTAGCTGAAGCATTGTGTTTACATTTTCCATATGCAAAAATCGCCATTTTCATATCGATAATTTAGACGATTTTTACATGCTTCGAATTACTAATCTAATGTAAAAAGATGAATAGTAAAACAAATTTGCTTTGCTATAGGTTTCCTCAGCGTTTAATACATCTTCTTCTCTTTGGCATTACATCCTGCACACTGGGACATTACCGCCTCGCAGCTTAGTGTTCTCTAACCATTTCCACAGTTTTTAACTGGGAGGTTTCTAAGCCAAGTTACCATTTTAGCATTCGTATATCATGAGGCTAACATGATGATACTTTTATGCCCAGGAAAGTCGAGAAAATTTCCAACCGGGAATCGAACCCAGCAATCTTTAGCATCGTGTTTTGTAGCCGCGCAGCTTACCGCACGTCTAAGGAAGGCGTTTCATACATGTAATTAGTATTATATTTAGGAGCTGCTGCCAGTAGTTCAAACCATGGTACGAGTCAAAGTTATGTAATTTTTTTTTTCAAGGAAACTAAGCATATTTATGTGAACCTAGGATGTTTTTAGAAAGATAATGAACCAAGCTTTCATATAAACTAGAGTTCGCAGTTGTAACATGCCTTATGTTTTGGTGGCTCATCTGGCATCTGCCATTTGGTTCAAACCATGGCCGGGGTTCTGCCAAAACGCACAAAGCGGCTTATCGACTGTGTTGCCCATAATGCGCATCCAAAATTTGAACACCGATAACCGTATTAAACTTTGACAACCCTAAGTAAAACAGAAGAGCAGAAAGTAGAGATCAATTGCTAGTGAGGAGGTGCACGCAGAGTAGAAATTATTTGTTTCTATAATCTGCCACCGAATTTGTAAGTTTTAAATGTTTGTAGCTGATTTCGTTTAATAAACTTTATTTTTTAGCTTTGTAGCTGATTTAAGGTTACTCCTGACGGAATCCAAGATTAATACTGCTCGCGTTTTCGGGGGCACACCACTCGATATGGAAGCAACGCACAACTGTCATTTTTATTATTTCACGCATGCTGCGACGCAGCAAAGCTAAATCAACAAAAATGACAGTTGTGCGTTGCTTCCGTATCGAGTGGTGTGCCCCCGAAAACGCGAGCACTTTTAATCTTGGATTCCGTCAGGAGTGACCGAGCCTTATTAAACTGACTATCCACAAAACGCTCATTAGACCGGTAGTCCTCTGTGCACACAAGACCTGGACGATGCACGTGGAGGACCAACGCGCACTTGGGGTTTTCAAAGACAAAGTGCTGTCTATGGTGGGGTGCAGATGGCGGGTGGTACGTGAAGGAGAACGAACCTCTCCGACTTTAATTTGAGTAAAATAAAGTTGAGTTAGTAAAAAGGAGTATATGAGCCATTTGACCAATAAAAAAATCCTTAGTTTTCGAGAAGAATAGAAAAAATAATAATGGGAAGTGAGCAGTGAGAATTACGAGAAGTGTGAAGTACATTTCTCACTTCTCATAAGGAATAAGACGAGTAAGTAAAAAAAGTAAAAAAATGAAATAGATTTCGTGTCCGCTCCTACGTAATGATATCAAATTGTGAGCCCTCAGGCTTCAATTATAAACTGAACTCGCTGAATGATCTTCACTAATACCTACACACCATATTTCACATGCGTACAACAGCTCAGATTTTACGTTGGCATAAAAAAGCTCGAATGTTGGTGCATTGACTGACCAGCCTGTGTGAATCTTAAACTCCAAGCCCTTCTAGATCTAAGCAACTAATGGGTGTACGGAATCAAATTGCATCAATTAGAAATAGTTGCCAAAAGTAAGTTTATTAACAGATTGTCATGAAATTTTCACGAACTGAGATACAATATGTAAGCTTGATATATGCATAACTATTTCACTTTAATTCGTTAATACATTCAAATGCTGGAACTTTTTTCTTAAATGAACTCATTAGATTTTGAACAAGTCCTAAATCAACATTTAACTAATTTTATTGTCGCAGTCGATTATTTGACATAATTAGGTTTAAGGACACTCCTTGCGGATTCCAAGTGACAAAGTGCTCGCGTTTTCGGGGGCACATCACTCGATACGGAGGCGGCGCACAACTGTCATTTTTGTTGATTTAGCTTTGCTGCGTCGCAGCGTGCGTGAAATAATAAAAATGGCAGTTATGCGTTGCTTCCGTATCGAGTGGTGTGCCGCCGAAAACGCGAGCACTTTGAAACTTGGATTCCTTAAGGAGTGACCTTAACATTAACAAAGAACCCATATTTTATTTTAATAACTACTAGTATTATGTACCCGGCCTTGCTCGGAGTTGCCAGTTTGGTTTGCAGTTTTTTTTCACAATCGGAAGATAATAAAACCGGTATTTGTGTTTACTTGTTGATACTTCATCATTTGATTAAAAGAAGGCTTTTGGAAATATTGACTGATTTTGAAGAAGGGATTGTGGGTTTGAATAGCCTTATTCCGGGCAAACGTCTATTTCTAAAGAAGGGAAAACATCCACCGATGTCTTATTCCGGGCAAACGCATATTTTTAAAGAATGGATCACACCCACCATTGCCTTATTCCGAGAAAATGCCTACTTTTAAAGGAGCAATCACATCCACCATCCAGAAGGAAACACATTATTCATTGCTTTTCACTGGGCAAACTATGATTCCGATGAAGGGTAACAATTATCATTGCTTCATACCCAGCAAATGCATGCTTTCTATGAAAGATTTTTCTGATGCTGTTCAGTATTATCCCAAATTCACTTCAGGTTGAATGACCTTAGGCCAAATAGTGTTATGTTAATGGCCTGCTTCATTTAGGGATATGTCATTTTCAGGGAAATGTCATATTCTGGGATATGTGTATCGGGAAGTATCGTTTCGGGAAATATCATTTTCGTTAGTCATTTTTTGGGAAATGTTATTATTGCGATTTTTTTCACCATTTAGACTCTTATGATATAAATTTCGTCGTTCTCAGATTTCGCTGTTGGCTCCCGTGCGCATTTCACTTGAAGATGTGACAGTTGCCGCCAGCCCTCTCATGTTTACAAAAATTTTTCATTGTTCTCAGCTCTCCAGCTTATCATCCCGCATAATAAAAAACAACATGTTATATGGTCAGAATCATTATTACGATGTAAGATATAGCTTCACAGTTTACGTTGCGGTTATCGTATACTTTTCGATCGATTCAACCATAACTGCTCGACAACATCACTAAATGTCAACATATAACATGCTGTCTCTAAAATGTTCTTTATTTCCTGCATTATATGTCAACATTTTATCATACTGTTGAGCAAAAATTTTGCACGCGAAAACAGACGATTTTTTATGGTGACATAACTTAACAACCCATTCAACATATTGTTATTTGTCAAATAACCGTACCACAAACTGTTAAAACTTTATATGAGATTGTTCATTTACAGTTGTCAACAGTAAAGGATACTGTTGTCGACCGCACGGGAAAATATCCATGTACAGTTTGTAATTATGCGGGATGTTTACACAACAAAACCAGCTAGTGCTTCGATGTTTACATTCAGTCCCATTGTTCTCAATCGAGCACGTGCCTATGAACCAAGGTATTCTATAAAAAGGTTGTCGAAATTGCCTCTTAAGACAAAATTGACAACTCTTGAATTTCGTCGAGCGAATCTAATCATTCGTTAAAAATACAATACCTGGAAAATGTTATTATCAAGAATTTGCTATTTTTAAGGAATTCGGGCAATTTGTTTTCGGAGCATTGTACAATGTCAAAGATCCTCGGATGTACTAAATAAAGGGAGTTTTCTAAACAATACCCAATCCCAATACCCCCCTCTTTCCCATTCCAAATGTCCCATCCAGCCTCTCTATAATAGTTTCCTTTGGGTGGAGATTACGTGTTTACGTAATTGGTTTTAAATGACCTATGCGATAAAAAGGCATACTAAACTGTTCGTTTAATGAATATACCCTCTCTCTAATTTAACTATGGCACTCCTACCCAGTCTGATATAGTCTTCCTTAGACAGATAATAAAGGTTCCAAATTTGGTGGACATCGATAAATGGGTTCAGAAGTCATGCTGAATTGATCGATAACTAAACAATACCCCTCTCCCACACCCTCCCTCTTTTAAAATGACTTAACTACATCCACTAAAATCGCTTCCTATTATTAGACAATATTTGATACAAATTTGGTTCAAATCGGTCATGAGGCTCAGGATTTACATTGAGTTGATCGATTGCTAAAAAATACCCCTCCCCCCATCCCCTCCCTCTTTTGTAAAGAGCATCCCGTCGTCTCCTTATGATAAAGAATTCGTGTTCCGAATTTGGTTGAAATCGGTCAAGGGGTTCCAAATTTACACTGCGTTGACCGATAATTTAGCAACATACCTCCCCCCACATCCTCCCCCGTTTCCAAAGAGCATGCTTAACCCCCCTATGGTCCCCTCTGTAAGATAAAGAATTTGTGTTCCAAATTTGGTTGAAATCGGCCAAGAGGTTCAGAATTTACACTCAGTTGATCGATATTTAAGCAATACCCCTCCCCCTTTTCCAAAGAGCATGCTCAACTCCCCTATCGTCGTCTCCTTAAGATAAATAATTTGTGTTCCAAATTTGGTTGAAATCGGCCAAGGGGTTCAGAATTTACACTCAGTTAATCGATATCGGGGCCCTCCTTAGCCGTGAGGTAAGATGCGCGGCTACAAAGCAAGACCATGCTGAGGGTGGCTGGGTTCGATTCCCGGTGCCGGTCTAGGCAATTTTCGGATTGGAAATTGTCTCGACTTCCCTGGGCATAAAAGTATCATCGTGTTAGCCTCATGATATACGAATGCAAAAATGGTAACCTGGCTTAGAAACCTCGCAGTTAATAACTGTGGAAGTGCTTAATGAACACTAAGCTGCGAGGCGGCTCTGTCCCAGTGTGGGGATGTAATGCCAATAAGAAGAAGAAGAATCAATATCTAAGCAATACCCCTCCCCCCCCCCCTCCCCTTTTCCAAAGAGCATGCTTGACCCCTATTGTTCCCTCTGTAAGTTAAAGAATTTGTGTTTCAAATTTGGTTGAAATCGACCAAGGGGTTCAGAATTTACACTGAGTTGACCTATAACTAAGAAAAACCCCTCCCCCTTTTCCAAAGGGCATGTCTAACCCCAAATTTGGTTAAAATCGGTAAATGGGTTCATAAGTTATGCTGGAACATACATACAAACATACATACAAACATTGAGTTTTATATATATTAGGGTGGCTCAAAAAACACTTTTTGAAATTTTTTGATGGGCCGCCCTCTTATTCGGTTCTATTTGACGCCCTGATGCTCTGGACAAAATTTCAGCCAAAACGGTCAACGTTTGGGCGGTGCTAAACTCGTTGGAAGTTTATATGCAAAAATGTATGCAGAAACATCCAAAAACAGTGAATTGCAGTTTGACGGCACAACTTACGATGAAGAACTATGATACTCATTCAGTTCTTGTAGAATTAAATACAGAATGTTATGCTGAAAACCGCGAAGAGATTAGAGTTTATTAGGCAAAGATATTAGCATTTTACTGGAGTGTTGTAGGGGTGAATTTATTTCTTCTCAAAGGTAAAAGAAACGAACCTTGCTCAAACCCCACTTCAGAGAAATGCTAATAACTTAGCCGGGCAAACTCTAATCATCTCGCGGTTTTCTGCATAACATTCTGTATTAAATTCTTCATGAGTATCATAGTTCTTCATCGTAAGTTGTGCCGTCAAACTGCAATTCACTGTTTTTGGATGTTTCTGCATACATGTTTGCATATAAACTTCCAATGAGTTTAGCACTGCCCAAACATTGACCGATTTGGCTGAAATTTTGTCCAGAGCATCAGGGCATCAAATAAAACCGAATAAGAAGGCGACCCATAAAAAAATTGAAAAAAGTTTTTCCCATACTAATTTGAGCCACCCTAATATATGAATATATATATATATATATATATATATATATATATATATATATATATATATATATATATATATATATATATATATATATATATATATAAATATAGAAAGAAGAAGATAGATAGAAGATATAAGATAGATAGATAGATAGATAGATTACAAAAACAAAAATTCAAAAAAGTGCTTCAGTGTGAACCAACCTGAATAATGAGACTGACGGTGTTTACTTACTATAGAATCGATGAAATAGATGAGGTTTAAGGAAAGCTAACTTGAAATTAATCAAAGAATTGAAAATGCGGACGTTATTATTATTAGCCAATAAAAAATGTTACCGCTCGAGATCAATACAGCATTTTATGTTCCATAATGCAAAATTAAGTTGGATTTCTAGCATCTTTTCTTAAGATGTGGATTGTTCAGTTAACCAGAGTTCCGCTCGTCAAATATTCTGTGTGTCTTAGATAATGCTGCTTGTGTCCATTTATGATTTTATGAACCTCTCAAATACAATCTCTACATGTTCAATGGTTGATTGTAGTAGATTTTTACAAACTAAATGGCGCCAAGAGCTGAGTGCAAATGACCTGTAGCTTCGAATGCGACATTTAATAAAAAAAATTGTTTATAACGCCATCTGAGTTGTCTTGTCTCTCGCCTCAACTCCGGTCGTGTCGCTGACCTAATAATTCAACGGACGCTATTTCGCGTTGGATCTTTTGCATTACACAAGAAAATTCCGCTCATTTGAATCAGCACAGAAGCTGTGAGCACACACGACTTATGTTTGTTTAGGACAGTGGTTCTTAATTTGGGATATATGTTCACCTTGGTACAGAAAAAAAATGTAGTAAAGTACGAGATTTTATTTTAAATTTCCACGGGAAATTCTTCGGCGTTACCATGGAAAACTCTTTAAATGTCATAAAACGAGTTCGAACTATCCCATTCAATTCAACCCCTTGATTGTAACTTTAACAAATACGTATTTCGACATCGACAGTAAGGCCGTTTTCAGCGTCTCGTACTTCTGTTAAAGTCACAATCAAATGGTGGAATGAAATGGCATAGTACGAACTCGTCTTATGACAAGTGAAGACATTCCACTCAAAGCTCAAAATAATGTTCTTATCAAATTCTTCGAAATTTTCAAGGTTTTTTTCTCGGAATTTTTTACGAACATCTCTTGGGAATTTCGTTTTCAAATGAAACTCTTCTGAAATTCCACGGAACTTCAACTTTCAGTTTCGACAAAGAGAAGTGATTCTTTTTTAATTTTAAGTTGTAGTTTCTGTAAGTTCAAACATACATTTTAAATCTGTAACGGATGCATACAATTATCCTAGAACTGTTCATTTCCTAAGTGAACTTATTGTCTTTCCATACACTATACACATACAGTATAAGAGAAAAGCAAAAATAAGCATCTCGTCCTAGAACTATGACCTGGATGTTGTACAACATATTTTATTTGAACGAAAATAGCATCGATCGTAAAATAAATACAACTAACTCGGTCTAAGTCCTCTCATTCTGTACTGCCATCGGCTGCTGCTACATTAAGCGATGTAAACATGGTCGATTGGTCATGATCTCGTGCAGCCGCTGCCGGTGAAAGCATAAAAATAGCATCCATTTCACATACATATGCAGTATTCCCATGAGCAGACATATGTTTCAATCCTGGGTTGGCACGCAGAATGGCAGCTATAACTATTTCTGTAACAAATCTAATAACGATCTGGACAGACATCCATATTACAACTGTAACTGTTGGATCGATAAGACGTATCGAACCTGTCTGTTACTAAAGCAATTTCAAAAACCAAGTAACAATATGCAAACTACGTTTTGGATAGCCACTGTTTCAGTGCCTAATTAGCAAATATCGCGTCCGTTCACGTTTTTCGAATGATCATCCAGCTGCTCACTGTTCATATGCACGTGAAGATCACGGATCTGTTGTATGCATAGGAGAGAGGAGGCGAACTGGGAAGATGGTAGACAACAACAGATCTGGTCCGTTTGTGCTGTACAGCTGCCGAGCTATAATGCAGCACTATGTTGCTTGTTTCATTTATTTAATGAGAGCAATTTCTAAACACCATGTCTCTGGCTAGTGAGAATTTATTTTTCACTGAAATTAGCATTTGCCAATTTACTAGGGCGCTGTCTTTAGAAACGTATTTACCATAATGTAAGATGGAAGAGCCTGAAGTTTCTTTTGAAATTTTTGTTTTGCTTCATAAAGAGTTACTCTCAGAGAGGCCAGTGATATTCTCCGTGTACTGAGTATACTGGGTGTATTGAAACAAATATGTAGGGAAGTGGTGGTAAAATAAACAGTTGGCTATATTTATATCAAGAAGAGTTCAAGAAACAAACCATATCAAATAGCGAAGATAAAAATTTGAATATGTAAATTTAATTAAAAAAAAAAACCCTGAATAATCCACCTAGCGGTGGTGGTGCCTTTCTCGCGCAAAAAAACTTAAAAATATGAGTGAGTGATTTTATGCGTGTTTTGCGCATAGAAAATAGTATTTCGGCCATAACTTCTGATCCCATAGTCCAATTTGGCCAATTTTCAATAGCAAACAATGGGACAGGATTTTTAGTCGAATGGAACTTTTTGCGAGTAATTCGGCCAATGCTAAGTTCCAAAAAGTGTGTCTACAAAATTTTGTACACATACACACATACACATACATACATACATACACACAAACAGACATCACCTCAATTCGTCGAGCTGAGTCGATTAGTATATAACACTATGGGTCTCCGAGCCTTCTATCAAAAGTTTGGTTTTGGAGTGATCGTATAGCCTTTACGTATAATTAGTATAGGGGAAGGTGGGTAGACTTGATCCCCGGGGAGACTTAATCACCCCCTGTTTTATCGAGAACTAAAGTAGTTTTGTTCTAGCGTATTTTTTAGTATAGATCCTCTAGACAAATGACCTTTATGTGGTGAGTTATTTTTTTGGATTGACAACCTTATTTATTCTGCAGGGCGGATTGTATGTTTTGACCTTCCTAAAGATTTTTTTATTCGCCACGCAAAATTTGAATTTGAACTTTTCATAACAATAACCAAAGTCTTTCGTTTTTTCTCAGCAACAAGCCATAAATATGCTTATTGATCTGTACTGATGAAAATGTCAACATTCCATCAAAGTCTTAGGATATTTGGATTTGAAGTTAATGCCTCAATACGGGGAGACTTGATCCCCCGTTAGTCACCCATACAAAAATTTGGCGAAAAAATTCAAAAAAATATAAATCTGTTCTTAGGCTACTAATTTTTTGTAGATTTGACGGATTTGATGAAGGGTTGGCAGGAATAATGATTTATTGCGTATATCTCAAAGAAAGGGGATCAAGTCTCCCCAAATTTTAAAATTGCATGTGCTGTCGAATTCAATAACAAAAATCGTCTGTGTGGAAATCGAGAGAGTCTGTGTGGAAATCGCGAATGTTTATTTATTCTTGGCAGTGATACATCGGAAATCAAAAAAGGGGATCAAGTCTACCCAGTCTCCCCTTAATACGAGAAAGGCAATAACTGATATTTCAAAACTTTTTTTCCTGTTTTTATTATTTTGATAATTAAGAGCTTCTCAAAAGATATACCAGATTTTTCAAAAGGCTCTGGTAATCTTAAATAGTTATATACATATTCAGTGCTGGGAGTTAAAAAAAGAAAATTAAATGTTTCACAAGGGTTTTAGAAACAATGTTCATTTTACCACCAGGCAGTGGTCATTTTACCCGCACTATTTTTGTACATACGAAATTTAGTTGTTTTTTTTTTCAAAGAAAAACTATATAAAACAATGCATATTAGCGAAAAAATTGCTCAGTGCAATAAGAATATGAGTTAAATTGACTTGGATTTTTTCACGGCAGAATTGCTTTAACCCTTTCAGGCCAATTTTTCTAAGCGGTATTACGCAGTAAATTTGATGTGTTCCATTTGTTTTCGTGATTTTATTTATACCTAAATGAGAACTGACAAAGAAGGTTGAAAAATATTATTTCGGGATGTACTAGATCATCCAAACTGTCCTTGAGTCCGGAACTTGCGATCTACAGTTACAATGCGAGCTTTTAACGTCACTATAAGCTAGGGTACGTATTCAACCACGTCCATAACATATTTCTAAAGATCAAAAGACATGGTCAGATGGTTTTGGGATATCCTGGGTCATCCAAAATGTCCTGCGATCTACTGCCACGAAACAAGATTTTTTCGCCACTATAAGCTTGGATTTGTATTTAGCCATGTCCATAACATACTCCAGAAGACCATGAGACATGGTAAGATGGTTTTGGGATATCCCTGGTCTTCCAAACCGTTCTTGAGTTCAGAACTTGCGATCTACAGCCACCACACTAGCTTTTTTCGTCACTTCAAGCTTGAATATGTATTCAACTATAACCATAATATATTTGTGAAGAACAAGAGACATGGTTAGATGGTTTTGGGATATCCTGGGTCATCTAAACTATCCTCAGAGTCAGAACTTGCGATCTACAACCACCACTCTAACTTTTTTCGTCGCTCCAAGCTTGGATATGTATTCAACTATATCCATAACATGTTCCAGAAGACCGGATGACAAGGTAAGCTGCTTTTGGGACATCCTGGATTATCCTTAGCCGTGCGGTAAGACGCGCGGCTACAAAGCAAGACCATGCTGAGGGTGGCTGGGTTCGATTATCGGTGCCGGTCTAGACAATTTTCGGATTGGAAATTGTCTCGACTTCCCTGGGCATAAAAGTATCATCGTGTTAGCCTCATGATAAACGAATGCAAAAATGGTAACTTGGCTTAGAAACCTTGCAGTTAATAACTGTGGAAGTGTCCTTGAGTTCAGAACTGGCGATCTACAGCCCCCACTTTAGCTTTTTTCGTTGCTTCAAGCTTGGATATGTATTTTTTCGTCGCTCCAAGCATGAATATGTATTCAAACATATTCGAGGATATCAGGAAACATGGATTGTCCAAGCTGTCCTTGAGTTCCTAACTTGCGATCTACAGCTACGACACTAGCTTTTCTTGTCACTTGAAACTTGGATATGTATTCAAGCATATCCATAACATATTCCAGAAAACCAGGATACATGGTAAGTTGGTTTAGGGACATCGTTTTTCGTCGCTTCAAGTTTGGATATGTATTCATCCATATCCATAATACATTCCTGAAAATCAAGGGACATGTTTAGATGATTTTGGGATATCCTGGGTCATCAAAACCGTCTTTGAGTTCAGAACATGCGATCTACAGGCACAGCAGTACATTTTCCAGCTAACCGTAAGCATTCAAAAATCCGTACGTGCGACTTTAACGCTGTCATAGTGCAAACATGCTTTATACTGGCTTATAGAGCCTGGCTTATATAGCTTTATATTGCCGAAAAGGCAAAATATAGTGCTAATGGTTACTTTGGTATCCGTCACTCAAAGCTCTGATATATCGGCACCAACATTTCAAATTTTCTCAAAGTTACTATTGCCGTCAACTGGGGGGAAGATGATCATTGAGGTGAAGATGATCATTTGATCAAGGGGGCCCTCCTTAGTCGTGCGGTAAGACGCGCGGCTACAAAGCAAGACCATGCTGAGGGTGGCTGGGTTCGATTCCCGATGCCGGTCTAGGCAATTTTCGGATTGGAAATTGTCTCGACTTCCCTGGGCATAAAAGTATCATCGTGCTAGCCTCATGATATACGAATGCGAAAATGGTAACCTGGCTTAGAAACCTCGCAGTTAATAACTGTGGAAGTGCTTAATGAACACTAAGCTGCGAGGCGGCTCTGTCCCAGTGTGGGGATGTAATGCCAATAAGAAGAAGAAGAAGATGATCATTTGATGTGTCAGTCAAAAGTGCCAAATTTTTTTATGAAACAGTAGTCAACAATATTCTCCGTTCAAGTAATGTTACCGCTAGGTAGAAATCCGAGTTTTTCGATTATAATCATGAAAATGTATTTTGTGGAAGAAATAGAGAGATAGTCATAAATGACGCTATTTTCGTTTCAAATATTGACTTCGTAGACTTCTTTACGTAGTAAATTCAACATTCATACAAATAACCTAGTGTATTTTGACTACTAGGTCATAATAATTTTAGTAGAGCTGTCTTGATCAACTTCACCCCAAACCAGATTACTCAAAAAATGCGTGATAAATTAATTTATTTCAATAAATGCGAATGCATTTCAAAAAACTAAAGTTGTTGATAATTGCAACATATAGCAGTACATGTTTTGAAAATATTTGTTTTGATTTAAAATGTAAACACACATTGTTATTGCATGTTTTGTCTTAAAAATGATCATCTTCCCCCCAGTTGACGGTACTCAAAGTTACTATATGTATTTGATTGACCTCCCGGGGAAGTGTAACGGATACAATGGAATTCATATTGAAGCTTTGAATAACGAAAAGAACTTCTTAACAGCTGTAGATCTGAAGTCCCGAACTCAAGGACAGTTTGGATTGCCCAGAATATTTTATAACTATCTTACCATATCCGTTAACCATCCGGGAGGTGCAATGGATATAATTGAACGGATATTGAAGCTTTGAGTACCAAAAAGAGCTTCTAAGCAGCTGTAGATCTCAATTCCTGACCTCAAGGACAGTTCGGATTGCCCAGAATATCTCGAAATTATCTCACTATATCCAAGTCGGGTGGTTTAATCCCCGGAAATAGGCAATTAACTTTGATTGAACTGAGGATATCCTACTGCAAATGTATGCTTAAATTGATGTGAAACAATTTACGTTGTCCTTGAACGAACAAAATATCGCAAGTCAGTCGAAAAGCCGTTTGGTGCGGTTTGGCTGAACCCCGACCATTTGTCTAGTGGAATTATTTAGTTTTTCAACAATATGTATCAAAATTTCGAAACAAAAACTATGGATTAACAACGAAAATAAGATTGCTTATCACATAACTATAGGTACGAGCTTATTTTTTGTTATTATTACTTGTTTTAAGTTTTTTTTGGCAGCTTACTGTGAGTTCAAAAATTATTGTTGATTTTGTTGTTCAAATTTTGGCAAAAAATAAATGCAAATTCATCCGAAGGTTATATCATTCAACAGCAAATTTAGTCAAGATTAGGATACCTAACTCACAATAAGTAATTGTGATAACAGGAAATAATAGTTTATTCATTTCTTGAAAATGGTGAAACTGATCAATGTTTCCCTGGTGATCAATGTTCCCCCGCATTGAGGTAATCGTAAAACCGAACACATGTTTGATGATTTAAATAAATACACGCATAGATCTAATCCGGCGTTCAATTTAGAGGCTTTTTTAGCGGCAAATGTCAGTATAATCAAGGCTAATTATGTTTCTTCTAGTGCAATTACCATACTCAGTGGTAATCAACTGAATGAATCTATGAAGAAGTAAACTGAGTAAGTCATTCTATGTTTTGAATAATCAAAACACGATTGTCAAAACTCGGAGCGAATGTGCTTCATGAAAGTGAATATTTTATGCTCTGAGTGCAACTAAT
This sequence comes from Armigeres subalbatus, assembly GCF_024139115.2. Lineage (NCBI taxonomy): Eukaryota > Metazoa > Arthropoda > Insecta > Diptera > Culicidae > Armigeres > Armigeres subalbatus. The sequence goes on from NC_085140.1 coordinate 437,941,723, forward strand.
AGATGGATATTTGAGTTTTCGAAATGTCACTTCAATCTGACAAAATGGTACACGCCAAATACAAGCGAACAAAGACACTGATGGCGTGTATTCTACACGCCGTTGTATCTGCTGTGCGTGCGCCCGCGTGCCTCCGACGTGTATTATTTTGACAGATCGAAGTGATATTTAGAAAACTCGAATATCTATCTATTAGTTGCATTAACTAAATAAATTTTATTCGATTGTTAAAATTTGTGAAAAATAACAGAGCAGATTTTTCGCCAGCTGTGTAGGACATCTCTGCCAGCATCAGGACCCTGAAACAGAACCTGGTTACCAAACGTATAAATGGGCAAGTATATAAGGAGTGTCTCACGAGTTCGGTGGCTAATGGCTACCGCTTCTGCCTTATAAGCAGGAGGTCGTGGGTTCAATTCCAGGCTCATCCCTTTCCTACTTTGTATTTCTACCTTAGTTCTTTCTGTGTTTCACGTTTTACCAAAACGATTCCTACTGTTATAACCTCCCACACAATCCCAAAACCTCCCGTGGCACCTATGAGAGGTCGTAGAGTTCTCTGCATCTTTCTTAAGTAGGTGTCCAACTAACCATCCTTCCCCTTCCCAGCATTCGCAAGGACGTGGCCAGGACAAATCTTGACTATTGGAGAGTGCATTGCTTCCATCTAAGAGATAGTGATTAGTCCCAAATCAATATCTGTGGTAACGGATGAAAGTGATCCTACTCTCATACAACAGTCTTGGCTTGTACCACCTACGAATTTGTGCGAAATGCTCAATGCTAATGCTAATGCTAAGTATATAAGGAGTGTCTCAGAAGCGATTTTTCCCATTCATTCAATCGCACTACGGCCCGTGATGCTTTGACCTGACTAAGCAACCTGTCATTACAGACGAGATGTAATGGAATGTTATCTCCAATTTTTTTGGGCAATTATCAGAGGTAAACTTAAGAAATGCTAGAAAACCATCTGATATGAAAAAGTAGTGTAAAAAAAAATGGCACTAACCGTTCCACTCTACTATGTCTACCGGACAACAGGCGCAAGAATCTGACGTTCGTCGGCTATGCGATACGCGGCAATGTCCCAGTCGGGGATGTAATGGCAATGAAGAAAAAGTAGAAGAAGTATGTACATATGTATGTAGTTATCGACCATCCTAGCTTAGGTCTTGCTCTGCAATGTCCGAATAATCCGTGTGTGAACCCAAAACCCGTCGGAAGCCACGATCCTGCCCTAACAAATTGTTATTCCTGTGCGTGAGTCGCGTCGGATCGCACGTTGCGTTTACCTAAGAGCTAAGCTAGGGTTGAAGAAATCGGCCCTTGTTTCATAAACGTATATTTAAACATTGACCTGTTCGGTGGACATGGACATGTTCCTCGTTTAGTTGGCTGCACTTCCCTTCAAAACAAAAACGAATACATATGCTTACTATAAGTGTGGAGAGTAACAATCGCTCCCAGTGAGCAAACGGCTCATGGAATGCGCCAGCCTGAGCGCCAAGTCAGCGAAACTGCGGTTAGTCAGTCAGTCGTCGTTCATACGTCGCCAAGATTGAAACGCGCTAGTCACACTTTACTCAAGTAGGCAAGAGGCGCGAAACCGCGGCTTAAGTCCACCAAAGGGAGCATTTCACGTGCGCGCTCGCGACCAATATAATTCAACGGGAAACATCTTCTTACCTCCAGACGTTGGTTGGTTATACATATTCAATTATTTTTGATTGAAATTGATTAATGGGTTGCGCGATTTGGTCTTCGTTTTCACGTCGCGAATTTGTCGCTTAGTGGATGAATAGGGTACTGAATCATCGTTGCTATTTTTTGTTCAAATCGGTACCATCGAAAGTGTTTTGGAAAGCGGGGAAGATAACGCGGTATACGAACGCAATCATCGGAATTTCGAATCTCTAATCTTTTGCAAACTTGCAATTGAGATCCGCGTGCACCTGCGGATGATGCAGCAAACTGAAACCTGACCACAGTCGCAGACACGCAGACCAGTTGGAAACGCCACAACTGGAATTAATCTGATCGCGTATTCAAAGTGCATCATTATTCAAGAGTTGTTGGGATCTCGAAATCGTCGCCGTCGTCGTGAATGCCGAGACTGCTACAGTGGGGGACGCCGGGCGCACAGTTCAGAGTGGAATGTTATATAAACCGGCGAAGCAGCAACGTGAACTAATAAAACAAGATAGTATCGCACAGAAAGACTTTTGGGGACACCAAGTAGTCGGCAGCAGCGTGGAAGGGCGGCTAGTGACGAATTAAAATCATAACACGCAGAAAACAAGCGGAGAACGGAGAGCTGAAAATAATAATATTTAAGCAGCGTCGGTGGCAGTCAGCATTAGGAAAGTTTGTCGCGAAGGTGAAAATGGAAACCACAAACTCTCGATCAGCGGATGGAAATGGAATGAGGAGTTGAAAGTGATTGCAAAATGCGCAATGTTTAGTTAGACTTATTGAGGTGCATATTTGCGTATAAGAGAAACGAAAGTTTTCTTCAAATGAGATTTATGATGAGCAAGATGAAATAGGGGTAATGTAGATGCACCCAGTGGAAGAACGTTTCTGTTTTAGCGTTTTCAAATAGCAATTACATTTTTTTTTTGGTAATTTCTTGACCGATTCCTTCGCAACAAGGTGCATTCGATCCGGATTGATCCCGTTTTTTTATTCATACTGGATTGAGGGAGGTTTTCTCCGCATAAAGTGACCATTTACAAATTTAAGGTCGTGTGACACCTCAAACTTCATTATTTTACAAAACAATGATGGGAATGATATTTTCAGGGTTTCTGCGCCACTCGGGTTCAATCCGGCCACAATCTGGGGGACCTAAGAAATGAACATTTTTTAAATTCATACAAAATAGGACGTGTGCAATCTTATACTTGATGATTTTACGAAACAATGCAATGGAATAAATTCTGTTTTTGTGGCTTTTAGGCTATTTGGTCATATTGGCTGCGATCCGTGAAACCTACTGAAGGAAAATTTGTTCAACTGAAGGAGGCCTAAAAATATCACTCCCAACATTGCATTGCCATGAAGCGGTGTCATACGACCTGTTTTGACTCAATTTAAAACCATTCCGTAGGTTCTACAGATTGAAGCAGATGTGACCAGGATGAACTCAAGTAGCCCAGAAACGCTGAAAATATCCCATCGTTACATTGTGAATTCATGTTTGAGGTGTCGCCCGACGCACTTTATTCAATTTAGAAAATAGCCATTCCACAGATCCTTCGGAATGTGACCGGGTTGAACTCAAGTGGCCCAGGAACCCTTAGAATATTATTTCCTATGATATCATGATGTTTGAGGTGTAACATGGTCTGTTTTGACTCAATCTAGGAACTGGCCGTGAGTCCTCCGGATTGTGTCACTTTTGCAGGGCTGGTAGCGATCAATGCCGCTCAGAATAGTGACTTTGGTGACTGAAAAAAGGGACCAAAAAAAGGGCGAAAAAAGGGACCAAATAGTGACTTTCAGAAGCAGAAAAAGTGACCAAATAGTGACTTTTAATTTAATTTGTAGTGACAAACATTGACTTTATTATGAAGGTAATAATTTTCAAAAAATTTCTCTCCCTTTATATCCGAAATTTGGGAGGGGGTTATCCCGCCCATAGTGTCTGTGGAGCACCATCAAAATTTGCACCTTCTAACCTTCACCGAATTGTATCAACAACAAAAAGCAATATTTGGCACATATTTTGGTTACATTAGACTGCAAATATAATCAATTTTGAGTGCACATAGCTAAACTATTGAAAACAATGAGTTAACTATTGATTTACAATTGACACTTTTTTCGTTTTCCACTAATTTTAGTTATGCCAAATAACTTTTGTTCTATCATTTTTGTTAAAGATGATTCCTTCCTATTGAAATCACTGAAAAAAGTCGTGGGCGGGAAAGGGTTAAAGAAGCAACAAATTAAAAAAAAAAATGAATTTCCAAAACATTATTCAACAAATCCGATGAAAAGGAAATTATGTGCTTATTTAGTGGAATGTCTTCACTTTTCATGAACCATTTAATTCCATTACTTTGAAATCTTTACAAGTATACGTATTTTGACCTCAACAGTAAAAACGTTTTTAGTCTATAAAGTCGATTCAATTATGAGACACTGATCAAAGTTTGCAAAGTCGTGGAATTAAATGGAATAGTTCGTCTTATGACAAGTGAGATCTGATGAGTTTGCTTTATATGATTATTCTCGATATTTTTTAAAATTTTCTTCCCTTCACCAATGGAAAAGCACAACTTTAAGGCAAGTCATGCAGAATAATGTGCACTCATGTTTAATTTGAATACGAACTTCTTCGGAAAATCTTTGCTTGTGTGTGAAAATGGATTTATGATATAAATTTATTTAATGAATATTTAAACATAGATTTAATCCGACTCACAAAGTTTATAAATATGAAACCCAAGAATAATTTTGAAACCTGAATATTTTTTTCAAAACATTAAAAAGCCTTATCAAGCAGTGCGAGCAACCAACCAACAAATTCACGATGTTTCTCGATGGAAGATCCAAAGTTTATGCAGCTTCAAATGTTCAAATTGCCATCAGATTGTATTTTGGAGTTCTTAAGTATTTATCGGAGCAGTTGTCGAGAGACTATTTATTTTGGTCCTTAAGATAGTCTCATATCTCGGGAAAATTTTCCGCCGAATTTTGGGACCCGGGTATTTAAAATGGGGCCGGGATTTTGATTGTCCGTGCCCAAATCCCGAAAACATCGTATATGCAAAAATACATGGGGAAAAATCCGCTGACCAAATTCCCGAGGTGTGAGGCTACCTTTACGAAAACATCATGGAAAATAATCTTTCTATGGGGGATCCCTTATAAACTTAGTTTTTTATTTCTGCAGCTCGGCATAAAACCGCGGAGCCGTGAGCCCAGCAAAAAAAAAAATACTGACCTCCCGGCAAAACTTATTTTTGTTAGCTTAGCTATAATTATTCGTCGATTGAGACAGATATCTCAGAAAAAAAAACTGTTTGCTGAGGCGCGCCTGTGCGAATCTCGATACAAGTTCAACAAATTGCAGAGATCCCATTACTTTTTGAACTTATTTGTCTACATAACACCAAAATAAAATTTGAGGTGACGCACGACCTGTTTTGACTCAATTTAGGAAATGGCCATTCAGGAGGTCCTCGAATTGTAGCCGGATTGAACCCGAGTGGCCCAAGAACCCTGAAAATATCATTCGCATAATTTCCCTTGTGAAATCATGAAGTATGAGGTGTCACACGACTTATTTTGGGTCAATTTGGGAAATGGCCATTCTGGAGGTCACCGGATTATGTCGATGTGGCCAGATTGATCTCGAGCAGCCCAGGAAACTCAAAATTATCAAATGATGGAATCCAAGGTGTCGCACGACCTATTTTGACTCAATTTAGGAAATGGTCATTCTGAAGGTCCCCCGGATTGTACCCGAGTTGAACCCGAGTGGCCCAGGAAACCTGAAAATATCATTCCCATCATTGTTTTGTTAAATCATGAAGTTTGAGGTGTCACACAACCTGTTTTGAGTTAAATTTGTAAACGGCCACTTTATCCCGGGACAGTTGACCCCAACAGATTCTGGAATCCTAAAGAGAATGAACAAGTCTCTCACTTATCATCTCTGTATACTAGACCTGTTCACCATTTTCAAAAGTATTCCAGATTCAAAGTGCCACCCCTCTATTTCAATGAGTATCTTAAATGGAGTCTCCTGACCAATTTTCAGCCAAATCCATGGAGATTTGGAGGTGCATCAAATGAGATTTGTGATTTTTTAGACTTTTTCATAGAAATGTCGTCTGAATGCATCAATTTTACTCCACATAGTAGAAGCATTAGTCGTGAATAGCTTCTTTAGACTATTACCTACCACTTTGTCATTGATACTAGGATGTTTAGAGGGCTTATTCTATGACTTTTTAGTAGATTTTGCTGAAAAAAATGGCTAAAAACCAGAAAAATAATTTTAGGTGCTTCTGGGGGTAGTAAAATTTTTCAATGTGTGCCCAATTCAATTATTCCGTTTATTTCCTTCAACTGTTGCGGAAGTTTCGTCCATACATCAGTTTATTCTGAAAAATAAGCTTAAGCATGTAATAATGCAGTTTTCATGAAATACTCAACATTTGAATAGGGTAGTCAAGCAAGACCATTCCCCCATGCTAATACCAAGTTGACCATGATTTATGAGCAATATCATCCAGTATGCTTGACCTACTGGTATGGAACTAAAGTGGGCTATGTGGTAGTGTCAGGGCCTGCAGATCAAGAGGTCCACGGTTCGAGGCGCCGAGTAGATAAAGATTTTTTTTTTGTCAAGTCTTATGGAAAATGTTATGTTTTCAATGACCTTTCGGGGTCGTTAACTACATTTGAATGTGACTGATTCTATACCCTTCTCCTAGCTATTGCATCACTCATGCCACTGACTAATTTTAAACAACCTTCAATTATTGAGATTATAATAAGTTCATGTCCATCATTGCAGTCACCAATGAATCGTCTACTTTGAGCGTGCCTACAGCGACACACTAGGAGTTAACTCTCTGTAATCAGTATGGCGAAAGGCATCTACAGTTGATTTTCTCGAAGTTAAAAACCCTAATCGAAAAAGTATTTGGTAAGCGTAGTAGCGGATTCCTTCCTGCATAACCGGTACCAAATATTTGTCCCGATAAAATTACCCTTTTTGAGAAAACCCACGTAAATTACATGTGTTTTGCCATATACAAAGTTCTGGCGGTTAACTCATATGCTGGCTATTTGCGCATATACGATAGCGCCTGGATGGTGGCAGCGGCGGGTAGAAAACCAGCCACTACCAATAATTCATTGTGAAGTAAGGATCGATCCGGTTTTGTTTGTGCCATGAGTGTGGTACAATAACTAAGGAGAGGATAACCAATAAATCAGAATGTTATTTAAACTTTAAACTAGATTTTTTTTATCACGCTCAATAATAAGTTTCCGACCGCGACAGATTATCGACAACATGGAATTAGCCACCTGGCTTGATAAATAAAATATCTTTAACTGCTTGGCGCCTCGAACCGTGGACCTCTTGATCTGCAGGCCCTGACACTACCACATAGCCCAATCTAGATGCATATCAGTGGGTCGAGCATACTGGATGACATTGCTCATAAATCATGGTCAACTTTGTTTTAGCATGGGGGAATGGTCTTGCTTGACTACCCTATTCAAATGTTGAGTATTTCATGAAAACTGCATTATTACATGCCGAAGCTTATTTTTCAGAATAAAGTGATGTATGGACGAAACTTCCGCACCAGTTGAAGGAAATAAACGGAATAATTGAATTGGGCACATATTAAAAAAAATTACTACCCCCCGAAGCACCTAAAATTATTTTTCTGGTTTTTAGCCATTTTTTTCAGCAAAATCTACTAAAAAGTCATAGAATAAGCCCTATAAACATCCTAGTATCAATGACAAAGTGGTAGGTAATAGTCTAAAGAAGCTATTCACGACTAATGCTTCTACTATGTGGAGTTAAATTGATGCATTCAGACGACATTTCTATGAAAAAGTCTAAAAAATCACAAATCTCATTTGATGCACCTCCAAATCTCCATGGATTTGGCTGAAAATTGGTCAGGAGACTCCATTTAAGATACTCATTGAAATAGAGGGGTGGCACTTTGAATCTGGAATACTTTTGAAAATGGTGAACAGATCTACTGTATACATATTAGACCTCTTCATGTTTTCAAAAAGTATTTAAAATTCAACTGGTCAGCCCAGAATCACAATTCTTATGCTAAAGTAAGTCTCCTGTCAAATTTTCAGCTAATTCGGATAAAATTTCGAGGTGGCTCAAGTCGATTTAGTGTTTTTGGGCTATTTTTAATTTTGGAAAAAATCTAACATGAGATATAAACGTCAAAAACTATCGCAACAACCTCTATACGGAAGCTATTGGTATCCTCTACAAGTCTTGTGAACATTGCGAGTCGTTCCGTTCACGTTTTGTCCATGTTAAAGTGATTTTTAAGCTTTTAAGTGCATAAAAATACTGTTTCCCCCAAAAGTCGTTGTTCTACAAAATTCTTGAGTTTATGACAAATGATTGTTAATTTATTATATTATTATTCCTCTTTTTTCCCTGGAAATTTGAGTAATATAATTGCCCATGTGCGATTTACCGTTAAATTCTTAAAAATCAGAAGCTGAACATTTGTCATAAATTTGCACGCTGAGATTTCTTCAAACAAGTTGTTCAAACAAAGAAGCTTCGATTTCACTTGTTACTACGATGCGCTCAATGTTAAAAGCATGCAGACATATGATAAAATTAACAAAATTTGGAAGTCGTTTGTTGTAAGCATCAAATATCATATGATTTGATTTATGTTTTGTTCGAACAACTTGCTTGAAGAAATCCTAACGTGCAAATTTATGACAAATGTTCAGTTTCTGATTTTTAAGAATTTAACGGCAAATCACACATGGGCAATTATATTACTCAAATTTTCAGGGAAAAAAGAGGAATAATAATATAATAAATTAACAATCATTTGTCATAAACTCAAGAATGTTGTAGAACACAACTTTTGGGGGAAACAGTATTTTTAGCACTTAAAAGCTTAAAAATCACTTTAACAAGGACAAAACGTGAACGGAACGAATCGCAATGTTCACAAGACTTGTAGAGCACATCAATAGCTTCCGTATAGAGGTTGTTGCGATAGCTTTTGACGTTTATATCTCATGTTAGATTTTTTCCAAAATTAAAAATAGCCCAAAAACACTAAATCGACTTGAGCCACCTCGAAATTTTATTCGAATTAGCAGAAAATTTGACAGGAGACTTATTTTAGCATAAGAATTGTGATTCTGGGCTGACCGGTTGAATTTTTGATACTTTTTGAAAACATGAAGAGGTCTAATACATATACGATATGTATCATACCGCGAGAAACTTTTTTCGCAAGCTGTCATGATAGAGAACTGATTCGGGAGGCTATAGCTTACTTATTTAGCTTGAGAGCTTTACGACACAGTCACAGTTTTATTAATCGAACAAGTGGAGTTTGAGACTTGCTTTCTCTTTTGATGTGCATGTCTCGAGACGTATTCTACAACATGAGTCTAGTGCTAGTGTCTATATGGCCTACGGAAAAGACAATTGAATCAATGTGGCTACTATCATTACTATAATCATTACTATAAACACCCTAAAACATCTATATCATCGTGATTGCCAATCAACTACCAGCTGGTGCTAAATTTTTATTTTATATAATTTATAAGAATCATATGAAACCACGATTCAAAATATAAATGAAGTGAAATCTTAACATATTCAAAATTAATAGGTTTTTGTGGTATTGCTAAACTAAATAAAACTTAAGGATTATGTAAAACCACGCCAAACTTGCTGAAACGAAAAAAAAACCTCGTAGTCAGCAATGTTTTGTTTGGCCGTGTAAACAAATTTCATACAACATTTTTGCAAAGTTCCTCTATTTTGCATGAATGCATGATTCATCGATAAATAATAATTAAACCTTTTTTACACGGATTCCCAAATTTTGAACTGAAAACTTTTTTTTCACGGAACGTATCCCCCGCATAAAAAAAAAGAATCGGTTGAATCCACTGATCTCGAGCCTCAACATGTTCTGTGGTGTTTCATAAACTTATAATTTGTAAGAGCAACGATTGGATTGATTCTGAAATCACAATTGATACTAGGTACTGTATCGAAGAGCTGTAGCCCATCAAAGAACAAAGAACTGTATATGTATATATTTTTTTCGGAGTGCCATTTCAACAAACACCGCACCGCCGCCGTAGCAGAGGAGACTACCGCCATTAAGTCTGAATTTATGGTCACCGTTGTCGAAAATATGCAAATTGGACATTCCTTTGCGTACGTCATTGAGCTTGAACCAAGTATGAGCGATCGCGAATTGCGTCCTTTTTTGGAACTCACTAATCAGACACGCAACTCGCGCTGGGCAAATTTTTGACACCTTCAACTAACCGCAAGTTAATGCATAGCGGCTTATATGGAAAATATTAATCAATCTCTACCTTTTCGATTCAGCTTTGGATTTTTTTAAAATATGTTCAAGAATTTTGGTATGCATTTTCCTAGTGAACTTTTTTCCTTTTCTCACTTTCTTACAGCTTCCTTGGGTAGGTGTAGAAATCAGTTCTTCAGTTAGATTGAATGTACACAAGCCTGCAACACACCGTGAGAGTTGTCTTTGCCACAACTGTAAATGAATGTAATTCCCACTGATTCCATATCCCCAGAAAAGCATGTAATTTTCGGAACTTTTTAGGACTTAACGTGCAACGTTATGCAGCACAGCATGAACGAAAGAGAAAAAGGTGTGATTAAGCAAGTTTATGATGATAGATTGAAGACTTGTGCTGCGCCAGCTCAACCGGTCTTCTGGTAGGTATAGCCCGCTTTACCAATGTTAGTGGGTGAATGGATTGGACAGCCAACGGAGGGCGGTTGTTGGTCGAGAACATGAGGTTGAGCGGCTCCGAGAATGCTGCAAGAGAAACAAGTTTGTCTTGTTCTATGCAGCCTGAGATAGGTTTTGTATCATTGCTTGGCATGTGGGTTCGGTCCATTGCGAAGCGAACCTATTAGAATCGGTTTCACTTAGTCTAGAGCTACGCAACGACGTTGTGCTACGCTTAAATGTCCAGCCGCCTAGGGACAAGTTTCCAAAATTATAAAACTCCCTCGCATTTTACCAACCGCACTTACCGACTGACTGACTGATTGACTGGGTGATTTCGCTAAGTTTGCGCACAAGGCCAATCAAGTTGATTACATGGTTCGGTTTTATTCCGTGTTGAATGCGAAAAGAACAACCGAACGGGTATTTGTGAATCAGATGGCATTTAGCGATAATGAAGAATGAAGTTTCGTGACTTGAATAAAATTAAGAAGAAAAACTAAGATTAATCCACCCACCGGTAGTGCACTATAAAATGTGATGAGAAAAACATATAAGAGAGCACTAAGTCTTTAGGGATTAATTGAATAAATAAAAATAAAAATTTAACACACGTGATCAATAACGGCGCCGGCCACGTCCTTGTAGTCAGTTCGGAAGAGGAAAGGAATATTAGTAGATGGATTTTGCTGTTTGAAGAACGTGCAGGGTTTGCAGAAATCGCTCTCAATAGATAACGAACAACGATATAAGAAAGGCAAAAACTGTTTCGAATAATAACAAGCCATGATAACAAATTTATCAAACTTGTATATAAGTGCGTAAACACAGAATCGGATAGGCAGCCCCCACAGAGAGGTGATGATTTTCTTTGTTTTCGCTCATTTTGTGTTGAAGGCCGCACAGTTGTGTAAAACAAGTTGAAATGCATCATCAGAACCAGTGCTCCCCGCGTTTGGAGCTTTTTAAAAGAAATTTATCATGGGGTAAAGGTATCCGAATCAGTGCTTTATCATGACAGCTTGCGAAAAAAGTCTCTCGCGGTATGCTACATATCGTATATGTATACAGAGATGATAGATGAGAGATTTCATTCTCTTTTAAATTCAATCCTTGAGAACGTGTTTACCTCTGCGTCTTCACAAAAATCATAGGAAGGATTATCAGTTAGTCGGTAGGCATCGTTGAATCTTGATTCTCTCTGATAAGCTATATGATCGTGTAATTGTTTTACGCAATGATTCGGCCAGAACAAACTAACTACCTGCACACCGAGCTGGAACACGATCAAACGCTTATCAATTGAATTCATTTCTCGACCGCACAAAACACATCAGATCGTTCGACGTGTCTATGACCTCTGTACTCAGCACTCTGTACTTACTTACCCGATAGCTACTGCAAACTATGGAAGATCGTACTTGACTCGACCGGAGCGAAGCGCAATATAAGCGCATGATCCACCGAATATCCAATAGATACTTTTTCCTCTGTCCGCGACAAATAAAACAAGCAATGCACTTACTTTCACGATGACTACCGCTAGCTATAGAAGATCGCAACTGTCTTGACCGGAGTGAAACGCAATACAAGCGAATTTTTTATTACATTATTTCCACCAATTGACATTTCCATTTTTCAATTTTAGTTTTATAATGGCTTTGAAGAGCGTAATTTACTCTACAAGAGTGTTATAAAACCAGTTTAAAACCAAAATGTTAATGGAGTTCTTTGCTTTATTTTTTTTTAATTCTAAACAAAATTGCCCAGTCCAAAAATGATTGTTTGAACGATGTTGAGAAATGGCATTTCGGTATCATGGGACTGATTTGATAATATCTTCCTCTTCTTCTTATTGGTATTACATCCCCCACTGGGACATTTCCGACTCGCAACTTAATGTTCATTCAGCAGTTCCACAGCTATTCACTGCGATGCTTCTAAGCCAAGTTACCATTTTCGCATTCGTATATCATGAGGCAAACACGATGATATTTTATGTCCAGGGAAGTCGAGAAAATTCCCTAGACCGGACCGGGAGTCGAACCCAGCCACCTTCAGCTCAGGGGGTCTCTCGATTTCTTACGCACCATTCAATTAAAAATTCATTTGTATTAAGACAATCATACATGGGGAAAGATCAATGGTTGGGGTCTTAAAACCTGGAAAATCCGTCGAGTCAAGTACGTGGCACTGAAGACGGCCTCATAGTTGAGGGCGAAATACATATTTGCAAAGATAACAAAACGTAGTGGAATTAAATGAAAAGTACTAAACTCGTCTTAGACAGTCCACTAAAAGAGCTTTAATATTTTTTTTCCCAGAAAATCCCTTAAAACCTATTCAGATTACGCCATTCATTATAATGAATCTATGACAAAAGGTCGAAAGACAGAAGGTCGAAAGGATATAATGTCGAAAAGACAAAACGTCGAAAGGGACAGAAGGTCGAAAGGACAAAAGGACGAAAGCCACAAAAGGTCGAAAAGGACAAAAAATCGAAAGGGACAAAATGTCGATCAAGGACAAGTTGATATCAAGTTGGGTTTATTCCCAAAGGAATTTGTGAAATGCATTCAACTTCAAGCAGAAATAACACACTTATCTCATCAATAAAAGTTGAAGAATGAGCAATTTTCAAAGAAGGAGTAATTACTATGGAATAATATTATGAATATTTAGATAGCTCTGTCAGAGATGAGATAGATTGTTGATTAAGGAAATGAATAAAACTTGTTTTGTGCGAACTCTGTCTCTACACAGTTGGCAATAAAATGACTATTTTATGTTTTACTATTTTTTAACTATTAATTAAAATTCATTCAATAAGTGCAAATAATAGATGGATATCTAGTAATACACGCCGGTGTATTTGATGTACGCGCGCTCGCGTGGCTCCGGCGTGCGCCTTTTTGACATATCGAAGTGACAAAATTCAAACATCCATCTATTAGTTAGTTAGAATGAATTTTATTTAATAGTTGAAAATGTGAAAAATAAAAGAACAGAGTTTTTGCCCACTGTGTAGGACAACTCTGGTGTAAGATTGATTCGCTCCGTTTCAGTTTCTTGTCTATTTCGATTTTTGTTCACTTTGACCTTTTGTTCTTTTTGATCTTTTGTTTCTTTCGACATTTTGTCCTTTCGACCTTTTGTCCCGTTTGACGTTTTGTCTTTTTTGTCCTTTTGTCCTTTTCGACCATTTGTCCCATCGGTCTTTTGTATTTCGATCTTTTGTCCTTTCGACCTTTTGTCCCTAACTCCATTATAATATATCCTGATAAAGAGTGACATGGGGCCAATGCTTAAATTTTCTTTCTCCTCTTGAACACATCAATTAGCTTGTAATTGGAATAGGCAGACTTTACGTACCGTATATGACGGGACAGTAACGTTTTTAGGCTTTATTGTATTGATCAGTCGTTATACAATAACCGTAAATATGTTTATCGCTGCAACTCCATCTATGATTTGTGCAAGGGTTCATGCTTTGCTATGCTATTGTATTGTCCCGCCGTTATCTAATAAATCCTTAATTTGTCTCGTTTTTTCACTCTGAAAATCTTGTTGAAACGAATGTTAATACATCATTCGATTTTTCTTCTAGGTTTCCACTGTCGATAAGAATAACAAATTATCAAATTTCCTTCGATATTTTTTCCATCGCTTGCATTATAATTCATTTCAGTTTAATTTTGAAAGTTTATTTTGAAAATGTTCATCCATTCCATTCGTTGTTTCGGCACTGGAAATTTGGTTGATAATCGTTTTCTTCTTCTTCTTCTTCTTACTGGCATTACATCCCCACACTGGGACAGAGCCGCCTCGCAGCTTAGTGTTCATTAAGCACTTCCACAGTTATTAACTTCGAGATTTCTAAGCCAAGTTACCATTTTTGCATTCGTATATCATGAGGCTAACACGATGATACTTTTATGCCCAGGGAAGTCGAGACAATTTCCAATCCGAAAATTGCCTAGACCGGCACCGGGAATCGAACCCAGCCACCCTCAGCATGGTCTTGCTTTGTAGCCGCTAAGGAGGGCCCATGCATAGACATGAAGAAAAACTTAAATGCAAAGATAAATATAAAATTTGATAAAACAACTGGACAAACTCGAGTTTACAATAAATTATTGAGGTCATTCATTTGATTTTACACCGACTATGTAGGTACATAAAATAATTAAATACTAGTCGAACCTGCCCGATTTTGCTCGGGTTGTTTTTATTTTGACCTAACTGACGATTAGTTCGATTAGTTTATTGCAGCGTCGCCCTCTAGATCGATTTCTGTTCAAGCTTGATGGTTTTCTGCAGAACTTACGATAACGTAGTATTTTCACTTTTGTTCAACTTTCTCAGCAAAATGTTCTATCTTTTTATTAATATAAACACAGCTGATCCCAAGACGAATCGATTAGTGAAGAAATCTTGCAAATCAAGAGGTGAGCCAGCCTAGGGCTGAAAGTCTCTAAAATAAAGACAATAATAATAATAATAATAAAATCTTGCAAATCGGTTAATACATTCGCGAGTTATAATGCTTCAAAGGAAATGTTAACTCATGTCTTTCCGCTTGGTACATTGGCAGTCTTCCCGCTTGGGACATTTTTCACGGATTTTTACTCCCACTTGCATTCACACAAGCGGGTATCACGAAGTTTTGTTACGCATGTTCAAAAATCATTCTAAAAGCTTAAAAAAACACGGAAATCAGAATCCGGCGATAAATACTTGTAGTTTTTCTCATAGTTAAACCAGAACAAATATTAAATTCTTTTTCTGCCGTCTAAGACGAGTTTAGCACTCTCCATTTAATTCCACTACGTTTTGTTATCTTTGCAGATACGTATTTCGACCTCAACTGTGAGGTCGTCTTCAGTGTCTTGTACTTGACTCGACTAGTACGAAGTCTAGTCAAGTCGATCAAGTGAGTACAGTGCGTGGTGGTGCGTGTTTTGTTCGTCGCGAAAATAAAAAATATCTATCTGATGTTCGGTGGCTCATGCGCATTTATTGCGCTTCGCTCCGGTCGAAACAAGCGCGGTCTTATTAGTTCGCAGTAGCCATCGAGCAAGTAAGTAAAGTGCGTAGTTCGTGAATGAACATGTTACGTTCTTCTTCTTCTTATTGGCATTACATCCCATGACTAGGACAGAGCCGCCTCGCAGCTTAGTGTTCATTAAGCACTTCCACAGTTAATAACTGCGAGGTTTCTAAGTCAGGTTACCATTTTTGCATTCGTATACCATGAGGCTAACACGATGATACTTTTATGCCCAGGGAAGTCGAGACAATTTCCAATCCGAAAATTGCCTAGACTAGCACCGGGAATCGAACCCAGCCACCCTCAGCATGGTCATGCTTTGTAGCCGCGCGTCTTACCGCACGTTATTGACTTAAAATACGTGAGCTTTTGAAACGTGTACATTGAGAATGGATAGCAAATCCCATGCTCTATTCACATGGTTCTCTGTGCAATTTCACAAGTTCCAGTTAATCACGGAGTAGCAACTACGAATTGTACGGTCATAATGCTCATGCTCAAGCTCAAATACAGGCAATACACATATTTACTGCAGACTGCAGACTGATAAATACATATTTACGAAAAATCTCACTGAACTGCAAAGGCCGACGAAAGAGTCGACAAGCACCTGTTCAGCGAACTGGGGTCGTGGGTTCGAATCTCACCGATAAAATCTTATTCGGCTCAGCAAAATATTGTTTATGTACACAAAAAAAAACATAAGAATGATTCAAACTTGAAAAAAAAAACCGTTGTATGAAACAAAGTCATTTAAAATGGAGAATGTTTCGTCTCGAAATTCTCTTGAATTACATTATAATGACTAATGAGCTCTTTTCATGGTAAGATATGCGGTTACAATGGAATCCATAACCATAATTCGTTCATTGTAGCCGCAAATTTCCTTTTAATACTTTTTCCTTCAATAAAAGAGATTCAAGAATGCCTATTTTTTGGTAAAGGAAAAATATTCAGAAGTTAGAGAAAGCCAGAAGTTTTTGATGTTTTAATTCCTTTTCGATGCTGATAGAGTATTTAAGTCATTACACAATCCACTACTCTTGCTTAAAATTAATAGGCTTTCAATTTCCACATCATACAGGGCAAACGCTCAACCGGCTTCCAGCAACGCCAACGGCACGACGAGCATCAACCATCGCGGACAGTTTTTCCCATAGCACTCTAGCGGTACCGGCCACAAAACCACGCGTGCATTAATCAGCAAGACTCGACGTCACACCAATAGCGGCAGAAACGAATGTTGGGGATCCCGCGCAAAAAAAAACACAGTTTCAGTATACCGTTGTTGCTTAACTGTGGGTACAATGTAGCGGCCTGATCAGCAAGAGTTCAGTAAAAATTACCTTCTTCAGTGCCGGCCAATCACTTCAGATGTAGGGGCAGGCTACAATCAGAAAGAAACAATCTTCGGTGTCCGATCACCTTGGTGGGAGAACCAAGCACCAAAGTAAGACCCGGCGTTTCGCTTATTTATTACCGTCGCTCGTCCACTGCTAGATAGCAGCTCACAGTGCGAATCTCAGTTGGCTGAGGGCTTCACCTAAAAAGGGAATGACCGCAACGCTTGCCGCTCTTGGTTGCCGCAACGCTGACAGCAGTAGCAGACAACCAGACTACTACGTTGGATCGAGCGGAATTCCGCGACTTGTGGGAGGAAGAGCAGTCAAAGCGGTTGAACCTTGCAAGCCGACGACACAATCGGGTGCCGTTGACCAGCATCGTAAAAAGATGAATCAATGTGGTGCTAGTGGTGGCATTTCGTTGGGAACGGATCCAGTGAAGTTGAACAAATGTTTACACAACCTAACGGTGCGCAATGGAAACGGAAGCAGTAGAATCGAAACTGGTGTAGTGATAAGAAGTCAATTTAGTCATAAATCAAAATATTCGTCCACTAGACGTAGTGTTAATGATAGCAATAGTAATCAAACGGGTGCGGTATCGTCCGCGTCGTCTTCATATTCCACGCCTTCAACATCGACCGTGTTAGCAATGGGATTAGGCGGTAGCCGACGCAGTTCCGCAACATCATCCCGTTGTTCATCGTCGGATCCTAGGAGCCTTCCGAATCGGACTCCCCCCAGCAGGAATGATCATAAATCGAGTTCAGTTAATGGTGGCAGCATAGGTGATAGAACTAATGGTATTAGCAGTAGGAGGTCGCACTCAACGCTACTTAACGATAGACAACGCAGGAATGCGCCTCCAGTGAGCGATAGCAATCGTTTTGATGACGGAGAATGCCTGATGAGACAGTGTAGGTGAGTAATTGCTTGAGGAAATAATCTTGTTTTCAGTGATGACTGCCAGATGGAATAAATTAATAGTATTAAAAGCCATAAATTCCACATCAGATTCAGTACCACAAATTGACTAAGTTCTTATGAAATGCTGTATAATGTGAAATTCATTTCTGCACTTGTCAAAATGTTTGTAAAATTTTTCATCATTCTTATACAAGATTTAAAAAATATCCGACAACCACAGCACTGGTTGGATGTGTGTATCATAAGCTACGGTCACCACGTAGGTATGATATTTAAATTTCACAATATTTTAGTAGGTCAGCTTTGTTTACCGCAAACCTTCCTCAACAATATGAAAGATCGTAAGTTTTAGATCTGCCATCAGATGGCAGACACATTCCATTCCATTTAGCTAAAGCAAGATTTTAGCTAGCTTGTCTGCCTTTGTTTCAATGCGTATGGCACCACGTGCATCCGATCAATCGATCCGCATGATGATATCGTGTATACAGAATAGTACCGAGCGTGGCGCGGCGATGATGATGAAGCGTGAAAACTCGTAAAAATGTTTCGTTCAACTCATCTCAGCGCGCCAATCGTCTATAAGGTAGCGGGGGCTGTTTGGTCAGCATAGAAAATAAAAAAATAAAAGCAAATACAGAGAATAGGACATACTGGACCAGTTATCGTATTCCGTATCTTAACCGAATTGACAAGGTCATGTAAAATGCCATGAAAAAAGGTCTTCGAATCGTAAATTTCCTTAAAGTCATCCCGAAGAAATTCAAAGTTGTACTACTTTTGCCAAATTATTCCGATCTCCGCTATAAAATGTAGGAGAAGTTTCACAGTAACCGGATCATCATCATTATCTTTACGTTGCGTGAGTCTTGTTTTTTTTGTCGTGCTGCTCCATTTACCCGTCGACCCGACTTGACGTCGTCGTCGATTCCAAGACGTTCGCCATACGATCAATTATGGTATTTCCACTCGAGTGGTGACTTCACAAATCAAGATTGATTTGCATTCAACGGGTGTATTCGCCGCCAAGGTGTTCCCTGCCATCTTCGGTCGATGCAATTTGCTAATGGATGAGTGTACGCGACGATGCCGACTGATAGCAAAGCAACAAAAGTACATATTCAATTTGATTCCTTCCGAACCGCCTCGTATACGAGGAAATGCTCTAATTAGAAAATTTAGATAAGACTTGGAACTTTGGTTTGAGCACGAGCAAATATTTGCGTTCTGATAAGGCTATTCATTACTTGAATAGCAAAACAAATATTGTACATTTGCTTGTATGCAAATTTTTCAACGTAACATAATAATCGAATTTGCAGATTTCATTATAATCTCAATAAAACAGAAAAACTAATCGACTATTGAATAATTTGTATAACGTTGCATGCACACATTAACAACGTATGATTTTAAATTTGTTGTTAAACTTTGATTGTGTACATTCCATAGCTGAGCAATAACCAACCGACCGATTGATTGATCGATCATAACCAATTTTAGCTTGATTAGCAAACGGTTAGCTCATTGTCAGATGTTAAGTTGTTGTAAAGTTAAAATACTAACTATAATGGACACATTCGATGTTTACCAACAGAACTGAATGAAAC
Source organism: Armigeres subalbatus (assembly GCF_024139115.2). NCBI lineage: Eukaryota > Metazoa > Arthropoda > Insecta > Diptera > Culicidae > Armigeres > Armigeres subalbatus. Next base: position 437,961,146 of record NC_085140.1, read on the forward strand.
GATGAGCGAGCTCAACTGTGTGGTTGTTGGTGGAGCGAAGAATGGTGAAAATTGCGTGTTGATCGATGATACGGTTGGTTAGCGTTAATTAACAATTTGATGCGGCGATACCGGCAGATAGAGGAAGTTTGCAAGATTTCTTGATTTGCTGTTTGACTTATTGACCTAATGCCGATCTCGTTAACCTTTTGTTAACATTTTCGTTTTTAATAGGGACGATTTTCTTTTCGAAAGGCAATATTTCGGAATTTTTAAATAAGGGGTCGTACACTAATTACGTCAGCACGTATGGGGGGAGAAAGGGTCTGCCATTTTCTTACGCTCCATCTAAACAAAAAATTATTTGTAAGAGAAAAATCTTACATGGGGGGAGGGGGGTTGAAAACCCCAGAAAAATTGCTTACGTAATTAGTGTGCGGCCCCATAACTATGTTTATCATGCTTTATTTTTTGTACAATATAGCTTCCTTTCAAAATCGATCTCTATACTTAAAAGGATTTTTCATAGATCATATTATTTGACACTATTGATCAGCATAATTTTGACACGATTTTTGGAATTTTAATTAAGTATTGGACTCCTACAGGTTGATACAATTTTCACCACATTCTACATATCGATTCAATCAGTCACAGTTCAACTCGCCCACTCAGAAGGAAACATCAATTGATCTTGGCAGCGAATACGGACTCAAGGTCAATTATCCGCTATTGGCTAACATGCTCACACTCTTTTTTCTTTTTATATCGAACGAGAATCATTAGGTGATCAACACAGTGGGTTATATACTTGCACTAATTGATTCAATCGTCCACATCATACAACTCGTTGTTGGCACCCCAATTAATATAAATTTCTCCCAGTGGATTTGAGTTGCAAAGTTTTCAATTGTATCCACAGAATAATAAGTAAGTTAAGTATGTATGAATTATTATTGAACAGTACGTAAACGTACCGTGATGTTATTATTTCTTTATAAATTAATGTCGATTTGGTATATAATTTGGCTAGAATTGTTTGCATACCTAATATGGTTGAATTGCATACCTAATATGGTTACTGCTCCTGGACTTCATCTTATAGCTCCTATGTTCACCCCATGAAAAACCAAGCAATGAAAAGAAATTTGATTTGTTTCTCATCTTTGTGATTTTTTTTCAGCAGTGAGCACGCATGTTAGCAAAAAGAAGCGACAAAATTGGTACTGTATTTCGCGATGAGATGAATAATACCTATGTTCAGTTAGATGGAAAAAGAACAGTTCCTCTTCCTGTCCCATTGTTTCCTATTGAGAATTGGCCGAATCGGACTATGGGCTCAAAAGTTATGGCCAATATACTTTTTCTTACACGGAACCGCGAAACAACTCACTTTACGGTTACTTTCACTCAAATCCGCCCTTGCGTGGAAGAAGGCAAAAATAAGTAAAATGCGAAAAAATCCGGTGAGTACTTTGCCTTTACTCCCGTGCTGAATTTTCACCCACTATGAAGTTTCACCAACTCAAATTTATGTTATTTTCACTCACTCGAGACAATGTTGGAAACAGCTCAAATTTGGCTTCTTCCACGGAACAGCACACGTTGGTTAGATACAGCTCTCTTTGTTTATAATATCATTCATGAGAGGGAGTGAGAAAACTACCTAAAATTGAGTTAAAAATTTGAACCTCGTAGTCAAAGTTGAGTTCTTTGAACTTTTTTTTAGGTTCTTTATTTTTTCTGTGTAGACAAAAACGAGTGTAAAAGTCTAGCTCATTTTTCGAGCACTGAACCTTAACCAATTTGCTTGCAACAAGTTGCATTCGACGCAGAATCCTGTCCCATTGTTTCCTTTTGAAAATTGGTCGGAGCGCACTGTGGGCTAAGAAGTTATGGTCAAAATACTTTTTTTTCAGACAAAAACGAGTGGGAAAGTCTAACTCATTTTTCGAGCACTTACTTTCAACCAATTTGCTCGCAACAAAACTCATTGGGTGGAGATTCCTATCTCATTTTTTCCTTTGAAAATTGGCCGAATCGGACTATGGGCTCAGAAGCTTTTCTTTGCACACAAACGAGTGAAAAAGTCTAGCTCCCTCTTTGCAAACTTATCTTTAACCAGGGTTTGAATCCAAAGTGTGAGAAAATCTCTCACTTATGTCTGTATACACTCTCGATAGGTAGCAAGCATACCGTGAGAGACGTTTTTCGGTAGCTGTTACGATAATGAACTGATTCGGGGGGCTACAGCCCATGATAAATTTCTTTCCCATTAAAATTTAGGCTGACGGGACTCTGTATTCAGTATTTTTAATCAATATAGGGGAAATGACGGCTTCCGCAGGTATTGTTCTTTTATTGTCAGGGGGTTTTTCTGTAACTAATTATGCTCAAATTTGTACTGAACATTCTTTGTATATCAAAGAATATTGTGGCCAAATTTCATAACATTTTGTCAACAAAAACGCTCATGACAATATAGGTCATTGCGCGCGGCAAACCTAACCTCACTATTTTGACAGGTACTGGTCCTGTTGTTTACGTTTCGGACTTAGAATTTTTTTATCCAAATTAAATCTGCATATTGCACGATGTTGAAGACATTCTGTACATTCCGCATTCAAATATTGGTAATTATCGATAAGTTTAGGTAATTATCGATCAGAAAATCCAAAGAATCATAGAAGAATCTCAAAATTAAAATAAAGTCGTCTGTAAACAACAGGACCAGTACCTGTCAAAAGTCGTGCGTGACGTCACTGTGCAATGGAGTATTAGAACAAAAGCCGTAATTTCCCCAACTATTTTTCACAAAAAAAAAACAACCGGAGACATTTTTTTTGTAAAAAGCATTTCAAAAATTGTTAGGACTCTTAGTTTTAACTTATTTACTCACAGCAAGTTGTATACAAACTTAAATTAATTTGCCGACCTCAGCAAAATTTTCGCCGAGATTTCAACAGCCGAGATCTTGGTATTTTTTTTACCGAGATTCGGTAATTCTTTTACCGAAATTTCGTCATAATTTTACCGAATTTCAGGAAAGTTGACTTTTTACCGAGATCTCGGTAACGATTACCGATGACTCGAAACTAAAAACGACTAATGATTTTGACCTCTCTACAGAACTTTTCTCGATCCATTTTATAACAAGCGAGAAAGGCAGTTGATTTTTCGGAATTTTTCTTTAATTTTACTTTACTAAATAAATACCTAAGAATTTATGGCATGCGATGGAATACAAAAAAAAAATTTCTGCAACCCATCAGAACAGAAAGCGGAAACGGATCAAACATGAAATTTGGAAAGCAAAAATCGCCAACATTCGGCTCAAATTTGGGCTTAACATTCTTTGCATATCGGTAGGTCAGCCGATAATATTCCATTCCATTCAACTTCACAATTTCAAAATAACGTTTTGTCTCTTCGTAACCCAATATCCGACAGTGAAAGTCTCCGGAACATAATGTCCAATTGCAAAAAAAAATAAATGCCTTCTTGACAATGTTAAAGCTTCCGTTTAAGCACAAAAGAGTTTTATTCGGACAATAGACGGCTGAGATATTGATGTGACAATATTTGATAAATTTTCTAAAAATATGCCTCATAATCGTATTTCATCGCAATCTCCGAAACCAAAAAAAAATGGTTCAATAGCAAAGACAAAGCTTTCATTTAAATATAAAAGCATGCAAATCGGTTCTCAGACGGCTGAGATATTTATGTGCCATTATTTTGTTAGTTTTCTGGAACCAAATTCAATGTGTTCAATTATTGCAAAAGTATCCCGAGGAGAGACTGCTGTCAAAACATTATCACTATAATAACAAATCAAGTTTTTGAAATCATATCAATAACGCAACTGTCAATGGCACGCGGCATGAGACTGCGCCAGTGCCAGCTATGTGCAATGCCCGAGAATTAGGTTCTGCAGCATGTCGTCACGAATGAATTCGGTCCTCGTCAAATGAACTTTTTTGACAGTACAGTAGTCGTAGTACAGTAGCCGTTCGATAACTGCAAAATGTTTACTTTTCAGTTAACGAAGTTCGATAACTGCAATGCATTCTAGACGTCAAACGGTTGTCAATCTACTCCAGATGCAATAAAAGTGCATCTAAATGTGCAGCGCAATGCAGCTGTCATTGAGTTTGACATCAGTTTGAAGTTTAGCGGTCCGATAACTGCAAAACTGTTGCAACTATCGAATTGCAGTTAAAAAGCATTGCACTTAAATGACTTGCAGTTATCGAACGTCTACTGTAGTAGACAGTACTTTCCACTGACTCCGACGAGGATTCCGACAAGGGTAGAGTTCGTGATTGGTTGGCTGCCCCTGAGTCCAACAAGAAGTACTACTAATCTGTCACTAGATTGAGGTTACGTACAGACGCTGCAGAACCTAATGGAATTTGCTGACAAACAAGACTACATGGTGGCAGCCAGGTGGTGGAAGGAGCACTTCGAAGTTTTGGTGAACGGTGAAAATGAAGGTGTATTAAGGAGCACGATGGACATAGTCGGCGACGGTCAAGCTGTGGAACCACCAACGCTGAACGGGGTAAAGAAGGCTCTATTCAACAAAAAACCGGATAAAGGCCGGCCACTTCGTGGAAGGTTTCGAACACGGAATCGGACCTGAGGAGAATCTCCTTCCAGAAGAAAGTTCGTACAAATAATAATACAAACAAGCCTTCGTTTCCCAGGTTGACCCAATAGATGGGGAGAAGAGCCCGCCCAAGTAACCATGGAGCTACATTAGAGCTCTTTCATGTTTTCAAAAAGTATCAAAAATTCAACCGGTCTGCCCAGAATCACAATTCTTATGCTAAAATAAGTCTCCTGTAAAATTTTCAGCTAATTTGGATAAAATTTCGAGGTGGCTCAAGTCGATTTAGTTTTTTTGGGCTATTTCCAATTTTTAAAAAAATCTAACAAGAGATATAAACGTCGAAAACTATCGCAACAACATCTATACGGAAGCTTTTGGTGTGTTTTACAAGTCTTGTGAACATTGCGATTCGTTCCGTTCACGTTTTGTCCATGTTAAAGTGTTTTTTGAGCTTTTAAGTGCATAAAATACTGTTTCCCCCAAAAGTCGTTGTTCTACAAAATTCTTTCTACAAAATTATTCCTCTTTTTTCCCTGAAAATTTGAGTAATATAATTCGAAAACTGGTTTGAAAAACTTGTTTGAAGAAATCTCAGCGAAATCTTGATATAACTTTTTTGTAACGCACACCATGGTAATGGTCTGCCGGCCAGAACTTTGAAGGGCATACTTAGAATTGTTTATTTTTATTTCATTTCATTTTATTGATGAAATCAGTAGTGATTCAGTTTCATTCTAAATTTTCGACCACTATTCTAGTTTGAATCTGGATCTGAATCAGTTTGAATAGAATAAACGCGCTGGTTTCTCCAGCGGTGTTTCATTCATGTTTTTTAAATTTTCAATTATATGAAATCATTATGTTGCTGCCAAGAAAGGCGCCGTAACTGCAAAGTGGATTGATCCAAAGATAAAATGACGCATTCGTACACAAAAAAAAATTGAAAAATATTTGAATCTCGTGATTCATTCGTGGTTCAAATCTGCAGAAAATAGAACTGAGCGTTATACCAGTTCTAAGTTTTTGACAGTTGACTGGTATAAAAAATGAATCTAGAACAGCTGCTGGGGAAATTAATGTTTCAGATTCATATTCAAACTGACAGCCACGAACGATTTGAATCACTGCTGATTTTACTCTGAGGAAACAGGGGCTAATTTGGAATTCACATTCACATCGTCGATGATACACATTGGCTAAACATTGGGCGGCTACAAGACGGTAGACTAGCCCAAGACTTCGCGCAGCAGCTTGAAGTGACACTCCCAACGTAAGAGCAATTAGGCGCAGCGTCTTTTGAAGATGGCTGGAGCGATATTCGATCCGCCATTGGAAGCACCGCAACCACTGCACTAGGCACGGTGCCCTTGAATCAGAGAAACGACTAGTATGACGGCGAATGTGAGCAGTTAGTTGAGGAGAAGAATGCAGCATGGGCGAGATTGCTGCAACATCGCACGAGGGCGAACGAGGCACGATACAAACGGGCGCGGAACAGACAAAACTCGATTTTCCGGAGGAAAAAGCGCCAGCAGGAAGATCGAGACCGTGAAGAGACGGAGCAACTGAACCGCGCTAAGAAAGGCACGAAAGGTCTATGAGAAGTTAAACCGTTCATGTATTTAGGGGCATGTGCCACAGCCCGATATGTGTAAGGACATAAACGGGAACCTTCTTACAAACGAGCGTGGAGGAAACCTAGTCATCAACACGTCGAAGACGAAGTACATAATAGGAAGAGGCTCAAGAGAGGACAATGTAAGCCACCCACCACGAGTTTGTATTGGTGGTGACAAAATCGAGAAGTAGTGTACTTGGGCTCACTGGTGATCTCCGATAACGATACCAGCAGAGAAATTCGGAGACGCATCATGGCAGAAAATCGAACGTACTTTGAACTCCGCAAAACGGTCCGATCGAATAGTACCAAATAGCACCGCCGAACCAAACTGACTATTTGCAAAACGCTTATTAGACCGGTAGTTTTCTACGGACACGAGATCGTGGAGGAGTTTTCGAAAGAAACGTGCTGCGTACCATCTATGGTGGGGACCGAGCTGAATGGAAAAGACTTTTGTGTACTGCACAGACCACTCCGGCCTTAATCTGGTAATAAGTAAAAATCTCTTATGCCCAGAGATCCAAAAATGTGTTCCACCCGAAAACCTCCGAGGACGATAATCGAACTCGCCATCTCAAGATTGGCAATCCACTGTTCGCAAGTTTAACTGGAGACCTTTAGTTGTAAGCGCCACAAGTTTAACGTCAATCATTTTTTACCTTTCTCGAACAACAAAGCTAACAAGCTATCAAAAATGAACTTTACATAAAAGCTTCGAAGACCCAATCGACTCGACGAACTGAGCTAATGTTTGTCTCTCCGTGTGTACAAAAGCTAAGAAAAACTAAGCCTTTTATAGTAATTGAACCGATTTTTTTGTAACAAATTGCATTTGACAGGGGCAAATTTTAGTTGATCTATACTGAATTTATTAACAGTTGTTGCGTTTTATTCCTGAATTACGTAATAATTCATGGCAATATAGCTTTTTATCGGGATAGATTAATAACAGTTATCCGTTAAAAAAAAACAAAAAACGAATTCTAATAGTATATTCTTCTTCTTCCATATAAAACACTGATCATAAAAATACATCAGGAATACCCAGTTACAAAGCGGCATTCGTTAACTGGGCTGATGTCTTGGTGCAGTTAGCTAATGGTTGCTGTATTAGGATCAAGTGGGATATTACAGTATTTCGATAACAAGCATTTTCAGAAACCTCTTCATTAATGATCACACGATTAAATACCAATTTTTTTTATCATTAAACTGTATCCGGCCAAACAGCCAGAAAGTAAATGCAATAAATTGCCATTAATAACAATCCATTTCTATCTCTCTTCCCACATGCTTCGTTACAGATTTACGGTAGCAGTGCGGAGGCCACCACCCACATCAGCCTCGACCGACAATCGGCTCAACTATCAACGAAAGTACGACCGCTCCATCTTCGGCTACAATCGATTGGACCAGATCGTTTTGCCTCCGTTGCAAATTTAAGCTCATCACTCACCGCCCCCGCACAATAAAATTTAAAAAAAGACTTGATATCTCGATAGGATACCGCTACTACCTATATAAACAAAAACAATGCGTTTCACTCACCGAAAGAGATTATCCGAAATCATGAGAGTTTCGATGGCCTGCGCGTCCGCAGCTTTGATCACGTGCTTTTTGCCGTAGAAAGCCTTGGCCGGCTCGCACTGCAGCATGGTGTAGAACTGTTCGAGGGCTTTAACCTCACCGGCCGCTTTCGTATCGGACATTTTGGCCATCACGGCAGAGTCTTGGAGGATTTCTGCTCGGTAGAGGAAGAATAGAGACATTGAACACGATTACGATTATTTCTTTTTTGTTGCGAAGGAATGATTCGATTTACCTTTCAACGAGTGTTTGAATCCTGATGACGAATGAACTAACATAAATTTACTTTTGTTTTCTAATAGCACCTGTAAAGACAAAAAAAGAAACGTTATTACCGACAGAGTTATTTTTGTCATATGCGAAAAAATGATACACGCATATCAGTCCCATTGATTACTTTTTGTCTTTCTCGTACAACTAAGTTGTACCGAAAGGCTATCATTTCATGTAATTTTTAAAGACTTTCAATAATATTTAAAAATAAGAGTTCATTACCTTAGTGTAATAAGCCTGCAGGAATGTACTGCCGTGAATCGCATATCTGTCCCATCTTTGCTGGGTTTCCTATTCATATGGGACAAATATGCGATTCACGGCAGTGTAGTAGGGATAAATCATACACTGCGTTCACAATCTGCGATAACCGTTCTGTGATTGAAATTTAGTATTATTAGTCTTAAGCCGTAATAATATCACTTGCTTCCAAACTCTTTTTACCTTCAATTTACGCGAATTATTCTCACATCTGCTACCTCTGTGCACTAACCGTACTATTTATAATTAATGAGGATACTTCTAAGTAATAGACTTAAGTTTAGAATCTAGAATTTAAATCGACTTCAAGGCTGCCTAAACAGATATTTATAATAAACAATCGATGCCTGCTCATTCACAAATCGGGACTGATTTGCGATTTGGGCGTAACTTGTTTTGTAAACAAACATTGCTTCATGGATTCCGGAGAATGCAAGCGTTTTCATCCCAAACTAATTCCCTTATCTGGTAGAGGAAAGCTTAATCTGTCGGATCCATACCGTGGTTTCCTCATGAAATGCTTGTTTCAGCCGGAATTCGCCTTCCAATGTTTGTTTACAAAATAAGTTACGCCCAAATCGCAAAGTGGTCCCGAAATCTCCAGTTTGTTTTGTTCCGTTTTCTGCGGTTCCCTAAAGCATAACTACTGAGCGTACAGTGACGCCGATTCACTAGTCAACAGTGTCAGTTAACATTCACAAAACTACGTATTCTTATGGGAATTTGGTTTCTCTGTTCTGTAAAGCTGGTTATAAACCTTTGAGAAAGAGGTTTGAATTATATAGAAGAAATCGTACAAGATCTAAGTAAGCTGTTGAATCTTATTTGACAAGTTAATTTGTTGTGAAAAACGGAATTCAATTCACAAAGTACGTATTTTCATAGAAATTCGGCTTCTCTGGTTTGTGAAGCCAAAAAATCCGTTTTTCACAACAAATCAATGCGCCAAATGTCATCCAAACAACCATATGGACTCTGCATGGCCTATTCTACAAAATTCAAACTTTATTCCCAATGTGAGGAGCTGAAATTCAGCCTTGCAGAGCAGAGAATCCAAAATTCTATGAAAATACGTACTTTTGTGAATTAAATTCCGTTTTTCACAACAAATGAAAGTGCCAAATGAAATTCAAACACCCAAATGCATTCTACAAGGCCCATTCTACAAAATTCAAACTTTATTCTGAAAGTGAGGAGCCGAAATTCAGCTTTGCAGAGGAGAGAAAACAAATTTCTATGAAAATACGTACTTTTGTGAATTAAATTCCGTTTTTCACAACAAACGAACGAGCCAAATGAAATCCAACAACCCAAATGCATTCTACAAGGCCCATTTCACCAAATTCAATTCAGTACATTCAAAGTTAATTGCCTATATGCCGGGTATTAAGCCACCCGGAGTGGAAATTAATTACTATGTCTGAAACTTGATTATGCATATGTACAACATGTGATAGATTTAGTTCGGAAAAGGTATTGGAGGGTAACCGCCCCTTCGGTGGGGTTTGATCCCACGTTTGAACTGGGGTCGTGGGATCAAACCCCACCGAAGGGGCGGTTACCCTCCAATACCTTTTCCGAACTAAATCTATCACATGTTGTACATATGCATAATCAAGTTTCAAATTCAATTGTTATTCTAAAAGTGAGGAGCCGAAATTCAGCTTTGCAGAGGAAAGAAACCAAAATTCTATAAAAATACGAACTTTTGTGATTTAAATTGAAAAAGTTCGTGGGGCAGTACCAGGCGGGATTTATGGGTGAACGCTCTACCACAGACCAGGTGTTCGCCATACGTCAGGTATTGCAGAAATGCCGCGACTACAACGTGCTCACACATCATCTATTTATCGACTTCAAAGCCGCATATGATACAATCGATCGGGACCAGCTATGGCAGCTAATGCACGAAAACGGATTTCCGGATAAACTGATACGGTTGATCAAGGCGACGATGGATCGGGTGATGTGCGTAGTTCGAGTTTCAGGGGCATTCTCACGGCAAGGTGATGGTCTTTCGTGTCTGTTATTCAACATCGCTCTGGAGGGAGTAATACGAAGGGCAGGGATTGATACGAGTGGTACGATTTTCACGAAATCCGTCCAGTTATTTGGTTTCGCCGACGACATTGATATCATGGCACGTAACTTTGAGAGGATGGAGGAAGCCTACATCAGACTAAAAAGCGAAGCAAAATGGATTGGACTAGTCATCAACACGTCGAAGACGAAGTACATGATAGGAAGAGGCTCAAGAGAGGTTAATGTAAGCCACCCACCACGAGTTTCTATCGGTGGTGACGAAATCGAGGTGGTTGAAGAATTCGTGTACTTGGGCTCACTGGTGACCGCCGATAACGATACCAGCAGAGAAATTCGGAGGCGCATAGTGGCTGGAAATCGCACGTACTTTGGACTCCGCAAGACGCTCCGATCGAATAGAGTTCGCCGCCGTACCAAACTGACTATCTACAAAACGCTTATAAGACCGGTAGTTCTCTACGGACACGAGACGTGGACGACGCTTGTGGAGTACCAACACGCACTGGGAGTTTTTGAAAAGAAAGTGTTGCGTACCATCTATGGTGGAGTGCAGATGGCGGACGGTACGTGGAGGAGGCGAAATGAACCACGAGTTGCATCAACTGTTGGAAGAACCATCCATCGTTCACACCGCGAAAATCGGAAGACTGCGATGGGCCGGGCACGTAGCCAGAATGTCGGACAATAATCTGGTGGAAATGGTTCTCGACAACGATCCTACGGGAACAAGAAGGCGAGGTGCACAGCGGGCAATGTGGATCAATCAGGTTGAGGACGATTTGCGGACCCTCCGCAGACTCCGTGGTTGGCGAAGTGCAGCCATGGACCGAGCTGAATGGAGAAGACTATTTGGTGCAGCACAGGCCACTCCGGCCTTAGTCTGATAATAAATAAATAAATTTTCACAACAAACGAACGTGCCAAATGAAATCCAAGAACCCACATGCATTCTACAAGGGAAGATCCATTAATTACGTAACGCAAAAATTGGCCATTTTTAACCCCCCTCCCCCCTATGTCACACTTTTTGTATGAATCATTTAAAATTTTTGTATGGATTGTCACATTTCGAGCAACTCCCCCTCCCCCCTCTAAGCGTTACGTAATTTATGGATGCTCCCCAAGACCCATTTCACGAAATTCAAACTTTATTCTAAAAGTGAGGAGCCGAAATTCAGCTTTGCAGAGGAGAGAAAACAATTTTCTATGAAAATACGTACTTTTGTGAATGAAATTCCGTTTTTCACAACAAATGTACGTGCCAAATGAAATCCAACAACCCACATGCATTCTACAAGGCCCATTCTACAAAATTCTAACTTTATTCTTAAAGTGAGGAGCCGAAATTCAGCTTTGCAGAGGAGAGAAACCAAATTTCTATGAAAATACGTACTTTCGTGAATTAAAATGCGTTTATCTCAAAAACTGGACGTGTCACAGAAAATCTGAAGACGTACCTGAATTCAGCGTAAAAAATCTATTGAGTACATTAAAAATGGTTGAAGGGAGCGAAAAAAAAGTTCAATTTTGTTGGATAGTGTTATAATTCGAAATAGTGACCATTCGGGGAAATGGGTTATTCGTAGCAGGCTCCACCCCACTACCACGAATGCCTGTACCTCGAATTCCATTGCCCCGAATGGTAAAGTACCCCAAAAACCATTACCCAGAATGGGACACTACCCCGAAATCCATTATCCCGAACACATTTCAAAATCTAGTAGAATTTCATTATTTTGTTTAACAGATATCAATTAATCTTTGCAAAGAATGAACAAATAGAGTTACTTAGAGAACTGCATTAAAGATTCTGTTTAACCAACAATTTTGATTATCCGGCTAATTAACTTAAACTGTCATTCTACCCCATTATAACATGGAAAAAAATTATGAATGTCTCGATAAAGCCTATGGAGATGTTATCGGAGATGCTAACGCTCAGGTCTTTGGAGAGGACTTTTTCCGTCCCATAATTGGTAGGGAGAGCCTTCACTCCGCTACCAACGCACAGTTTTTTCTAACCGTGATCGAAAATGTTTTGGCCATGAAAAGTTGATTTTAGAGGCTCAGTGACTTCGGAGAAAGTTTCAGTATGTTAAGCTCCATATTTCGGAAAAAAAATTGTTGACTCCAATTATGAAGATACATCATTGGTGTCTTCGAGAAAGTTGTAGAAAAAGTTTCTACGAAAAATTTTGCTATATAAACTTTATTTCTATCTGCTATAGAAGTCGAGATATGGGTCGTTATTTACAAACGACCACCAAAAAAACAGGTTTTTCACGATACTTTCGTCAATATATTTTTGGATTTTTCAAATGTTCTACAAAGATCTCCGTCGAGATAAAAAACATGAACCTTTCGAAGACAGTTTCTTCTTATTTTCAATATTGACGAAGCTATTGCCGATTTTTTGTTCAAAAATGAGCATTTTGACATTAACTACATACATGTAGGGGCAAAATGGGGCAGAATTTTAATTAGGAGTTTGAAAGTATAACTCAAGCACTAACGGTTGCATTGCAACATATATGTGACTTAGCTTGCCGTAAGTACCGTATGGATACGTTTTCTTCTTCTTCTTGTTATATATAAAAAATGAATTGGTATGTACTCCGCATAGCTAAGTAACGGCCCCGATCAAGAATGCATAACAAAATTATAACAAGGGGGGTTATTTATTTCAGAAAAATATTGTAACAAAATGTGTTATAAATTTTGCTGGTTAGTTGGTAAAATAACAAAAATTATATCAAAAATACCTCTCGCCGTAACATAATTGAAACAGAGGTTGATACCTTCATATAAACATTATACAAGCGTTGATATAATTTCTGTACAAAAATATACTTTCAAGGTAATTGCCTACATCACGGATAGAAATCTGGTACGCTACCACGCCGGATTTCCATCCATAATGTAGGCAATTAACTTTGTTCCAGCTATGTATTAATATCGAGCGGGTTCAGGTGATACTGAAGGTGATCACCTCCGATTTTTTTGTAATGTCTACAAAAAATGTAGGCAATTATTTTGTGAAAATATTCATAACTAATGTTGTTATAATTTTGATATAAAATAAAACTGGCCGAAGACACATTTTTATCGAATTATCTAATTATAACACACGTTGTTTTAAATAACAACAATTGATAGAATTGAGTTATAATTTTGTTATGCATTCCTGATCGGGGCTGGGTTCAAATTTCTTCATCACCATTTCCGATGGGTTTACATAATATTTTCTTATGTGAAAATCACGACTTAAAATGAAAAAAATTGAAACATTCAAATTAGAATTTGTATGGGTATTTTGTATAGGCACATCACAACACGCATCCTCACCTACTGTGCAAGCGTGCAACCCGACCAGTAGATAGTAACAGATTTATATCAGACCTTGTTATTCTGTTACAGCAGTTTTTTATAACAGCGGTTGTTATAAAACATGTACCATTAGTAGTTAAAATAACAAAAATTGTAACAAAATCTCTTCTAGTTTTAACAAAAATATTACTAAATATGTTATGAATTGAACAAAATTATAACTCGTTGTGTTACATAAAAAGCGGTGAAAATAGCTTATACTATAACAAATTATGTTCTTGCAAAGATTATGATTATCCATAATGTAGGCAATTATCTTGTCCAGCTGGTTCAACTTTGAATGTAGATTCAAGTTATACTATAGGTGACACCTTACTTTTTTTTCCAATTCCTATCTACCAAAAATGTAGGCAATTTTTTTTCTGGGGAAATAAACATAACACATTGTGTAATAATCATGTTATGACGATCATGAAATTTTATTTCCTTCATCTTTGGCAGAGAATTTATAACAAAATTATTGCAAATTTTGTTATTTGTAACACATATTGATATAATTGTGATAAAATTTTGTTATGACTAACTAGTCGGGAAACCAGCTTTTTATTATTCCGGGATATTTAGAAAAGTAAATAGGTAAAACAAGTACCTTCGAAATGTTTAGATAAAATTATATTTAAACTTATGATGTTTGAGGCGTCACTAACCATAGTTCCCATTCAATAAAGAATACTGATTTACCCGATACTGCAGTTCCTCTCATCAACATTCCTGGCTGTATGGTGATTAGACTGGCCCAGGAAACAAAAAGTTGTCTAATTCCACGGGGCACCCCCCAGGATTGTGTCTTTTGATGAGAAAATCAATCTCTGAAAATTTCAGCTCAATCGCTTGTTGCATAAGCTGGCGCATTTGATTTGAAGTTTGTATGGGGATTTCAGCCAAAATGTATAGGAAAATACACCTCCGTCACTCATTCGATCTGGAAATTGGTTCTGATTGCTCGATTGACCTCAGAATTGCAAAAACGGCAGTTGGTATGCTACAGAACAATTTCACAGAACATTGTATGATGATTAAATAAACTTTTATATGGGTTTCGGCTGATGCGATTCGATCAAAAAACCCAAAAATACACAAATCAGCTCCTAATAATTCAGCCGAAAATCATATAAAAGTTCATTTAATCATCATGCAATGTTCTGTGAAATTGTTCTGTAGCATACCAACTGCCGTTTTTGCAATTCTGAGGTCAATCGAGCAATCAGAACCAATTTCCAGATCGAATGAGTGATGGAGGTGTATTTTCCTATACATTTTGGCTGAAATCCCTATACAAACTTCAAATCAAATGCGCCAGCTTATGCAACAAGCGATTGAGCTGAAATTTTCAGAGATTGATTTTCTCACCCAAAGACACAATTCAGGGGGGCCCCGTGGAATTCGACAACATTTTTTTCTTCCCATAGTAATCTGGGCCAGTCTATTGGTGATTTCTAAAATATGTAATACAATTTGCCCAAATACACTGGGGTCGCTTTTTACGTGACTTTTGGATGATTTTTTTTTGTTTACGCGTTGTTTTTTCCCGCGGAATTTGAAATTCATGTCAGTTCTGTATAACATCCATCCATAATCATTTAGAAAATTTTGTATTTGGCTAAATCATAGGTCTGGCGTAGGTGTAAAGACTAAAGATGACCCTGCAGACGTTGTCCTGCACAGTAGGCGAAAATGTGTGTTGTGATGTGATCTACCTTTTTAAAATTTCCATACAAATTTTATTTTCAATTTTTCATATTTTTTCCAATTTTAGTCGAGATTTTTACATGAGAAAATATTCTGTAAATCCGTCGGACATGTTGATGAACAAATTTGCTGAAGAAATGAAGAAAATCTATCCAGCAGTTTCTTATTTATGAACAATACAGACATTTTTTATATATAACAAGAAGAAGAAAAAGATGTTCATACGGCACTTATGTCAAGCCACAGAGAAACAGACGTCTCACATAGAACAAAATGCAATCAATATCATCGTCACGGAAACATTGGTACCCAATGCTAAAATCACTGTGTTTGGCCAAGCGGCAACCAGATGGCGGTAGTGCGCAAACGTCAACCACAAGCAAAAACGATGAAAGCGTCATCGGTGGCCGATTGACCACCTACAAAAAATTAAATCAACCGTTAAAAAGGTGAACGACGAAACATGTGTCGAGTGAGACGTCTGTTTCTCTGTGGTCAAGCTATGTCACATATATGTTGCAATGCAACTATTAGTGCATGAGTTATACTTTCCATTACCTAAATAAAATTCTGCCCCCTTTTACCCCTACGCAGTTAATGTCAAAATGCTCAATTTTGAACCGAAAATCGTCAATAACTTTGTCAATATTGAAAATAAGAAGAAACTGTCTTCGAAAGTTTCATGTTTTTTATCGCAACGGACTTCTTTGTAGAACATTTGAAAAATATAAAAAATATATTGACGAAATTATCTTGAAAAACCTGATTTTTGGTGGTCGTTCATAAATAACGACCATTTCCAGGCATTTCCTTGTCTTCAAATATTTTAGACATAATATGGAGCAGAACTTCATAAAGCTGCTCACTGCCATGTTTGAGAAGTTCAGGATGCTGTTTTTCAGCTTTTTAACAGCTTTTTTAACCTCATCTAGTGCAGGTGACTCCACAGCTTGTCCATCGTCGCTAATATTTATTCTGTTCACCGACGCACCGTCACTTCCTCCATTCAACAAAGTCTCGAAGGTGTTGCTTCCACCTGGCAGCCACTTCGTTTTTATCTGTCAGCAAATTCCCTTGTTGGTCGTTGCACATGACGGGAGATGGCGCTGTCTTTCTCCGCTCGCCATTGACAGACTCATAAAACCTCCGCATATCGTTCTGCTCCATTTTTTCCTGCTCCTCACTAACTCTTTTTTCTTCCTGCGGTGGCTGCGTTTTTCGGCTGCTCTTGCTTCCTTGTACCGATCTATATTCGATCGGGTACCCGACACCAACATCCTATATTGCTATATTGCGGGTACCTATATTGCTACAAACAGCGCATGCGTGTTCGGTGAAGGCCGCGCTATTGAATAAAAAATGTATAGAAAGTAACCACTTTCCTTCAATGGGACTCAAACCATGAACCTCAGTGGTTACCTCCAATACATTTTTAAAATCAAAAATCTTCCAAATAATGTACATACGATTTTTTTTACACGAGAGATGCGTTCCATATAAAAAAAAGTTTTCAGTTCAAAATTCGAAAATCCGTGTAAAAAAAGTTTTATGATTTCTCCATGAATCATGCAAAATTGAGGAACTTTGCAAAAATTTTGTATGGAATTTTTTACACGACCGTCCGTGTAAATCCGTGTAAAAGCAGAATCGGGTGTACATACTTGTGGTAGTAGCGGATTGTGTTAAAAGATTAATCGAAGATACGAAATGAAAGCATGAATTATTTGAATGAGATTTGAATTTCTAAATCGAAGCAATCGGCGTTCGAATAGTAGGCGCCCATTAGCACACGAATATGAGCTCGATTGACAGAACGAAACAAAGAAAGAGACGATACTAATCCGAATATTAGGTACATCGTCATGTATCACTAGAGCTACTCGTTCTGTCAGAACATACTTGTGAGTACACAGCCCACGATAATTCAGATATTCGACGGATGTTCTAAGGATATTCGCTCGGCCACGACAATACTCACACCTGAGTTTCAGAACATTGTTAATTAATGTCCAAGTCGGGTGGTCAAATACTCGGAAAATAGGCAATTAACTTTGATTGAATGAATTCACATTCTATACCGTCCCGCCCAGTCCGTTACTGGGGGGCATGGAGTGCGATCCTCTCGTTTAATAAACAATGTGCACTCGCTTGACTGTGGATATACAACAGTAAAGCACATGTGGAGATTGGGCAAATCAAGCATCCGAAAGATATTCAATTTGCAAAAAAGAGAGCTAACCGCGGTGGAGGTTGGTACTCGGATTCTGATGTCTTTTCCGCAAACGTGACCTTTAACCCTTTATAAGGCAGTGGCAACAAATAATATGTTTTTCTATTTATTAACAAGAGCTCTACTTATTATTTCACATGTAGTGACTTTATTTGCTTCCTAGTAACAACCCAGATGAATTTGAGCCATAAAAAATTGAAATGTCAATTTGAGAACAGTTTTTTTACGAACAGATCGTAAGTTTCGAGTGGAAGAAGGATTTTCAGTTATAATTCGTTAAAAAAACGACAAAGATATATTTTTCCCGTTGGTATCAATTATTTTGAATCTCCTGTGTTAGATTACTACGTGATTAGCGTGAAAAAAGCTTTGCCTTTCTGTATATTTGGTTTTTGGATTTTTGACGAAATTGTGTTTTTTTTCCCAAGGGTCCCCCTTGGGAGAAAAAACGCGAATTTTTTTTTTTCACTTATGATGCGTTTTCTGACTAGGACTCTTCACCAAAAAATGTAACGTACCTTGATTTGACTGGTTCTACGTAAAATCAAATTTTTAAAAATCTTTTTATATTTTTGTTGTTGCCTGTTTTCCCGCTTGCCGGGCAGTGGAAACTATATTGCCACCAATTTTTCAATGTTTCTGAACTGTTTAATGTATAACAAACATACATTTGAGTTTAATACCATGTCAACATTGTGTCCTATTGTTGTTTTTGTTAATTTATTGTTTAGATTCGTCTGCCTTATAAAGGGTTAAGTGGTCTTGTTGTGTAGGGGTTATCACGCCTATCTAGAGAGTAGGAGGTTGAGGGTTCGAGTCCCTCCAAGACACGTGGATTCTTTTTCGCAAATTTCATATCAATTTGTCCATTTCGAAACATATGCTGTGCATATGCACAGCCAAGTTATTTAACAAAAAAAAGGACAGTCACCAAATATTTATTTCGGCAGCAGAAATTCTGCTACATGGTGTTTATTGAATGACGATTGGTTACAGAATGCGTATAATAAAAGTTTCTCACTTCCAGCATAGGAAACATCATGGCACGCTGATCTGCTACAAAAAGCCAGTGTCCAGCGTTGAATTTCCGAATAGCCGAAGGACAGAGATTAATACAAATCTTTTGACGACAACTCATCATCTAGCCTGACAGTTATGCCGTCCATCAATATGAATGACTCAACTGTAGTATCAAAGTGCCGGCTGTCGAACCGAACCTGTTCGGCGCAGTGTTGTTCAATCGCGATCTACACGCAGATCGAAATTGCGCCAATATAAATGAATCTTCATTTTCTTCAGGAGAAAATGTAAATGTATAATAAAATGAGAAGGGAAAAAGAAAACCATAAAAAAATATCTCTGTGATTCCCTAATAAGCTTTTCAAATAAAGAATTTAAAATAAATAAAGGGTAAATATGCTTTTTACTTTTGTAGGATGTTTTTAAAATGTTGTTTAAATGAAAAATGAAAAAAAGTAAGAGCCAAGTTTAAAGGGACCATATGTAGAATGAAAATGGTTATCATTAGACAACTACTCACCTTATTATCTGTTTTCACCGCCTGTTGGAACATGTATTCAAAGAATTGATCCTTCACGAACCCAGGTGATGCAATTAACACACACTTAACGACATCGAAGTTAACGTGCCGAATAATTCCCTGAATAACGGCATCGTAAAACTTGGCCAGTCCCTTCTCGTGCTGCTGGACGTTTCCCTTTCGCTTCCGCGGAATGGCGACATCGATCTTACTGCGAACCAGCGTCATGCTGGCCGTGATCAAGCACACGTGAGCCAGCCCATCCTGCATGATCACGGCCGCAACGTCAGCACTCTGTGTCACGTCGCAGGCCATTTCGACCCGCTCGATAGCAATCGAGTCCCACTCCGGTTTCGTGAGTTGGAACTTGCGATTCAACTCTAGGTCCAGCGTATGGTAGGCACCCATCTGTAATGTCCGATTTGTATATAGAAGGGGGGGAAACAATCCCGAATTTATAATGATGTTACCTTTACGAATTGATTTTCCTCGATGTTCCTACCCTTCAACCGAAGCACCTGAGCCTGGGTATCAAAATCGATGGACTCGACTCTGATCGTGAGAGTGGTGCGCACCCGGCTACTTGATGAAGAACCGGTGGAAGTTTCGTTTTGAACCTAGGAAAGAAATAAGTTTGCTTTCAATAATGATTCGCGTTCTAATGAAAAGATTTTATTTACCTTCCGGATAGTACTGCTTCGAACTTGATCTCCTTCGGCGATCAAATTGTAGGCGTGCCACATATCTTCCGGTTCTTCGGGAATCAGCACCACGCTCCTAAAATTCGAAAGTTTATAATCGCAAGTGCAATTCAATTAGACGGCCACCTGCAAACTTACCCATCGCCGGCCTTGTCAATGTTTTTGTAAACCAACTTCATTTTCGGACGTTGAGCTTCTCACTTTTGTAGGTAAGGATAACACTTGGTCAGCACCAGAGTGAGGAAATATTCAACAAGTTCACACCAAGAAACACACGTTTAATTCTTTTTGAAAATTTATGTTCATGTTTTCTATTGTTTTACGCGGAAAATGCGATTTTTTAGGAGAAAATTGATTCGACAAACGGCGACCAGGACATTATCGCGAAAAGTGAAAGATCCACGTTCGGTTCGGTGTTGTTGTTTTTAATTTTTGGGTTCTGTCAAAATCTTTCTTTGTGCTCCAAGTTATCTCGCGTCGTTATAGTAAGGGCTTCACTCTAGAAGGTCGAACTTAAAAAAAAAGTTGAGTTTGAAATATTTTAAAAAAATGGTGATGATGTCTCTCTCGTGCATCGTAAAATGTATGGAAAAAAATCACATAAGAAAAGTCCAAAAAGCACTTTAGGAGAATAGATCGCAATTTTTCTAATATTTTGCATGTTTTTTTGCATTGCCACCATTCTTGAAAAAAAAATCGATTTTGATTTTTTTTTTCAAGGGGTATAAAGTCGCGATTCGCTGGTTGGGCCACGACCTCGACCCAACTAACGAATTCGGTTTTTTAGTTGGGCCAACTGACAGCCATTTGAACACGTGTATTTTGACTTGAACATCACAAATGATGTCCAGTGACGCCCAATCCCGTTTTCCGTGTTTACATTGAATTTTGACGTACGGTTGCTTTTTAGTTGGGCCATGACCCAACCAGCGGAGGCCCAACTAAAAAGTGACCCAAGTATTCCCAACCAGCGAATCCCGACTGTATACCCTTGGAAAAAAACAATGATTTTTCAATAATAATTATTCTGGAATGCAATGTCCGATCGGGCCAATTTTCAAAAGCAAACAATGGAACCGCATTCCCCGTCGAATGGAATTTGTTGCGAGTTATTTGGGTAATGCTTAGTTCCAAAAAGTGTGTCTACAAAATTTGTACTTATACACACATTTTATTTTCATTATTTGTTTTACGAGAAAGGCGAAAATGAACCGTGGACGTCACCCACAATTTGACCGTTCTTATTAAAACTGTAAACTTTATAATTTAAAAAATGTGCAGGTGAACATCATTTAAATCAAATAAACTAATAAAATGATATTTCAATTTAAAAAGGGAAACAAATATAAATTAATTTAGCACACATCATTTTCCATATACATACAAACGCGCTCAGACATTTGCCTCAAATCGTCGAACTGAAGCGATTGGTATATAATATTACGGGTCTCCGAGCCTTTTATTTAAATTACACTGACAAAAATCCAATCATATTCATTACGCAAAAATATTACATTACATAAATTTTGACTATAGCATTTCCCACATAACGGCAATGTGAATTCGCATAGCATACCGTGGACCCCCGGTAATATGATCGTTTTTAATCTGAACACTTTTTAATTTGAACCCCGTTGGTTTGAACATCGTTCAAATTAAAAATGGTTCAAACGTCATTTACCACGTGGAATCGAGAGAAGAAAAATGGAACATCGTGAAATGGAACGCAGAATCAAAACAAACCAGCAAAGAGAGCAGCCAGAAACCAGTTTTTCTGATGCTTATAGAGTAACCAGAAGTTCAAATTAAAAGTGAACCCCGTTAATTTGAATGAGGTACCGTTCAAATTATCGGGGGTCCACGGTATATGTGGAAACACACATAACGGTTATTAACTCAATACTAAATTTTCAAAACGACTTATCTGCTTTTGTAAAAAACGATTCAAACGTCGATTTGTCGAATCTTAAAGCACTCCCACGCAAACCAACACCATCAACACATAGGTGAAGACTTCGGCTACCTGTTGATGGTGTTGGTTTGCGTGGGAGTGCTCTCAGATTCGACAAATCGACGTTTGAATCTTTGTTTACAAAAGCAGATAAGTCGTTTTGAAAAATTAGTATTGAACTAATAACCTTTATGTGCCACAGCAAAAAAAGTTGTTGAATATTACATCGAAACAGCTGCAACCCACTGAATCCATCGATGGTTGAATATTACATCACACGATGTACTCGGAAACATTCTGCGTAATAAATAGGAACGATGTAATTTTGTACCGACGTACCAAATTGGACGACGTAATCGAAGCGATGTAATAAAACGAGATGTAGTACAGTAGGATGTACATGGCATATGAATGATATAAATAATGGAGATTTCTTTCTTGATTTTCTTCAATATAGTGCATGCTTTCTACTTATATTAAATCAAAGTTTATGATTTATTTTTATAAGCATTTAAAATTTATTCTTTAAGGGTCTTTATCGAAAGTGGTTGCTTGTGGTAACCATCCTCATCGGCGTTCCCTGGTTGTGCCGGAATGCGATGGTCTCCTTCGTTGTTACTTCACTGTCCTTCAATAGTACGACCGCGGGACCGAGAAGATATCGCCGCCGCCAAGAAATCATAGTATATAGATCCAGATCATCACACCGAAACAAAATTGTACGGTTTCTGCTTACCAACACGTGACAATTGTTTTCTCAGACTGCGGCGCGGAGAAATTACCGTAGAGGGCTTACAGGAAGGCGATACATCGACCTAGAGAAAAAAAAATTAGAATATCCGTTTCAACCGCAATTACCAGATAGAACAAAGAATGAATGGGTATTTGATGCCCTATACGTTGAATTGGGATAACTTATTCGATATACTGTCCTATTTATCAACAATTAAATTATCTGAAATTTTATTCATTGATTAATTCTTCCTTAAGGTAGCACACCTCGGGAATCTTGCCCGCGGATTACCAGGGATTTCAAAAGAAATCGTCCATGGATTTCAAAAGAATGAAATCCTTCAGAGATGCTGTAGGAAATATTTCACGGATTCCGAAGGAAATCCTTCAGGGATTCCAAACGAAATTCTTCAGGAAGTTCGAAGGAAATCCTTTAGGAAGTCTGAAAGGAATTCTTCAGGGGTTCCGAATGAAAATCTTCAGGAATTCCGAAGGAAATTCTCAAGGGAATCCAAAGATAATCCTTCAGAGATTCCGATGGGAATCCTCCAGGGATTTCGAATGACATAATTTAGATATTCTGAAGGAAAAACTTTAGGGATTCCAAATCCTTCAGAAATTCCGAAGAGAATCCTTCAGAGATTCCGAAAAGAATTCTTCGGTTTCCGAAACGAATCTTTCGAAAAGTTCGATGGGAATCCTTCAGGGATTCCGAAGGAAATTCTTCAGAAATTCCGAAAGGAACTCTTCGGGGTTTACTATGGGAATCCTCCAGGGATTCCGAAGAGAATCCTTCAGGGATTCCGAAGGAAACCCTTCAGATATTGCGGAAGAAATCCTTCAGATTTTGCGAAGGAAATGCTTCAGGAATTCTGAAGAAAATCCTTCAGGGATAACCAGAGAATTTGGATTCCGAAGAGAATCCTTCAGGAAGTCCGAAGAGTATCTTTCAGGGGTTCCGAACGAATTCCCTCAGAGATTATGAAGGAATACCTTCAAGGGTACCAAAGCAAATCCTTCAAGGAGTCCGAAGGACATCATTCAGGGATTCCAAAGGAAATCTTTCAGAGATTATGGAGGAATTTCTTCAAGGAATTCCGAAGAGAATCCTTCAAAGATTCCTGAGAATCCTTCGGGTTCCGAAGCGAATCATTAAGGAAGTCCGAAGGGAATCCTTCAGGGATTCCAAATGGAATTTTTCAGGGATCCCGAAGGGAATACTTCAGGGATTCCGAAGGACATCCTTCAGGGATTCCGAAGGAAATCCTTCAGAGATTATGGAGGAAATCTTTCAGGGATGCCAAATCAATCCTTCAGGGATTCCTAAAGAAATCCTTCAGATTCCGAAGAGAGTCATTCGGATTACGAAGGGAATTCTTCAGGATGTTCGATTGAAATCCTTTGAGGTTTTCTAAGGGTAGATATTCCGATTGGAATCCTTTGAAGATTCAGATGGGAATTTTTTGAAGATTCCGATGGAAATCCTTTGAGGCTTCCGATGGAAATCCTTTAGGAGTTCCAATGTAAATTGTTTAGGAATTCCTATGGGCATCTTTTAGGGATTCCGATGGGAACCCTTCAAGGAGTCCAAAGGGTATGCTTCCGAAAGTCTGGAGGGAATCCTTCAGGGATTCCGAACAAATTCCTTCAGAGATTATGAAGGAAATCGTTCAGGGATACCAAAGGAAATCTTTCAAGGATTCCGAAGGAAATCCTTCAGGGATTCTGATGGAAATTTTATTCAGGGATTCCGAAGGGAATTAATCACAGATTCCAAAAAAAATCCTTCAATGAATTCCGAAGAAAATCCTTCAAGGAAATCCAAAGAGAGTCCTTGAAAGATTCCGGAGCAAATCCTTAGGATTCCGAAGGGAATCCACCAGGGATTCCAAAGCGAATCATTCAGGAAGTCCGAACGGAATCCTTCAGGGATTTCGAAGGGAGTCCTTCAGGAAGAAGAGATACTTTAGAGATTCCGCAGAAAATCCTTAAGGGATTCCGAAGGAAACTCTTCAGAGATATCTAAGGAAATCCTTCAGGGATTCAGAAGGACATCCTTCAAGGACTCCAAAGAAAATCCTTCAGAGACTATGCAGGAAATATTTCAGGGATGCCGAAAGAAATCCTTCAGGGATTTCGAAGATAATACTTAAGATTCCGAAGAGAGTCATTCGGATTACGAAGGGAATCGTTCAGGAAGTTCGAAGGGATTTCTTCAGGATGTTCTATGGGAATCCTTTGAGGATTTTGAAAAGAATCCTTTAGATATTCTGATGGGAATCCTTTGAAGGTTTCGATGGGAATCCTTTAGGAATTCCGATGGGAATCTTTTAGGGATCCAATGAAAATCCTTTAGGGATTCTTATGGGCATCTTTTAGGGATTCCGATGGGATCCTTCAGGGAGTCCGAAGAGAATCCTTCCAGGATTCTGAACAGAATTCTCCAAGGATTCCGAACAGAATCCTTCTGGATTCCCGAATTGAATCCTCCAGGGACTTCGAACGAAATACTTCAGGGGTTCCCGAAGGAAATCTCTAAAGCCTTATGGAATTTCAAAAAGAATTATACTGGGATTGCAAATAGAATGCTTCAGGGATTCCAAAGCAAACGCTTCATAGATCTCAAAGGAAATACGAAAAAAATTCTTCATGGGTTCCGAAGGATATCCTTCAGACATTCCGAAAAACATTTTCCAGGGAATTCATAGGAAATCCTTCAAAGATTCCAAAGGGAATGCCCCTCGGGATTCCGAAGGGAATTCCCCCGTGATTTCGAAGGGAATTCCCTCGGTATTTCGAATAGAATTTTCCCGGGATTTAGAAGAGAATCATTCCGGTTTTCCAAAGGGGATCCTCCCGGGATTTCTAAAGTAATACTTCCGGGATTCCGAAAAGAAACCTTTCGGGATTTCGAAGCAAATCCTCCCAGGTTTCCGAAAGCAATCCTCCCGGGGTTCTGAGGGAATACTTCCATTATTTCGTGACTCCGTTCCGAATTATAGAGGATTCCTTTCATAATTCCTAAAGAATTACGTCCGGAATCCCCAAAGCCTTGCGATCGGAATCCCCAAAAAGTTCCGCTCGGTATCCCCAAAGGATTCCATTCTGGACCCTCAAAGGATTGCGCTTAACATCCCCAAATGATTTTGACCGGAATCCCCGAAGCATTCCACTTGGAATTTCCAATAGATTCCGCTCGAAATTCTCAACAGATTCTGTTTAGGATTCCCAAACAATTTTGCTCAAAACCTCTAAAGGATCCCGGTCAGAATTTCATTAAGATTGTGTTCCAAATCCAAAGAGGGTTTATATCAGAATTCCCAAAGAATTTCTTCTGAATCCTCAATGGATTTCATAGCCTTCAAAGAAGGATTCCGTTTCAGAATCCCAAAAAAATAAATGCAGTGCGGAATACCTGGATTAGATGGAAATTCCATGTGGGATTCCCAAGAGACTGAAGAGAAGACTAATACGCCTACTCACCATTTATTCAATATGGCGTAAAATGTTTTCGTTTTAATTTCGTTGATTTCATGATAACAAAGTTTCAAAAGTATCGACGGGCTTCTTTTCGACATAAAAAGCCTAACTTTCTGAAATCAATAGAGTAGAGTGGGGCAAGAGTACGCACTTAGTTTTCAATCGATCACGTGGCCCTTATGAAGCAAGCTTCTGCATATCAAATCAGTGTCGATGATTCATATACTCTTCCTTTATGTTACCCAGTGCAAAAATTTTTGAAATTATTGAGATTCGTTTTAGTAGAACCCTTATTGCGAGACAAGTGAAAAACGCACTCTTACCCCAACGGTGGGGTAAAGGTGCGCATCGGGTAGGGTAAGAGTACGCATTTATCCAATCATGTGCTTTAAGTATATATTAACACAAATAAGAGTTAATAACATTTAATAACTGATGTTTAATGAGCATGTATTAGGGAATGTTTAAAGATTACGTAACTCTTAAAGGGGGAGGGGGTCCTAAAAATGTGCACTTTCATACGGAAAAACCATTGTTTTTCATATATACAAAAAAATACAAAGGTAAAAATATATATCAGGTTTCGCGTGGCGTATACAAAGGCATTTTCCTTAAAGAAAGTCCACCAATCACGGAACGTAAAATTTGGCTATTTCATCACCCCTCCCCCCTATCTTACACTATTTGTATGAATCCTCAAAAAAATATATGGATCGTCACACATCTCACAACCCCTTTCAGCTAAACGTTGCGTAATTTATGAATGTTTCTTTTGATTAAATGAAATTATCATATAGATGAAATTGTGTTTTCGTACTATGTTTACTGCCGTCATACGCATAATTGTCCCATGTTTGCTGGGATTCCCTATATACATGAGACAATTATGCGTATAACGGCAGTTTAGGTGTACAACAAGTCCTAATACAATTTCATTATTTCGCTTCAGTGCTTTGTTCGCTAAGTCCTTTCTAACACCGAATTACTTCAACTAATCCTAAAAACTTGTTATCTTTACGCTTTGGAAGAAGTCTTATTTCGGCCGGAGATACGAGTTTGACATCATAACTTGAAGATTCATATGCGTACTCTTTCCCCACCGGTTCCTGCGTACTATTACCCTACAGTCCCAAAAATTATTCAAGTAATGGTTTTGACTTCTTGAAAACCAACCGGATTGGTGTTCTGTACCATAAGGTACTCTATACAATTGGTTATCGAAATAGTATAATGTTCACCTGATTGAACGTATATATGGTAATTTTCGCTCCGTGGTCTACAAAAAATTCCGCTCTAAATACACAAAAAAATGTTCTGAATTTCCAAAATACTCCGGCTGAAATTCCCAAAGAATACAGTTCAGAATCTCCAAAGGATGCAAAAAAGATTCCGCTTGTGATCCCCATAGTATTCCGCTCAGAATCTTCAAACAATTCCGCTCGGAACACACAAAGGATTCCGCTCGGAATCCACAGCAGATTCTGTTTGAAATCCGCAAAATATACCGGCCGGAATCGCCAAAAATCACGTTCGGAATCCTCAAAACATTCCGTTCATAATGTACTTGTCATCCCAAAAAGGAATTTGGTCGGAATCCCCAAAAGTCCACCTGGAGACCCCAAAAAAAATCCGCGGAAAACTATTCCACTTACACTCCCTAATAAAAGATTCCACTCGGAACGAACAACGAATCTCGCTTAGAATCCTGAAAGGATCCCTTTTAAAATCCCTAAAGGAATCCTTTCGCAGTCTTCAAAGATAATTGTCCGAAGGGTCCAATTTTTTCCGTTCGGAATTCCCTATGGGTACCTTTTCGGAAGCCCCGAAAGATTTCGCTCAGAATCTCTATAAAAATCCTTTCATAATCCACAAAGGATCTTGATTAGAACTCCCAAAGATTTTTTTTCAGAATCCTTGATGGATTTAATTTCCTTCAAAGAAGGATTTCATTTCGGAATCCCAAATAAAATAAAATCCTAAGAGATTCCGTTCGGATCCGATTCTGTTTAGAATCCTATAGAAGTTCTCCTTTCGGAATCGAATATATGCAGAAAATCATTTGGATATCTAACTTATCACTATATACTTACGATACGTCAAGTCTTTTTCAAATGTTCTTGGAGTTCCAAGACATCAATGCAACGGCAATCCAATCCTTTTCAAGTGGTTGCAAAATCAGTCTGGATGAGAAGTTCTCAATAGGCGTTTCAAAGTTGCCGTGAGCGTAGGTGTTGACCAAATCTGAATAGAGATTAGAAATAAAAAGTAAGTAAGTAACTCTTTTATAATAAAAACTTACCATAATAGATAATAGACTTTTCCTTCCACATTAAAAGTTGTATTCATGCAAAAATTGGCATTGATTGTGATCTAAAGGGAGATCCGCTTCGAACATAGAAGAGCCATCAATACGATGATTTACGGACCCTTGGTAGACTGTCTGGTTGGCGACATACAGTTATGGACCGAGCGAAAAGAAGACAACGCAGATGCCACTTTGTTCTTAAGCTGAAAAAGTAAAAGAAAATAAAAACAGCAATAAGGTACCAGTCAAAACGAATAATGCAAGAGATGGCGTTTTTTCAGTGGTAGTAAAATCGAAATTTAATTACTATAAAACTACTAATCACTACAAAGTGCAGGAGATAATCTTTTCACGTCATACTTCATTCCTTTCTTCTAAAACGCCTTACCTAAAAACCAACAGGTACAAACTCGTCTTATGACAAGCACATATCACAGATGGATTAAATACTGAAAAGCAACAAATTATTGCCATAAAAGCTTATACGCTGATACCAAAATTTTGAATAACTCATCTTCTCAATGGTAATCAATGCTGTTTATCTGTTTATTTTGACTCTTACACTGCCGTTATACGCATAATTGTCTCATGTATATAGGGAATCCCAGCAAACATGGGACAATTATGCGTATGACGGCAGTACCCGTCTCCGCCAATTACAAAATTATTTGAAATACAAGAAATCGAAAATTTATTCAAAGTGTGTTGAAGTTCTGTTAGATAATCGCTTAAAATAACAGATTTGGACTGGTGTCGGTTTTACCCGCAGTGTCGGCGTATCTGTTTTACCCATAATTCCCCTACTCTTTAAAAAGTGATAAAGCCAGGTTGTAAGCTGAACATGCTATTACTCACCAGAGAAATCAATTGAACGTGATGCTGCGTCCCGTTAAACACAGTTTGGGCGTGTTTTTGAATCCCCTCACGGACCAAAAGAAATGAGGCGAGTCCTTCCGGCCTTTAAAAGAATTTCAAATGCAGTGCTGTCGGAATTTACGACTCTACGTCTAATCGGATCAGCGTTGGATCGCTTAAGTCAGCCCTCATCGACCACCAGCTTGCGCAGAACAGGAGCATCTATTTTAATCGTACAACTACCGCATAGTCTCCGTAACTTCTCGCCGAAACCAATCAAAAAGACGATGTCCTGGTGCACTACCGCTGACAGTTTCGTACTGGCGTTGAAACGATCAGATCCGGCAGCATTTGAATGGCCGTAAACTGCGCATTCATCGCATCGTCTCGAAGTGCTAGCTAGTTTTAAAATCCGTAAACATTACCAGCTGTTTAAGATTTTGTACTTCCAAATAACAACATAAGTAACGCTCTAGGACCGAACTTATAGACTCGTCGGAATCCGGATTCACCAAGCCAGTAATGACCATTGCAACCACATCACGGTTCATTAAATCAGTGCTCTGATCCCACTGCAGTGATAGATAGTTTTGTGTTGGATGTTAGTTGGCAGTTTGTATCCCATTTGAAGGATTGCCTTCAGGATCGGCTTGCACAGTCCCGTGACCTGAAATCCGACTTTTTTCTTCCTACCCGTCGTCGTCGAAATACGCAAAATCCTAGCCGATGTTTACGGCCAACACCAATCGCGTTTTGATGGTAAATTGCACTTAATAAAATACGTTTATTTGCCAACTGTTCCACGACACTCACGAATAAAATATTAACAAAGAAAAACTTGTAGCGAGCCGCGAGAAACAAACCGTGCAAATTACCGAGTAAAAATCAGCTTCCACAACATGGCGACGAAACAGCGTCGACCGCGTCGACGTTGCTGACATCAACTCCGCAGTGCTGCGAGAAAATTATATTATCGTGAGATATAATATTGTGTCAAATTTGTGTAATTTTACACAAATCTGTTGAAACCTATTGGTTGCATAATTTTCTGTGTAATATTCGATGGTTTGACTATCGAATATTACACAAAAGCGACGTGCGGGAAATTGGTGAAACTGACTTTTGTGTAATTTCCAGGCAATGTAAAATTACATCAAAATAAATATTCATATGCATTGAGATTCTGGCATTACATAGAAATTTTGGTACATCGCTTAAATTACATCGATGCACATTACATTATTTTTTGCTGTGTGGGTTCTCCTATACTGCCCATGATCGCATATTTGTAAGACTCGGATTTTTGTTCATTTTGTGAAAAGCCTATGAATCGTTCAGAAGCTCAATTTACTGCATCTAACCCCGAGACAGTAAAATAGGCTTTACTATCTTGGTTATCTGTAGTAAGCTGGAAATGATTAAGTTTGAGGGGAAGATTGACAAACGATTTACAAAATCAACCAAAATGAAAATGTTACAAATATGCGATCAAGGACAGAATAGCGGGTGGTTATAATTTAAGTTATTATTTAAGCCCCATCGGAACGGAAACGGCAAATTTGACAGTTAGCTCATACATATTCTGCCACTGCCGTTTCGCTGACATTGTGTTTGGGGATTTAATCCACACATAAATTTTATTAGAAAAATTTCTTTAGATTTTTGCCAATAAAAATGTGTGGAGTTTTATTAGTGTAGGTGATTTTCAATGTCTGAAGAAAATAACATAGGAGACAGCGTCGTGCTGTGGTATTTATAAAGCATGAGCATGAGCATGATTGAACGCCCACGGTTGCTACTCCGTTATTGCCAGGTCAGCTGTAATCACACAGAGAACCAACAGATGAAGTTTGGGACTAACATCATCTTCAATGTGTAAGAACTGGTGACCCAAAATATAAGCAATACCAGCGCCGGCCGTGTCCGAATGCAGGTCAATTAGGGAATAGGTAGGAAATTGTTGACCCACCTTCAGCATATACGTCGTGCTGTGGTATTTATAAAAAATATTTACTCGTGGTAACATCGAGGTGGAATAATCTCAGTGAATCACATTAGCACTAAATTCCTACACCGAAAAAAAATTTTATATTGAATATATTTGTCGCACACATATTTTTTTGCAATTTGGCGACCCAAATATATACAATTTGTACCCACACATAAATTCAATAACTGCATATTAGAGACCACACATACATTTTATTTGATTATAGATTATATTTGTATTTCGCGTGGAGAGTGTGTGCACTAATTAGAATCATGAATTAAATTAATGGATTTTTGCCAATAAAAATGTGTGGAATTTTTGCAGTGTATAGGACATATCAAGACTAAATTTTCAAAACGACTTACCTGCTTTTGTAAACAAATATTCAAACGACGATTTGACGAATCTGATGGCTCTCCCACGCAAACCAACAACACCAATAGGTAGGTGAAGGTTTCCGCTACCTGTTGATGGTGTTGGTTTGCGTGGGAGAGCTAACAGATTCGTCAAATCGTCGCTTGAATCTTTGTTTACAAAAGCAGATAAGTCGTTTTGAAAATTTTGTCTTGATATAATATATTATATCAAGCATAATTTTTCATAACGACGTATGTAACAAAAGTAAACAAAACGGGGTTTTTGATACAACGTGACAATCATACGCGGCTTTATATAATACGCATCGATTTTACTGATTTCAGATCTTAAAATTCTTCAATTCAATCTTTTTGCGAATCGACGAATGTAAAAATTTCTATTTTTGAAGTCTCACTGTTACATACGTCGCTTTAACATATGGGAACTAAGAGCGACCTATGTAACAAAAAAAGCAAAACAAAACAAAACTGCAGTTGCGTCAATCGTGCACTATGGAAAACCGACCAATGTACACCGACGTACGTGTAGCATACCGGTGTATGTATAATTTTATCGTTTTTCACAGTGAATTTGAATGAACTGAGCTTTGCTGTGAAGTACGCTTATTACGTGTCATGTAATGATGCATGCCAGCGGAAAAAAGTATTGAAAAAAGATTTAGTTTTAAAACAGTTTTAGAAAAAGTTTTGCCAACTTTCTGCAAAGGATTTCTCGAATCTTCATAATTGTTACATACGTCGTTATGAAAAATTATGCTTGATATTATTGCTAATTTTGCGCCGTGTTCGACTCCCATGCAAAAAATACTGTCCCACCAAAATATGTTCCCACCAGTTTCTCCATATATGGATGACGTCTCCACTGCAAGAAAGAGCTTTTTGAGGTGTGAGATAAGGTGCAAGAATGATGTTTTGGATTGTGGTTTCACTAATTTCTATACAATTGGACGTGTGAGCATTTGTTTTGGTACTTTGACAAATTTGCACGGTAGTCTATTCTTCGGTGAGAAAAGCAATAATATGTACTGAGAAAATCTATTACGTATTTTATTAATGACACCTTCGTTATCATTGAGAGCTTATGTGGCGTAGCGTTGTTTATATTTTCAATGATGGTTGATTGAAATCATCATCAGCTTGATAGCATCGAAACAGCTGATCGTTCCGTTGCTTTTGTCAGACACAAACAAACAAAAACTTGTTTACTGCAGCAAAGGAATTTTCTTTACCAAAATATTTTAATGAAATTTAATGTGTTTAAAGAGTTTCAATTAGTGCTAACTATTTTTATTGGTGGATTAAGTGTTTTGGGTTTCTTTAGAACTATCCCTGCCTGGTAAAAGTTGAAGTCGCATATGCCAACAGATGATATTTCTTTGTTTGTGATTATTATTTACGAATGTGTTTAGTTGCCAAAGAACAATAAAAAACACAATCGTTATGAAAATCTAATTCTACGATTGTTTTCTGGTGTGTTCACATAGTGATAGAAAATTTGTTGGTGTAAAAATGCCTCCAGAAAAGAATATTATTACTAAAACCTGGGAAAGATTGGACGATGACGTCATCATCAAAGAAGTGGCCACCATGGGTAAACACGTCAATCTTTGCATCGCCTTTCTGGCCCAACGTAACGAGCTATCCCACAGCGAGGCAACCAATTATTTTCTGCAGAAGGTAAGAATAAAAGTTATTTCACGAGATGATTACGGTATAGACTGTACCTACGTTACCTACCTTCACCTAAAATATGGGATAGGCTTCCATTATGGCAATAAATTACAATGACAATAAACAAATTAATATTTTAATTTTTTTATACACGTTCATTTGTAGTAATTGTCCCCAGTTTCTCCTAAAGGCAGTGATCGTGATCTACTTACCTGTAGGATGCTTGGCTTTTGGTAGTTGAAGCGTTATATTTTGTCATTGTATCAAATAAATATTATGTACAGTAAAATGCGTTTTGCGGTAGAAGCATTTTATAATTATCGACTATTTAAATAAAATTTACCTCAATCCATTCGATTCTGATCGCTTTTCTGGATTCATTAGATAGGTTTTGTCAGTCTACATTACGAATGTTCTCAAAGATTTAATAGAATTTGATTACTAGCTTCAAATCATTTTTGGGGATCAAGTGTTATGGTGTTTTTTGAAAGAAAAAAAAAGGTTTGAGATGATGGATGCGTAGAAAGGGTAAGTAATTTGCATTTGTTCTGCATAAGCATTTCCTGTTCAGAAACTAAAGTAGTAATGATGTACAATCTTTTAAAAGATTTGACCTTTTCCCGTTCACTGGTCTCGCTGCGTTCTTATCAAAACACCTAGTGGCTTTGTCGGCTTGCAAGGCGCCACATTGTTTGCATGAATCAATCAAGCAAGTAGG